>NC_133618.1:585136729-585736729 GCF_048593235.1 Sminthopsis crassicaudata | reverse complement strand
ATTCTATCAGGGGAGACAAAAATGAACATATATAAATATAGGATTAAGAATGAGGACTAGACCTATAGTATTTGGGAAGCTGGGGTAAGTAAATTTTATTAATGCAGGTTGGCACTTTTTCTGCAACTTAGAATCTTAGAAGTTGCCTGGAAGATGGGCTTTCTCCAGGCTCTCAAAGGCAATATATGTATAGAGCAGGATTTGAACCTAGATCTTCTTGTTCTCATTGCCTTGTTATCTTCCCCCTCTCCCACTGCCTCCTTTAACCCCCTCTTTCTTGTCTCTCTCAGCATATACAGAATGAAAATGACACCGGACTCTTTGTTGCTCCTCCTCCATCATACTCCATCTCCCATTTGTAGCTGTATTCCATGTCTGGAACTCTCTCTCTTCATCTCCACTTCCTTCCTAGCTTTCCTGGCTTCCCTGTTTTACTTAAAATCTTCCCTTAAACAGGAATTCTTTCCCAGTCCTCCTTGATCTTAGTGTCTTTCCCCTGAGATGATCTCCAATTTAACCTGTTTGTATTCTGTTTGTACATATCTGTTTGCATGTTGTTGCCCCATCTTGGACTGTGAGCTCCTTGACATTAAGGGTTTTCTTTTGCCCTTGTTTATATCGCTTAGAACAATACCTAAAACATAGTAGAAGCTCAAAAAAGGCTTGTTGAGGAAGGAAAATAAACACAAGGTAGTTAGGGAGGACTTTAACAAGTGGGAAGATCAGGAAGGGTTTCCTGCAGAAGGAAATGCTTGAGCAAGGAGGAAAAGAAAGGATTCCATAAATTGGAAAGAGGAAAAGATTGTATTTCAGGCATTTTAAATAGCAAAAAACAAAGGCAGGGAGATGGTAAATGGCGGATTGTATGTGTGAAACAGAGGAAAAGTCAGTTTGATGGGATCCTGCAGAGTGGGCAGAAATGATACTTTTACTAAGAGACTAAAAAGATAATTTGAGGTCAAGTTGTAAAGGGCTTTAAAAGTCAAATATATGCATTTTCCCCCTAGAGGCAATAGGGAGCCTTTGTAGTTGGCAGAGTAGGTAAGTGACCTCAGGCATGAGCCTTAAGGAAATAACTTTGGCAGTTGTATGAAGTCTAGGGGAGAGACTTGAGGCACAGATACCAATAAGATTTACTGCAGTAGTCTTGATGAGAGATAACCAGAGCCTGAAGTAAGGTGGTGGTAATGTGAGTAAAACATACAAATTAAAACGCAGGAAAAGTTAACCAAGAGTTAAATCAGATAAGACAAAAAATAAAAATCCACACACAAGACATTACAAGGAATATGAATAATTGCTGAATGAATGATAGAGATGAGTTCTATGAAAACTCAAGAGACACAGAGATCCTTGTGTGTTAGAAAGATTTAGAGAAGATTTCAAGGAGGAAGAAAAACATGTGCTGGACCTTGAAGGATGCTAGGCTTTGGATATGCAGAAAGAGGTAGTGGTATTCCAACAGAGGGAACAGTGTGAGCAAGGGAATAGAGGTAGGTAAATATAATATATCCAGGGATGAGAGGGGATCCCTAGAGAGAAAATTTTCCAAGTGCTTCAGAAATCCTAGGATGATATAGAATTATAGACCACTAGAACTAGAATCTAATATGTACAACCTCCCCTTAATTTGTGTGTTAAAATTATTTTATGGATTCCTTTTTTAACTGTTTTTTCATTCTTTTTTATTTTAAGAATAGCTTTTAATTTTCAAAATACATGCAAAGATACTTTTCAGCACTCATTCTTACAAAACCCTGTATCTCTAGTTTCTCTCCCTCTCTTCACCTAGCCCCTTCCCAGACAGCAAACAATCCAATATATGTTAAGCATGTGCAATTTTTATATACATATTTTCACATTTATTCTTCTGCACAATAAAATTTATAACAAAAAAAAATACAAGAAAGGGAGAAAAAAGCAAAAAAACAACCAAAAAAAGGTGCAAATACTTTGTTGTGATCCACATTCAGTCCTCTAGATGCAGATGGCTCTCTCTATCATAAATCCATTGGAATTGGCCTGAATCACCTCATTTTTGAAAAGAGCTAAGTCCATCAGAGTTGATCATCACATAATTTTATTGCCACTATATACAATGTTCTCATGGTTCTATTCATTTCACTTAGCATCAGTTCATGTAAGTCTCTCCAGACTTCTCTGAAATCATCCTGCTGGTCATTTCTTATACAATAATGATAGTCCATAACATTCATATACCATAACTTATTCAGCCATTCTCCAACTGATGGGTATTCACTCAGTTTCCAGTTTCTTACCACTACAAAAGGGCTGCTACAAGTAGTATTTATTGTACATGTGGGTCCTTTTCCCTTTTTCATGATCTCTTTGGGATACAGATCCAGTAGAGACATTGCTAGATCAAAGGATATGCACAGTTTGATAGCCTTTTGGGCATACCTTATGGACATTTAAAAAACAAAAAACAAACAAAAAACAATACCTTAGAATGCTTCACAAAGTTGCACATCATCCTTATGCAGCACAATTGTTAATATTCACTGTACCATTCCATTTTTAGCAGATGAGCTTAATGAGGGAAAGGAAAGGGGGAAACCCTTTTCTCGGCACATAAATAATCCCATGAGGCGCAGTGTCCCCTGTAAAATGAATTTACAGGCCCGAAAACCTAGATTGATAAATAAAAGGTTTATTATAGGAATTTGGAAGTAAAGCTCAGTTAGAAAGACGCCAGGGCCAAAGGTGGCCGCAGGGCGGAGGGAAACCCTTACATGGCTGGAAGAATAAGATGTGTTGGCCCGGAGGGCTCCTGCAATGAGGGAGTTCTGGCTCACCTCTTTTATACCCAAAAGATTGTGGGCAGTTCCAAGTTCTGGCGGGCTTTTCAGTTAGCTCAGATCAGGTGAGGGCTGGGGGGAGCTGAGCTGATGGGGGCTGGGCCCGGATATTCAAAGGGTGCCTTTGACCAGGATTTGTGAATCAAGGTCAGCCATGGGTTGGGCAATTAGAAAGGAATCTTAAAGGGACCCCAACCCTCATCAGTTCCCCCCCTTAAACAGTTGAGACTTAAATTCACTTAAGAAAAATGAAAATTTGGGGCAGTGTCCTTCATTTAAGGAAAGGTTGAAGATTTTCTCCAAAGATCTTCAGAGTAGCAGGGTCCCCTCGTCTTGTTCCCCCCTCAAACCATCGCCTCCAGATGCATGTGGGAAAAGGAGTGTCGATCTCCTCTTTAACTGCTTCGAGCTGACAAGGGTCATAGAGATTTGGGGTTCCATGCCAGGAGGTGAGGCGTGAGGTGTGGGGGATGGCAGCAGGGCTTCTAGGAGGTGTCCCGGTCAGTTGTCCCCAGTCAGTTGTCCCCAGTCAATGTTCTCCAGGCTGAAAGGCCAGCTGAGAATCCAAAGTGTGAAGCCTAGAGAAAACAGATCTCGGGAATAGATTAAAAGTGGGGTGTCATCCAGGGTGGAGATGGTGACACTCAGGAGAATGGGGCCTTTAGCAAAAAAATGCATCTGGTCCCTTCTGTGGGCTGCTTGTTTGATAGCCCATCTAATTATCAAAGAGAAATAGGAGAAAATGCTGAGAAAAGATTATTTGTAGCCTAGCTCTTTCACCCTTAATTTCCAGGAGAGCTAATTTCTCTTGGTACTGGGATTAACGGGTATGGACCAGAAGCTAGGGGAGGCAAGAGGCCTTGATATCTAGTAGATTTAATGAACCACTGCTCTTCTGTAAGGCAGGGTCTAGGGAGGGGTATGTATCCCCAGTTGTCAGAGCTGCAGATCAAGATAAGAATGCGCTTTAAGCTCTTGGAAATGTTGGAAAAACTGTTGTTTTTCTTGAAGAGTGTTAGTTATTCAATAAGCAAAGATCCTGAATCTTTTCCTTCCTAGTTTCCCCACTTTTTATGGTGGAGGGGTGAAAAGTATCAGCATAGCCTACCCAGCTTACCAGCCCCTGAGGTGTTCTGGCCCTAAGGTGTTCTGAAATAAAAGGGAAACAGGGACAGACCTCAAATTCCTACCAGGGAGCAGGAAGCTGGGGGGGCCAGTCAACCCTTGTGGTATTCTGTGGTGGTGAGAAGGCAGCTCCTCCTGCTCAAATTCAGGGCAGAGACTGGGATCTTCTAAGGCTTAAGTCTAGAAGAGATTTATTTGCATTAAAATGGCATCTCTGCTTCTTTCTGAGTGTTTGGAGGTAGGTGTTGCCCTGAGAAGAGAACTGAGAGTCTCAGGTTAACTAGATAAACCAACAGGTGTTAGAAATTAGTTTTGGTCTTACAGATCTGTATTAGTTGGTCCAGTAGCAGACAGATGACCAGGCTAAATACTTATTTGGCCAAGCATTTAGGATACAATGATTACATATAATCAGGCTAGAAACAGCAAGGTATGACATAATTGAATTGCATTAACAATTTCTATTGACTATTGCTCTGATGTTAAAATCAGTTACATGAAGAAAAAATGCAAGAACATAAATTCTAACCAAATATTTATCATAACCTTATATTGATAACAATAAGGAATTTGTCCCCATAGGTTCATATCCAAGTAGATGATCAGTTTGCTTTTAAAATACCCAGTGCAAATACAATCATAGCAGTTAAACTTTTAGAAATAAATCCTACCGGAGTATGGATAGCATTCACAGAAACCCAGGATAAGTTTGAATATTGCTCTTTTTCCCAACCTTTTCAATTCAAAGGTACTAGCTTCCTAACAGCAGGGAAGCTCTGTTAAGGTGGGTGGAGAGAGATTAGTTTAGTGGAGTTTATTGAGAGGTAGTAACCAGACCAACTCTATAGCTTTCATTCCCTTTAGGCGTCCCTAAGAGAGAGAGAAATACGACAAAAAAACTTTTATTTTGCCAGAGTTGTGCTATGACGTCTCAATGAGCAATGCTTGGCTTGAGCGTAGAGCTCCAGACAGCGTCAATCAAGTCCCGGGAAATTGAGCTGTCTCACATCGCTGATAGAGTGTAGAGGGTTTGTGTTACCTAATAGAGGAGAGAGCAATATTGGAGTAGGTTTCTAGAGAGATGACATAATCGTGGAGACAGCATCTTGATAAGGCATTCCCATAGCTTGGGATGGGAGAGATATTCTGCTATTCTTAAATATAAGATCTTATCAAGTATTCTGATAAAGAGGCAGGGGTTTTGTAGAACTAAGAGGCAGGGAAACTCAAGGCAGGATTGAGTCAGGATAATTAGGGAAACTGAGTTAGGACAATAAAACAAACCAGACTAAAACTAGAAAATGCAAGGACTTGTGGCAAGGACCAGTTTCTCCCCAATAACCCCAGAATTATTAGCATAGAACAGCACTCCTTATTCAGGGAGACACATGCCTCCCTGTTTGGATCTTTGCAGTTGGAGGGCATCTCAGCCAGAGATGGACAGTCTTTAGGTCTGTGGTCATTTGTGCATTTAACTCAGCGTCTACTGTGTAGCAGTGCTCAAGGCAGTCCTGATGCCCTGAGAAGGCACCCCAAGTCAGGGGCTCTGAGAGAGACAAAAATGGAGTTTGAGAGCTTCATTCTCTCTCTCTCTCTCTCTAGGGAGGAGAGATTTCTGAGTAAATTATGCAATTAAATCAAGACGGGCCACCCCAACCATTAGAGTTCTGATCTTGAAATGCTGAAATAATAATTAAGGAAATGGGCAAGTTAAGCCACATGGGAGAGGTTGGAAAAGAGAGAGGATGGGGGAAGGGGAGATGTTAGAGAGATGTTAGAGAGAGGTGAAGGCTCATGCAGTTGGGTAGAGACACATCTCCAAATTTGCCCTATCCATTGACCGTCTCCTTGTGGCTACAGCCTGACCACTATGGTGGAGTGCGAGAGGGCTCAGACTCAGATATCTCCCCAGAAGAGATCAAGGAGACTGTCGGCCTGGGACCCAAGAGGATTGGCCACATGGTGGGGGGAGTGTCTCTGGCCAGAGGGCAGGCTTTTCTGGAGAGATAAAGGGATTAGAAATGCCTTGGGAAAAGGTCTTTTGTCTCTAGAAGAAGCGGCCTGTAGAGACAGAGTGAGACAAAAAGAAAACTTTTTTTTCCTGAAAAGTCTCCATGGGAGACTTTGCTTGCACCCCAAACCTGGTCTGGGTGCCCCACGTTTTAGAGATAGAGTGAGATGAGGGTAGGAATACATATTCTTCCCAGAAGCTACTCGAAATTGCTAAGGATGAAAACTGGTTCTGAAAGACATGAAAAGGTTAAGGTTAGTTTTCGGGGTAACAATTTTCGGGATCCCTGTGAGGGCCACCAACTAATGAGGGAAGGAAATGGGGAACCCCATTTCTCACGCATAGATAATACCATGAGGTGCAGTGTCCCCTGTAAAATGAATTTACAGGCCCGAAAACCTAAATTGATAAATAAAAGGTTTATTGTAGGAATTTAGAAGTAAAGCTCAGTTAGAAAGACACCAAGGCCAAAGGTGGCCGCTGGGTGAGCAGGAACCCTTACATAGCTGGAAGAATAATACCATGTGTTGGCTGGGAGAGCTCCTGCAATGAGGGAGTTCTGGCTCACCTCTTTTATACCCAAAAGATTGTGGGCAGTTCCAAGTTCTGGCAGGCTTTTCAGTTAGTTCAGATCAGGTGAGGGCTGGGGGAAGCTGAGCTGATGGTGGGGCTGGGCCCGGATATTCAAAGGGTGCCTTTGACCAGGATTTGTGAATCAAGGTCAGCCATGGGTTGGACAATTAGAAAGGAGTCTTAAAGAGACCCCAACCCTCATCAAGCTGACGAAGAAAGCACGTGGATGCCTTTTATTGCCACACTCATTTCTAGATGTTACATTCCCCCCCATACTATCAAATGATCCCTCCTTATAACAAAGAAAAACAAATGAAACTACTGAATACACCAACCAAATCTGATAGGGTATATAGTTTTTTGTATCCATGGTCCCTCACCTCTTTATCAAAAACAGAAAGGTTACTTTCATATCTCTTTTCTGGAGGACACTATTGAGCACTGTAATTCCTCAGTATTTAGCTTCATTTTAGTCAGATTCTTTCTTTACACAAATGAGGAAAGGAAGGCTCAGAGAATAGAAGGTAATTTCCCAAAGAATTTGTAACAGAACAGAAACTAGAATTCAGGTTTTTTGACTTAAAATGCCCAGAGCTTTCTGTTATGCAAAGCTTCTCTCATTTCCTGCTGGGGACCCAGAACAGTTAAAAATTTGAGACCGGCCAGTTCACTAATGGTGTTCTTCCCTCCAAGGACTAGAGACATTAATCAGTTAAGGTTTCTTTAGCAACTTTAGCATCAAGGATGAAAATCATAACTCCCACTTCTCTTTCCATTTCTATTTAGGTCCATTTAGCCTTGTTACTTTTCAGCTTGATCTGTCCCTTTTTTAAAAGCCTATTAATTTATGCTTTCATATATCCAGGTCATGGTAGCCCTGGGAGTTTTAGACAGAGGACTTTTAGATAGCAGTTTGACCAAATTGAAGCTTACAAAGTTTTGAGGGTTATGCTAAATGTGGCCAACTTGACTTTCTAGGTTAAAATGAAAAAAAAGCAACTCACATTTTATGTGTCCCTTGAAAGTTTGAAAAGTACTTTCCCCATAGATAACCCATTTTATAGAAAAGAAAACAGAGGTTTAGAAAGCTTAAAATGGCTTGTCTCAAGTTCAGCTAGAAAGCATCAGACTTTGGTGGACTGCCCATATTCTTAACTCTAAGACAAGTTTTTTTTTTTCTTTTTTCCCCCATAATGTTATGCCTGCCTCCAAACAATACAATGATGTCTCAGGGCCCCCTCCTAAAAAAAAATTAAATTTGTCTGGGGTGCTGGGGTAGTTTAGGGAGAGGGGGAGGAAGGAGGAAGCAGGTGGCAGAAGAAAACAGCTGATATAGGGAAAGCCCTGCCCTCCAATTCTGTCTCTGAAAGTGGCCATCAGCAAATGACTCAGGAGATGGTAAACAAGCTTAAGCCTCTTTGGTTTTAATTAACTGAGGGGACAGGAAGAAAAGAAGTGAGAGGAATATGTTTTATTTATTGTTTTAAAAGAAGAAATTTAATAATGCTCTTGGTGAAAGGAATCTAGAGTCAGTACAGGCAGGAGGAGTATCATGGGATGCTCAACTTGGAAATTCTCATGGAGTGGGCTCCAAATATCATATCTTTCTTTCCTAGTCCTGGTTCACAGACCCCAGGAAAGGGAATACTGATTTAGGAGAGTTGCTGAAATTTGCAAAAGGAGCCTAGATTAATAGCGCAGGGCTCAAAGAGGGCAAGAATCTGGATTATCAAAGCACCTACTTTCTTCTTTGTAGTACAAGGGAAAATGGGATGATCTCTTCTTCCACTCTTTTTCAAGCCCCAAACCTTGGCACTGCTCACCTTGATGTTACCTGATCAATCTGATGATTTTAACAAAGATCTAGGCTACTGTATCTAGGAACTACCTCAATTCTCCTCCTCTAAAAATTAAAAATTTCTTTGTGTCTCTGACCTGTTTTCTTCTTCCCTATTATTTTAAATGATGGTGAATACTCTTTGAATTGCTCTTGTTGCATACCCTCTAAGAGGCTTCTTTTTTATTTTTCCTCATCTCTCAGGTATCTTCAGATCTCTCTTACTTGACTATTAATTATACAAATTTGTTACAAAAGGTTTTGCTTATTTTTCTCAATTTTAGGGTTGAAGATGAGAAGAAAGAAGAAAGCTAGGAATAGAGTTGTCCCACTCTTACCCTCAAAAAAATAAAAAAGAAAAAAGAAAAGGTTATTGAATCATGTTTTTGAAATGCACAGAAAGCCCAGAAGGAAACACAGGTAAATAGCACAACTTTAAAAGTAATGTGTTCAATTTATTATTATATATTTTCAAAGAAAAGTAAGCTTGTTTGAAATAAATTTGCAATTTCATGTACAACCCTCTCTATTCCATGGTGTCTTTTTTTATTTTAATTAATTTTTGTTACGTTTGGGACAAAATAACAAATAAAGTACATGAAGGAAAATAATTTGTAATAAGCCTTGTAAGGTAGGCTGGAGCCATACTGTGAAAGGCCTAAGCTTTTTGAGCAGTAGGGTAACTCAGCTATACTTTATAATCCTTATCCTCTTCAGCCTCTTTCAAGCATTTTACAGTGTCTTCATTGCTAAACACCCCCTCAGCTCCTGTGACATTGTACTATCTCATCTCCTCCTACTTCTGTCTCCTTCCCTAGCTCTGATGATTCCTTTTTTTCCCCCCCTAAATATGGACATTCACCAAAGGTTCTATTTCTTGCTCCTATTTTCTTCTTCCTTTGTATGAAGCCTAACTACTTGGGTGATAGAAAAACTACTCTGGCCAATACATGTCTGAGTATTCAAACTCAGGTCTTTCTCACTCCAAATCCACCATTATGTATCACTTTTCTTCCACTAAAATAAATAGTACTGGCAAATTGCATTGTAGAATCCTCAACCTATAACCTTTCCAGAGTTTCACAAGATCTTTAATCCAAGTTTTCTTTACATATATCTAAAATCCTTCCTTTCAGAGGGTTCTTTGTGAAGAAGATCCTTGCCTCTTACATGTATCATCTTTCTTTCTCCAGAGTCAGCCAGGTTCTTAGTGACTCTTCTCTCTTTCTTCCAGGATGACTGTTCCTTCCTTACCTATACCCTATCTGAGACGATTTAAAAAACAAAAAAAGCTTTCAGTGGTTTTCTTTGCTTTGGTATTTGGGATCATTTAGAAGTTCTCACTTTCACATAATACTTGGCTGCACTTAAGAGAGAACAGATTTATACACAAAAACATTTGGCAATTTGATGTACACCTTTGTTTTGTCCCTTCATCTTGTTTTATGATCTGGGACAGATGTTTTTTTTTTTTGACTAAGAGAAGAAGCAGGCCATGATAGCCTCAGGAGAGGTATCTCTCTACTTCTGTTTGACTTGCCTTTTAGGTCTGATTCTTTGGCTGGAAGACTGTGCTTTGCAGTCCAGGATCCCAGTGAACTGGAAGGAAAGTTCGTCAAAAATGTCTGAGCAATAGGTCAAAGGAGGCAAACAGTTTTACAGGCAGATTAGCAGCCTATGGGAGTTACCCAGGAAGTGTCTCCTCTTAGCTTGATGTGTTTCACAGCTGCCTCTTTGAGTTTTAAAGCATATTAAACAGAAGGTGAGGCTGATGGATTGTTCTTTAACATGCTTTCTATTTGCCTGGATATCCTCTTTCTTGGGTGAATATAAATCCAACAGATGTAAAGGGAGAGGGAATTCTAAGATCTACCAAATCAAAAAAGAATTTTTCTAGACAACAACATTGAAGCAACAGGTAGCATTTTGTTTATTGCTGAATATAGAACATGTACTTCAAACCCCTTATATTTATAGTTAAGAAAACTGAGGCCTAACGAAGGTGGCTTGTTTCCTGACTTAATTCAATGAAATTTCCATCATATGCTATCTTGAAGGGCCTTCTGGTATGACTAATCCATTTCTTTTTTGGAGGTTCTTTCTTAGTAAATTTCATAGAGCAATTTCTTTTGCCTAGCTTTTTTCTTTCTTTTCCCCTTTTAATTATTGTCCTTTTTTTTGGTAAATAGCATTTATTTTTTCCAATTACAAATATAGTTTTTAACATTCATTTTAAAATAAATTTTGAGTTCCAATTTTTTTTTTCTTTCCTTCTCTTCTATCCCCCTCTCCCTGAGACAGCAAGCAATCTGATAAAGGTTATATACTTTTATTCTTTCTCAAAGAGTTGAGGAACGAGGGGAAGAGCTGGAAAATTACCTTTATTCCTGAGGAAAGGGAAATTCCATGGCAGACTTCCCTGTTTAAATTCATTCAATCTGCCAATGGTAATTCAAAGAATAACAGAATTGGGAGAGATTTTAAAAGCCATTAAGTCTAATCTATAATTTTACAGGAATTCCATCAATAATTTTCCTATAGTCATTAGCCTTTGCCTAAAGATATCTAATAAGAATAAACCCATTAACTTCCGAGGCAGCTCATCTCATTTATCATTTCTGTATGACCCTCTTTGTTAAGTAGTTTGTTTTTTCCCTTGGTCTTATACCAAATCTAAATCTACCTCTCTGCAACTTCCATCTACTTACTGCTCCTGGTTATGCCATTGAGGCCAAGCAGAACAGATTCATTATTCTCCTTCCACCTGACAGTACTTCAACTATTTATTGAGCAGAATTCTTTTTTTTTTTAAAGCAGAATTCTTAGGAGGTCAAGGATATGTGGTTGATATCTATATAGGTCTAAAATTAGTTTCCTTATGTTCTTCACTTAATGACTAACACCTCTGACTTAGACCAGGCATCTCAAAAATGCAAACTCACTGGCCAGAAAGAAAACAGGTCAAGAAAGCAAGTGTAGATCAGTGTAGATCCAAATTCCTGGAAAGAAAATACGAAGCCCAGGACTCACTGATGTGGGTCAGTAGTGTCAACTGCACACAGGAAGTAGTGATGTATACATATTTGGCATACCATGGTCCTGACCAATAACCTGATGAAAACATTTTAACCAGATGTTGCTGTCATATTACAAAAACCTTAATGGAATGTTTGGCTGGGCATACATTTGTAGCATTGATCCTATAGAACCAAGTGTTTCCTGTAAAGTTGTTTTTCCTGACACTCTGTTTTTTCAGAATGAACTAATCATGTTAATTGGGTTTATGCTTGCACATCTATAGCAAAAAGAAGCAATTTAATAACATACTTCCTTGTCAGAAACTTCATTAGCAGAGATAGACATGATGTAGGATCCACAGGGATGGAAGAATTCCAGGACAACAGTAGTAGTGATAGAGAAAGTTAGGCTACTATACAAAAATAACATTAAAAATGTCAAATGTTTGGGAAGCATAAAATATTTTGGAAATTTTATAATTGTAGAGAAGAGGTAAAGCTAGAGGATAAGTGGGTGGTGATCTGGGCTCAGGCAGGAAAAGAACTAGGAGATGTGAGGGAGGCGTCCAGAGAGGTGGACACGTGTTAGATAAGGATGGGCTCTAGATACTGAAAGAAGTTGATGATAGGAAATATACTTTTCTGCCCCAAGTTAATTCAGGAATAAACCTTAATAAGGTATACCTATGGCAAAGTTATTTTTCCCATGTTCCACAGGAACCTTTGTTGGGGAGAGAGGCCTTAGATTATCCTTCTGAAGTTACATGATATGACCTATTCTAGACCTAATATTCTGAAAGAGTGACTGGGTTTATAGAGCAGAAAGTACTGAGAGGATAGGACCACCAAAGAGGAGGTCAAAAGATAGAACAAAGGAAAGGAAGCTGAGGATATTAATGACAAACTTTGCCAACTTCACAAGCTTGCTAATGATTATTCCTTCTTATTTTTCAACTGTTTTCAGATATATTGAAGTTGTGTGAAGAAATATTTTTGCTTTTGCAAATATGTAATTTACAAAGAATATTGTCATATGCCAAAGCAGCACTTTTTCTCATGTTTTATGATTTTAAAGATACCTAATTTCATTATACAGAAGCTTTGTTTCCAAAGGCTTTATTAAAATCAGCATTGCTGTACAACATATTAGTTATTGAGCACCTGTGGGGGTGGTTGAGACAACCCAGCAGGAACTGAAACGAGCATTTCCTGTGACTTAACCTCTAATGCTTTACATTCTTGACTGGACTGAGATCATTGATCTTCCGTCACCACAGTCTGTAACACCTAAAAGCTGTAACTCTCAGGGTAGTCTCAGGGAACTGGTTAAAATTTGTATAGACCACAATTTATTTGGGTTTTAGTCCTTCCATTGAGCAGGAAGACTGAGTACTTAAGAATCACTAAAGTTGGCCAATGGAAGTTTACTTTTAAAACAGGAGCAGGAGCTTCTCAGAAATTTAAAAAATTCAGAACTGGGAAGGAACTTAGAGGTAATTTAATTCAACCCTCTATTTTATTAATGAATAAACTGAGGCTTAAAGAGGTAAAGTGACTTGACCAATGTCACAACAAATTGATAACTAAGTCTTGTATTGGAACAATCTCCTGACTCCAAAGGAAGTGTTATTTGTACTATGTCATTATTTACTATTGTTATTATTGTTATTATTATTATTAAATTCAGTCTTGCATGGAAAAGGCAAAACATTTATCATCCTGTAAAGTTTTCCACCAAACTCTTCACACTGGTGTTTCTATGGCTCCAGGGACAGCCCATCAACATAATTGATTATAAGGCCTCATTTCCAAAATATATAGAGAATTGACTCAAATTTATAAGAAATCAAACCATTTTCCAATTGATAAATGATCAAAGGATATGAACAATTTTCAGGTGATAAAATTGAAATTTTCTATTCATATGAAAAGGTGTTCCAAATCATTATTGATCAGAGAAATGAAAATTAAGACAACTCTGAGGTACCACTACCCACCTGTCAGATTGGCTAAAATGATAGGAAAAGATAATGATGAATGTTGGAGGGGATGTGGGAAAACTGGGACACTGATGCATTACTGGTGGAGTTGTGAATGGATCCAATCATTCTGGAGAACAATTTGGAACTAAGCTCAAAAAGTTATCAAACTGTGCATACCCTTTGATCTAGCAGTGTTACTACTGGGCTTATATCCCAAAGAGATCTTAAAGAAGGGAAAGGGACCTGTATATGCAAGAATGTTTGTGGAAGCCCTTTTTGTAGTGGCCAGAAACTGGAAATTGAATGATGTCCATTAATTGGAGAATGATTAGGTAAATTGTGGTATATGAATGTTATGGAATATTATTGTTCTGTAAGAAATGACCAGCAGGATGAATTCAGAGAGGCTTAGAGAGACTTACATGAACTGATGCTGAGTGAAACGAGCAGAACCAGGAGATCATTATACACTTCAACAACAATACTATGTGAGGGATCAGTTCTGATGGAAGTGGCCCTCTTCAACAATGAGAGGATCCAAATCAGTTCCAACTGATCAATAATAAATAGAACCAGTTACACCCAGCAAAAGAACACTGGAAAATTACTATGGACTACAAAATAGCATTTACACGCTTTCTGTTATTATTTGCTTGCATTTTTGTTTTTCTTCCCAGGTTATTTTTTACCTTTTTTCTAAATCTGATTTTTCTTGGGTAGTAAGACAACTGTTTAAATATGTATACAGATATTGTATGTAATATATACTTCAACACATTTAACATGTATGGGGCTACCTGCCATCTAGGGGAAGGAGTGGAGAGAAGGAAGAAAAAAAGTTGGAACAGAAATTTTTGCAATTGAAAAATTATCCATACATATGTTTTGTCAATAAAAAGCTATAATAAAAATTGATTATATTTTAATAATCTGAAAAAATTACCTACTAAAAACTATTTTCTTTCAGGTGCTACCTTCTTTATTTCTTTTTTAGGGCTTAAGAGTAAAGAGGTGAAAGGATCTCAAAGATAACTCTATACTAATTTGCAGAGCAGATTGATTTTATATATCATCCAAATGCCAAGTTCCTTTCCCAGAGGAAGTAAAAGGCATCCTATTTGTTCACACAGAATGTAGTTTAACTAACATGATAATCAAAGGAATGGATAGTATGAGAAAAGGTGCTTTCCACTAATGTTGGTGCCAGATTGAGTCACAACAGACACTTTTTTATGTCCAACTCATCATTCCATTGTACTAGGAAGCCTTCACCTTTTGATAGGACCTTGCCTCTCAGCTCCTTAGAAACCACATTTCAGGGAGAAAACCAAACAAAACCTCAAGGAACATACTTACAAAGAAATCCAGAACAGTATAATTGGCTGTATATGTTTGAACTGTCAACACCAGAGCCAGAACAGGAGCATGCTGAGTGACTCTTGGGCTTGTATAGGATTTTCTCTTGGACGATCATATTCTTAATTGCAAAATGACACTAGACAGAGAAGCAGGTTCAACTAGGAAAGTACTTTCCAATTTGATTCCAGAAAATGTTCCTGGAGGCATATCTCCATCCTGAGCACTCAATTTTTTATTTAGTGCATCCTAATTATATAGTAGGCAGAGGATACAAAGAAATCAAGAAAGCAACAGCACATATGTGCAAGGCATTATGCCTAGCATTGGAGAAGCAAAGATAAAAGAGAATCCGGTCTCTATCCTCAAAGATCATAGAATTAAGGGACCTTAAGAGGTCATCAATCTAGATCAAGTTTATAACATACTGGGGGAGGGATCAACATATACACAAATAAATAAAGTACCAACATAATGAGATAAGGACCAAAGAGAGATGGGGATAAAGTGATGTAGGAAAATTTGAGAAGGGGGAGAATGCTTTTAGCACTAAGGTTCAGAGGAGGGAACTGACAAAAAGGAAACAGGAGGGAGGAGATAAGGTAAAGCTTCCTAGGGGAAGTAGTATCTGGGCAAAGTCATGAGGGGAGAGAATTTCAATGGGTGGAGATGTGCTAAAAATGGGTTCCAGGCATAACGAATGATGTATAAAAATACATGATTCTAGGACAATACAAGATGAGAATGGAAAATATTTCAGTATGGCTGGAACATAGAATGAATGGAGGTAAACAGCATGATCCAAGTCTAAAAAGGTAGTTTGGATGCAGGCACCCCATACAAATGTGATTTTGTGTTTTATTCATAGGCAACAAAAAATTGCTAATGATTATTTAAGTTACTATATGAACAAGAAACTAGAAAGGGAAAAAAAACTGAAGGTAGGCAGTCTAGTCAAGAGATTATAACATTAAGGAAAAATAAAATACTAAATTATAAAAAAGATTTTTAATTCCCCCATTCCCCCAAAGAAGTTATTACAATTTAGAGGATAGCAATGTTAGGTAGCTTTTAAACTTGACTATTGCTTGGAAAGGATCTGCACAAGACTTATAATTACAACAGCTGTTCATCATATACCTTATTTTATTTTGTGCTCATAATCCTATAAGTTGGGTGCTACTACTATCCCCATTTTAGAGATGAAGATACTGAAACTGAAAGAGATTAAGTGATATGTCCACAGTCATACAATTAGTATGTGTTTGAGGGAGGATTCAAATCCAAATTTTAATACCATATCTAGCAATCTATCCATTATTCCACGTTGCTGATAAACTATGATTATGATATTACTGTAAAAAATGGATACAAACAGGGAGATATTTTTGTGGCTTTTTTAAAAAAACTCAAATAAGAAGCCATTTTGGAAATTCTGTAAGGGGCTCATTGATTTTCACTAGGAATGAAGAAATCCATATCCCCCACTTGGTATTTTGATGAGTAGGTACTTTGAATAAATCACAAATCTGTCATCCGTTTGGCTGTCTCATCCCTGAAAAATGTTTCCAATAAAAAAAGACCTAGGAAGTAGGGTCAGATCATTACTGGAGTAACCAGGTTCTGCCTTGTGTTGATTATGTCTTTACATTGAACTTCAGATGTTTTGGACTGGGAGAAGTAAGAAGAGGAGAAGCAATCTCTTAAATGTGAAGTGTTCATCACCCACTAAGTCAACCAGCTCAGGACAGATTGTACTTTGAATGCTGTCATATGAAGCTTATTGCAATTTTTCTAGATTAGTCTTCCTTAACAGAAAATATAATGTAATTAAATACCTCAGAAGTCTGGCTTGGCACCCCCTCATTCCCTTTTCTTTGGCATGCCTCCAGATAATGAAATTCTTTTGCTTTGGGAGAATTTGTTATTTACATACCTCTGTCTTTTTTCTTCCTTTCCACTTAGTTTTTGGTATCATGGTAGGTGTGGGGTTTTTTTCCCCAACTTTACCCCCACCGTTTTGTGACTGAGGCTATGTATGATTATTTCCCTGTAACTAAAGAGTCCCAATTAACTATACCCCTTGGTTTTGAATTTGGAAGAAGGGAAGTAAGTGTTTGAAAGTGAAACAACTCTTTTTTTTCTGCTCCAAAGAAACAAGTGGGCTGGCATGGTGGGAAGGGAAGAGGGATATTGGCCTGAAGCAATGGCTCCATGGAATTCATCTTTTCTCTTCCTGGGACACCTCCCTTGTTCCTCTGTACTCAGATCCCCTTAGCAATTGTGGGTGGAGAACCAGACTGTGGAGAACCACAGAAGGAGAGAAGAAAAAAAGGGGAATGTGAGTTTCTTGCTGTTCTCTGAGCTCTGAAATAAGATGCCTGCTCAATTTTCCTTCCTCCTTTCAACAGTTTGAACAGCATAGGCATGAGGAATTAACAAGGATTGAATATCATAGCCCACAAGATGATCTCAAATACTTGACCTACTTGTACCAATCAGTATTATAGAGGTCTGAAAAATGAACCAGTCTTTTTAAAAACTGATTTTAGGTGATTGGTAGCTGAAGAGTAATTCTAGATATGTCTAATTATACCACTATTATTATTATTTAATCATGGTTTCGCTTTTAGCACCAATCCTTCGGACTGTAGCAATGTAAAAGGACTAGTAAGTAGACTGCCTTTCAGCATTGTGACAGGGCAGTGCATCTTTCCTGACTTAATCAGTGACTCTGCCTTTGATCACAGTACCAAGGCTATAGTACTTTGAAATAAGTCTCTTTTCTAGAAAATCACCCCCGCCCCCTCCACATGACAGCTTTCTGACTTTAGAAGGTTTGTGCGTCAAAATACAGTCACCTTCCGGGGAATATAATTTCTGGTCCCTAGTGAGTAACAGAAGTCTTACACGGTGGTGTGCTTTTGTTAAATGGTAATAGAAGCCTAAATGGAAAAAACAAATTGGTTTTTATCCCAAGGGATTTTTAAAGGGGGTAGAGAACTAGGATAGAGTCGGTCCTAAGGAATGGAATGCTGTTTCCAACCACAAATGGCAACAGAGACCTAACAAAGAATTTCTGTACCATGTCAGAGTTCTAAAGCTTCCCTTTGCATCTTGACCCCATCACCCAAATTGATTGAACCAAACCATGGGAAAATGACCCTCAACCTCATCATCAAAACTAAATAAATACAACTAAAAAAAAAATCACCAAGCATCCAGTCAACAACATTGATTGAAAGTCTATTACATGGGCAGCACTGTACTAGTTGCTGTGAGGTGAAAGTAAAGAAACCAAAGTCTTTGTCCTCAGAAAGCAGTATAACTAGCAATGAAAGAGGTTATTGGAGGGGGGATAAGAAAGGCTATTATTTCTTGTCTCTTAAATATGTGTTTTCCCCTGTTATCCCTGCCTGGAAGATTCACAGCCACCTTTAAAGTATGTCTTAAGGGGTAAATAACTTGTGTTAGCTACTCTCCCTACTCAGAAAGCCCATATCTACATCAACAGGGGCAGCAGCACAGTTGGCATTGAGTCCTAATGAAAACAGGTCCAAATGCCAGTTGTTTATATTTCATTTTAAGTTTGGGGACATTTAAGTTCCTCAAACCTTTCTCTATTTAGTTTTATGATTAGATAGTCTATTCTAGTTTATCTGCCTCCATACTAGTTTCCCAGTCTGTCATCCAATTTCACTGCTTTAGATCCAAACTTATACTACCTCCTCTTCCAGCTCTTCATCCATATTTTGATCAATCCATTAATTAATAAGGGAGAAAGGGAGGGGAGCAATAAGCAATTATTAAGAGTTTACATTGAGCTAGGCACTGTGCTAGGACTTGAGGACACAAAGACAAGCAGAAAACTGTTCTTGACTTCAAAGATCAGAGGAAAGAACATATGCCTAGCCTTCCCCCCCAACATATTCTTCCCTCCTCCTAATCTGCATTTAGGAACAACAACTTCTCTATTTTCAACTCGATATTTTTTAACCAAAAAAGTCCTCTAACTCCTGAAATTAAAACCTAGTTTTTTCTCTTTGGACAGCACATCTTTTGCTATTCTCTCTACTAGAGAATCTTTCCCCCATGCCCCTGACTCAGCATCATGAAGAAAGTTGGGTATATTCTTTGCTTTTCGATGTTATTTTCAAACCATACCTCAATAACCTTTACTTTTTTCAAGTCCTTAAAGATCTCAACATAACTTACTGGACAGCTACATGGTTCAATGGACAGAACACTGGGCCTGGAGTCAAGAAAACCTGAGTTCAAATTTGGACTTAGACATTTATTGGCTGTATGACCTAGAGCAAGTAATTTAACCCTGTTTGCCTCAATTTCCTCATCTATAAACTGATCTGGAGAAAGAAATGGCAAAGCATTCTAGTACCTTTGCCAAAAAAGGTTCACAAAAGGTCTGACACACAGGAAAAAAATTGACTAAACAACAACAACCTGTTTATGTCATACTCTCCTCTTCATATTGCTATTCTCTATCAACCCCAAGCTATTTTACCAAATTGAATCTTAAATGGTGTCCAGAGCTTCAATAATGGCACAGAGAAGAAAAGGAAGATGAACCACTAAATACTTGGAGTTGAGTTATAGGATGAGGCATTTCTTGCAAAAAAAAAAAAAGCTGGTCAAGAAAAGGCTTAGAAGATACTAAACAACAGATAGGAAAAGGACTTATATGTAAAAAAAACATTCGTAACAGTTGTTTTTATAGAGGTAAAGAACTGGAAATTGAATGAATGCTCATCAGTTGAGTAATCGCTGAATAAGTTATAGTATATGAATGTTATGGACTATTATTATTGTATAAGAAATGATGAACAGGCCCATTTCAGAAGAGCCTGGAGAGACTTGCATGAAGTGATGCTAAGTGAAGTAAAGAGAACATTTTCACAATAACAACAAGATTATGTGATCATCATCTGGGATGGAGTTGGCTGTTTTCAACAGTAAGGTGATTCAAGGCAATTCCAATAGACTTGTGATGGAAAGTGCCATCCATATCCAAAGAGAGAAATATGAAGATTGAATATGAATCAAAGCATCCTTTTTGTTGTCATTACTTGTTTTCTTTCTTGTATTTTTTATTCTTTTGATCTGATTTTTCTTGTGCAGCATGACAAAAATGGAATATATATGTAGAATAATTGTACATGTTTAATTTATATCAGATTGCTTGCTATCTTGGGGAGGAGGGAGGAGGAGAGAGAAGGAAAAACATTTTGAACACAAAGTTTTGCAAAAGTGAATGTTAAAGACTGTGCATGTATTAGGAAAAATAAAATGATATTAAAATGTGGGACAAAATAAAGAATTGATGGTGTATGAATATAGATCAAAGAATACTTTTTTAAACTTTTTCCTCTTTTGGTCTTTTTTATGGCATAATTAATATGGAAATACATTTTGCATAACTGTACCTTTATAACCTATATGAAATTGTCTTCTCAATTGGGTGGGGGAAGGAAGGGAGAGAATTTGGAACTCAAAATTAAAAAAAAAAGAAAACAAAGATTAAACAATTTTACATGTAATTGAAAAAAAATTTAAAAGAAAAGGTTTTGAATTTTTAGTCCATGGCTAAAAAATATAATAGTGATAGGTTCTTACCTCCAGGAAAAGAGTAAAAAATACACCTAAAGCATATATAATGTATCCCAAAAGTTTAAGTACAGTTTAAGGCTTAAGACTTTGAAGAAAACCTGAATTTGCCTGAAGTTTTGAGAATCTGATTAAAGGCTTTAAAATGAAAAGGATAAGGGAGAAGACAGAATAACAGAGAGAGGAGTGAACTGTTGACATATATTTGCCAAGTCAGATACTATAGAGAATTATTAATAGATACAACTCAGAAAGACTATTGTCAGAAAAGAACAGTAATACATAGACTATGTCCAAGAAAAGAACCAGCAATAAAACCTATTGCCTCACATACACAATGCATTAAGTAATAAACAGTAAAATAGAGATCCTAATGTAAGGAGGTAAATTTTACTGTGGTTTTATTGAAACTTGATAATATCAGATTCATGACTGGGATATAGCTGGAATAATTCTAAAGGAATAAAGTAGTCTAAAAAGTACTAAAAAGTGCAGATTAAAAAACAAACAAGCAAACAAACACTTTTTCCTACTTTGTTTTACTGAAGTTTTGTTCTTATCCATTCACAGGTTGCCCCAATTTCATGAAAGATTTTTTCTAATCAAGAAAAATGAGTTAAGTAAAACTAATACATACAGTGACTTCACTTGAAATTACATGCAACGTGTGAAAGGGAAAGCAAAATTAAAAATATTTGGGCAAGGATCTAAGAAGGGAAAAACTGGGAGTCATGGGAGTTTACTATAGACTACATAGAGAGACAACAGAGTAAAAAGAAAAAAAAATTGGGAAACATCACAAACTTGATCTGGAGGCATGGTTATTATTACTATATTTAGTGACTCAAATTCAATTATCTGGACATCTGGAGTTTTCTTTGTTAAAAGAACAGCTATTGACTTTTGGTTTGTCTTAATGATAACTTCATTGTTCAAAAAATTAGAGGAAATAGCATTGCTTTAGTTCTAATTCTGACCAAAAGGTTCTGATTGCTAAAATAAGAATTATGGGATTTAAGAAAAATTTAAGGGAAATTAATTACTAAATCTTCAAATTTGTGATGGGGAAGCCTGACATAATATAATCTATATATTCTTAAGATTTTGAAAGATTGGATTTCAAAAGGTTCAGAGAAAACTGAACCCATAGGATAAGTCAAGAAGGATGTGAAGCAAAAGATTCTAAGAAGATGGCAGAGTAGGTAAAAAATTAAATTCTCCAAATCTCCCCCATAAAGAAGACAAAAATAGCATCTCAGGGTGAATATGAAGTGGCAAAAATAAACAAGAGTTGGGGTAGAACAGTGGTTTTCCTGGGACAACTAGAAAAAATCTGAAGAAAGTTACTAAGACAAAGATCTGACCCAAATAAAGTGTAAACACCTTCAGGCTAGCTCCACTGAAATGGCAAGTAGGGAACTCTGGAGCTAGCAGGACTAGGAAGTAGATTTTCTCGCTAGCTACAGGAATTTTCACCTTCTGGACAGTATGGGGAATTGGATAATTGGGAGGATGGGGGTGGGAGAGAAAGACTGAGAGAACCTCTGCTGATAAAGGATGTCAGGCCTAGCTGTGTTATTGGGAATGAATGTGGGCTAGGAGGAACTAGCACATGTCTAGGGAAGGCAAAAGCAGTGGACCAGGAATGCTGCTGGCCTTGGACACTTACAGGGATGTAGAGTTTTTAGTTTCAGACCAGAGGGGAGAGCTGAAGGAGGACCTGAAGCCAAAGGCATCATCTCTGAGAATGCACAACTGGAAGTGATTACAAACAACAAATTTAAAAAATGATCAGGCAAAGGAGAAAGAGCCTAATCATAGAAAATTACTATGAGAATAGAGAAGGGATTTGTCTTCAGAGGAGGATACTGAAACAAAAATAAAGTCTCTCCTACCCCAAAGATAGTAATCAAAAGGTCACCTACCCAAAAAGAATTCATAAAATAACTAAAAAAATACTTTAAAGTCAAATGAGAGAAATTAAAGAAAAATTTTTTAAATCATAAGAACAATCCAATACAAAAAGATTATGAAAAAATCAACCAACTGGAACAGAAGATCTAGAATCTTAAGGAAGAAAATATCTCTTGAAAATTAAGGGCAAGGAGAAGCCAATGAAGTTATGAGACTAAGAAATAATAAAAATAAAATATAAAGAATGAAAAATAGAAAAGAATGTAAAACATCTCATAAGAAAAATAACTGATCTGGAGAACAGATCAAGAAGAAATGACATAAGAATAATTGGACTACCTAAAAGCTATGTTCAAAATAAGAATCTTATAATAATACAATAATACAAGAAAATTGTCCTGGTGTGTTAGAAGACAGAAAAGTAGAAAAAGAAAAAAATCTACCAGTCACTACCTGAAAGAGATCCTATGAGGAAAACCTACAGGAATATCATAGCTAATTTCTGAAACTTTCAGGTAAAGGAGAAAATATCATTAGCAATAAGAAAAAAAATATTCAAATATGGTGGAGCCATAGTTGAATCACAAAAGGCCCAGAAGCAGCTATATTAAAAGATGTAAGATCTTGTAACACTATATATATATATATTTAAATAGTTTTTATTTACCAGATATTTGCATGGGTAATTTTACAACAGTAGCTATTGCCAAACCATTTGTTCCAATTTTCCCCCTCCTCCCCCCCCCCATGGCAGGTCGACCAATACATGTTAAATATGTTAGAGTATAAATTAAATACAATATATGTATACATGACCAAACAGTTGTTTTGCTGAACAAAAAGAATCAGACTTTGAAATAGTGCACATTTAGCCTATGAAGGAAATCCAAAATGCAAGCGGACAAAATTAGAGGGATTGGAAATTCTATGTAGTGGTTCATAGTCATCTCCCAGAGTTCTTTTGCTGAGTGTAGCTGAACACTATATATTGAAGAACAAAAGAACATGAGTTCTTACCAAAGACATCATACCCAGCAAAACTAAATCTAATCCTGAATGAAAAAAAAAACAGGACATTCAGTGAATTGCCAAAATTTCAGGATATTGTTACAAAAAGACCTGAACTTAATAGAAAATCTGACCTACAAGATCCTCACATAAGATAAATATCAAAAACTAATTAGAATGGACTCAATAAAGACAAACTTTTTTATACATAGAAATATAAACCACATGTCTAAGATTGTCATTAGTAATTGAATACTTTGAAAGAAAGATTAGGGTAGAGTATAATGGGATTCTAAAAGGCAAAACCATGTAGGAAAAGGTAAAAAAGAGTAATTATCTTATATAAATGAGTTGTGAAAGGAAGAACTTACAGAACATTTAGATGAGGGTAGCAATCATGATCTCAGACAAAGTTAAAGTTAAAATAGATTTATGCAAGAGATAAAATAGAAACCACATTATATATCAGTCATATTAATCAATATTATTTTAGACTATTTAAAATAACTAGACAGCAAAAGGTCAGAATATTGTTGTGGTATTGGAAATGATGACTTGGTGGAGTTAGAAAAATATGGAAAAACTTGAATTTATGGAGGAAGATTTGTTATCTACTTTTAGAGGAACAGAAGGCAAGACAAGCATAGTACAATCTTACATAGATACACATGAATGTGTATATACGTATATATATATACATATATATATGACTATAGATAGCTATGTATGTGTATGTATATATGCTTGTAGATTTATTTGCATATGTATATATGTGTGTATCTGTACTTAATTATAGCCTTTTGGGAGGGGGAAAGAACAAAGTAAAAAGTGCACAGCAAAGAACAAAAGAAAACCTACAAGAAAGCAAAGATGAACATCTCTGAACACAATGTGTAGTATTTATTACATATATTTTCTTGAAATAAACATTTATTACTTTAAATTTTGAATCCTCTTATGTTCTGTGCACATGGCATTTTTTTCTATTTTGTATTTAAGCTGAAAATAAATAAAGTTATAAAATATCATAAAAAGAAAGAAAAAGGATATGAAGCCCTCAAGAATGAAATTATAAAGATGTAAGTAGGAAGAATTCCAATAAGGAAGAAGTGCCTACTGATCCCAATGTGGAAGCACAGGGAGATTATTGAATAACTTAAGATAATTAAAAAAGATTTGTAAAAGAGATATACAAGGGAAAGTAATAGAGGATGAATAAAAATATTTTCAGGAAATCCAAAACTTAGAATAAGTTGATGCTGTCAGTGAATGCCAAGAACAATAATAGGTGTTTCAAAGGCAAAAAAAAAAAGTGTATTTGGGGCCAAGAGGTAGATAAAAAAAAGTGGTAAAACTATTGCTCAGGAAAATTGGGATGATAACACACAAAGGAAAGGGGAAAAAACTTTTACTTTTCTGATTTAGAGAGGGGCAGAGAGGGTCTAGAGAATAATTTTTGGGTTAAGGACTAAACAAAAATGATTAGCTGGGAGGTGAGATGAAATTAGTTGAAGAGGTGGAATGGGAGTACCTAACTTGTTCTTAAATGAATTTAAGTCACTAGGCTCTGATGAGCAACATTTCATGATATAGAAAAAAACAAGTTGACAAGTGTTTAGCCACACTAATAAAATAATTAGTTTCATAAGTATAGAATCTAAAAAATAGATAGCTGTTTGTGTGATTGGTTTAGTGTAATAGAAAGGATAGCATCCAAAATCCCCCAACATTATATAGGCTACAATATAAAAGGAGAAGTATAGAATAAGGAAAGTGGTAGTCACCCTATATTTGGTCTGTATTTAAGAACTTGGGGAATGTTTAAAGAAACATTATGGGAAGCCATAATTGATATAATGTGTAAGAAAAATAGCTGGTCTTAGAAGCTATCAGGGGAAGTTGAAGAGTGATAGATTTTAGTTCAATGTAAGGAAAATCTTTCCAACACTTAGAAATTTCCAAAAATGGAATTGATTCTTTTCAGTGATGACAGGTTTATCAATGGATGGTATAAAGGGGAGTCCTGTTTAGAGACAAGTTGAACTGGAAGACCATATAGATTAGTTCCAATTCTGAGATTGTGATTTTATAACATTACTAATTGGTTTAAAATCTCTACCTAATACCCTGCTATCATTCTTGCAGATTTCAACATTCATATTGACAAATCTTCTTAACGTTTGATCACATGATGCTTCAACTTCCTCAATTCTACTGACCTTCTTACCCTATTACAGGGGCATACCAGTATGATCTCTCTATCATAGAGAACTACAGCAAGTCCATTAAATATACCAACTACATTAAAATCCAAATAATTGAAATTTTATTCTCTGACCATAACTTCCTGTCTTTCCATCTCTGCTCATATTAAATCTATTCTGGACATGACCTCCAGTCTCAGACACATTACTGTTCTCCTAGTACCTTTTCTTCAATATTGACTTCATGGCCAATCTTGATTCCATTTTCTCCTACTTACATTATATCATGCCCTGAGTCTGACTTTTAAAAATTAAATTATATTTTTAAAAAATCAACAAAAGTCTACTTTTTCCCTCTCTCCTACCCCACTATCATTTAGAAAGAAAGAAAAACAAAATAAATTCTCTAACATGTTTAAAAAATGTCTTAGGCTGTATGGAGATGGATAGCATATATAATCATGAGTTCTCTGGAGTTGTGGTTAGTGCATTGATCAGAGTTTCTAAATCTTTCAAAATTGTTTATATAAAATATTGTTGTTATTGTATAAATTATTCTCCTGGGTCTGTTCACTTTGCTCTCTGTCAGTTTATACAAATATTCTCAAGTTTCTCTAAAATCATCCCCTTAATCTTTTCTTCTAACACAATAGTTCCATTACATTCATAAACCACAACATGTTCATCTATCTTCCAAATGAAGGACATCTGAATTTCCATTTTTTTTTTTTTTGCCACAAGAGCTTCTATAATTATTGTAATACATTTTTAGAGTTTTGTTTTTGTTTTTAGGACTAGTCCTTTCTTTATTGTAGTCTTGGTCTTATTTCACCCTCTTTTCCCCATCTATTTATTTCTCTGTTGAGTGAAATACATTCTGTATCTATTTCTCCCTGTCCCTCTCCTCTCTCCTTTGATTAATTCAGTTGAAAGTGAGGTTCAAGTGTCAGCTATTGTCCCCACACCTTCTCTTTCTTTGTAAAGATTATTTATATGCACCTGATTAAGTGAGATAATTTTTTTCATCCTTCCTCCTCTCTCTCTCTCTCTCTCTCTCTCTCTCTCTCTCTCTCTCTCTCTCTCTCTCTCTCTCTCTCTCTCTCTCTCTCTCTCTCTCTCTCTCTCCCCCTCCATAGTATATTCCTCTTCCATATGGCTCCAGAGGAGAGAGTAAGGCTGATAACTTTGCACAGTCCTCCCTCACCTTAATCCAATTCACTTGTAAATCATGGTATCACCTTCCTGAGGTCTTGGTCCTCTTTGAGAATGAAGGACAAACAATAATTCCTCTTCCATTTTCTTTCCATGCTTCTGTTAAGATCATCAAAACATAACAAACTCCTGGCCTAACTGCCTAATTAGATTTTCTCTATATCCCTTGATAATTATTCGGCTCTGAGGGGACAGATATTATCATTGCTTCATATAAGAATATAAGCAATTTACCCTTATCTAGTCCCTTATGATTCCTCAACTCATGCTTACCTTTTTATGTTTATCGTGACTTTCATGCTTGCATTTCTGAATTTCTACAGAACTCTGCTTATTTTTGTTTTTCAATTAAGAATGCTTGAAAGTTATCTTTACTGGTATATCCATCTATCCTTGTAGGATTATACTCAGTTTTGCCAGGTAAGTGATTCTTTGTATTCTTTGTATATGAATTCTTTCTTTCTAATTGCCATATTTTTTCTCTACCTTGGAAAATCCAGAATTTTGCTATAATGTTCCTGGGAGCCTGGGAGTTTTTATTTTGGCATTTCTTTCAGAAACCAATGGGTGGATTCTTTTTATATCTACTCTGCACTCTTGTTCTAAGAAGTTTTCTTTCTTTTTTCTTAAATTTGTGTCAAATTTATTTATATATCATAGAGAAAACATTTATTACATAATCTTTATGACTTCAAAATTTAATAATTCAAAAATCTCCCTTTGCTTATAAGCAAATCAGTGATTTTTATGTAGTCAATGGAATATCTCTTGCTGAGTCATCCCTAAATCCCTACCACTAATCCTTCAGGCCCATCATTGTTTACTATTCTTTTTTTTTTTTTTTTTTTTTGCTTTATTTATTTAATGTCCCCTCCCCCCCATTACATTCAAAACAAAATTTTAATACATTCATTCACAATAAGAAATCATATGTGGAATTATGTAAAACATTTCCATAAAGGCAAGTTGTGAAAGAAAATATGGACCCCCCCATCCTAGAAAAATTAAGCTTAAAAAACAGAGAGAAAGAATATTTCTATCTGAATTCAGACACAATCAGTTCCTTCTCTGATTATGGATAGAATATTCCATCATAAGTCCTTCAGAGTAGTCATGGATGATTGCACTATTGAGAATAGCAAGGCCATTTATTTTGGTCACCCCAGAACATTGCTATTACTTTGTATACAGTACATTTCACTTTGCTTGAGTTTATGGAGGACTTTCCAAGGTTCCCTTCCCCCCTCCCCCAGAGCATCCTGATCATTATTTCTCATAGAACAATAATATTACATCATAAACACATATCACATTTTATTGACATAGTCCCTGATAGGCATCTCCTCAATTTCCTTTTTTTCCCCCCCTGAGAGCTGCTATGAATATTTTTTTGTACTTTTAGGTCATTTTCCTTCTCCCTCCCACCGCCACCCCCACTCTCTTTTGGTATTCATGCCTAGTAGTGGTGTTGTTAGTTCAAAGGATGTGTAGTTGTTTGGGTACAGATCATATTTTTTTTTTTATCATTTATCAATTGGGGTGTGGCTCTTATTTTTTTATAAATTTGATTCAGTTCCCTCTGTTTGAGAAATGAGGCCTTATCAGAGAAACTTGTTTTGAAATTCTTTTTACAATTACTATTGTTAACTGTATTCCCCCCTCCCCTTCCACCCACCCATTTATTCTCTCTCTTCTTTCAACTTGTCTCTCCTCAAAAGTGTTTTGGTACTGACCATTCCCTCCCCCAATATGTCCTTTAAAAAAAAAAAAATCACTCTTCCCCCTCTTCCCATAGCCCATTCCCTTCCTATTTTCCTTCAAGGTATGACAGATTTCTATACTCATATTGTCTATGTATGTTATTTCCTCTTTGAGCCAATTCTGATGAGAGTAAGGTTCACTCACTCACCCTTTCCTCCCCTTCTTCTCCGCTATTGTAAAGGTTTTTGGGTTTTTTTGTCTTTTTTATGGCAGATGATTTGCACTATTCAACTTCTACTTTTCCCTTTCTCCCAGTATATTCTTTTCTCACCTTAATTTCATCATTTAAAAAATATATTATGTAAAGTTTTCTTTTATGTTTTTTTTTTGAAATATGATCTCTAAGCTCTTTTTTTCTGGTCATGGCTTTCAGGTAGTCTAATAAAACTTAAATTCTCTCTCTTTGATCTCCGAGGCCAGTTGCTTTTCCTATGAGACAGACACCTTATATTTTCTTCTATTTTTTCAGTCTTTTGATTTAATTTTACTATTTCTTATTGTCTCATGGGAACAAACCTCCAATTTTGTCCATTCCAATTTTCATGGAGTTTGTTATTTGTGTAAGATTTGTTTTTCTTGTTTTAAGCTTATAATTCTACTTCCAATTCTTCCTTCTATAGCTCTCATTTCTTTCCCAATATTTTCCTCTAATACTCTCATGTTATAAAAAACAATTATAAAAACCTGCACCCTGCATGAAATTAGGTGCTTCTGTACTGGATCTGGCACTCTTTCTTACCCTGATGTCCTAGGCTTTCTCTGCAGGGTTTGAGCATTATGATTAGACTCCATCCCCAATGTCTGCAAAACTTTTTTTTTAAATTGAAAAATCAAATTATTTCATCTTTTTAAAGATTCTAGCTATGCATGCCCAAGCTGTGTTTTTCTTTGAGGTTTTGCTTAGAGTTGTTTTGGAATGATTCTTTTTGAGGGTTTATGTCTTGAGTGACCTTATTACTATAATAGTTTCTTATGATGCTATTCTTTTTATGTTTGCCTACTTACTGACTTTGGATTTTTTGATATGTTCTATGTATTTTTGAAGGGAATGTCAATCCTGAGTATGTATGTCTTCTTTGGTCCTGCTGTTGCTTTCTTGGAGTACTGAATAAATAACATGATCTTTGGGATAATTCATGCCAGGAACCTGCAAGTCAAGCTTCCAGTGCTCCTTAAGTTGTCTGATTATAGACAAAATACTCCATTCTTTTGAGTCCTGTCATTTTTACTAGCTATCTATCATTTCTGGAAAGCTCTCTTTTCTCATTTCTACCTATTGACTTTCCTGGTATTCTTCCTTCAAGTTCCATGTAAAATCCCATCTTCTATAGAAAGTCATTCCCAATTCCCCTAACTTCTAATGTCTTGTCTCTGTTGATTATTGCAAATTTACCTTCTGTATAACTTGATTGTACATAATTGTCTGCATGCTATCTTCATGTGAGTTCCTTGAAAGGAACGGCTATTTTTTTTGGCTTTCTTTGTATCCTCAGTATGCAAAACAGTGCCTGATAGTAGATACTTAATGTTTCCTGATTGATGACAAAGTTTAAGTACTACCCTCTTGATCTGGATATAATATAAAACTGCATAGTGAATGATGGAGCTGCTAGTTGGTAACTTTTCCGGCACCCTGCATGAAATTAGGTCCTTCTGTGCTGGATTTGGGATTCCTTCTTGTCCTGGTGTCTAGACTTTCCCTGCAAGGTTTGAGTATTATGGTTATATGTCTGGAGAACTCTCTACTTCCCTTTACTAACCTGGGTTTGAAAATGACTTACTATACTTTTTTTCTTGGATTTCTCAATCAGATTGCAGTCTGGTGTCTTTTCTAGATTTGTGTTACTTCACATCAAGAAGATTTTTTTTAACATTTATTCATTTAGCATTCACAAGGTTTGAGTTCTGAATTTTTCTTCCTCCCTCTCTCCTCTCTTCCAAATATGGTAGACAGTTTGATATCTATGTTATCATTTAAAACATTTCCATATTAGTCACATTTGTGAAAGAAGAAACAGAAAAAAAGGACAAAAACACAAGAAAGAAAATAAGTGGGGAAAAATGATTTGACCTGAATTCTGAGGCTATCACTTCTTTATCTGCTTTTGGATATAATTTTCCTTTGTGAGTCCTTTGTACTTATCTGGGTCCATTGTATTGCTGAGAAGAGCTGAATCAGTCAGTTGATCATCCCACAATATTGCTGATGTTGTATACAATGTTGTCCTGTTTCTACTCATTTTACTTTGTATCAGTTTGTACAAGTCTCTACAGATTTTCTGAAATCTGTCTATTCATTTCTTATTGCACAGTAGTATGCCATTACATTCAAATACCCTTTAGCAATTTCCCAATTGGTGGGCATTCCCTCAATTCCCAATATTTTTCCAGGACTAAAAGGACTACTATAAATATTTTTGCACTTCTAGGTCCTTTTCAATGATCTCTTTGGCATACAGACCTAGTAGTGAAACGCTGGATCAAAAGATATGCACAGTTTAGTTGCCTTCTGGGTATAATTTCAAATTGTTCTCCAGAATGCTTGGATCAGTTCGAACTCCACCAACAGAGCATTAGTGTCTCATTTCCCACATCCTTTCCAACATCACTTTCTTTTTTTGTTATATTGGCCAATCTGATAAGTGTGAGGTGGTAGCTCAGAATTGTTTTAATTTGCATTACTCTGATCAAAAGTAATATAGAACACTTTTTCATGCCTATAGATAATTTTGATTTCATTTGAAAACTACCTGCTTATATTCTTTGATCATTTATCAATTGGGGAATGACTTGTATTCTTAAAAATTTGATTCCTTTAACTATACATTTGAAAAATGAGGCCTTTATCAGAGGCACTTGCTATAAAGATTTGTTTCCTAGCATTCTGTTTCTGTTATTACTATTTTTTTTTTTGCAAGGCAATTGAGGTTAAATAACTTCCCCAGGAGTCACAACTAGTAAATGTTAAGGTCTGAAGTCAGATTTGAATGCAGGTTCTTCTGACTCCAAGCCCGATACTCTATCCACTGTGCCATCTAGCTGCCCCCTACCTTCTAATCTTGGTTGCATTGGTTTTGTTTGTATAAAAGCCTTTTAATTTAATATGCCTATTAATTTAATATGCCTATTTTGTATTTTGTAGTGCTTTCTATCTTTTGTAGTACTTTACTATCTTTTGATAGTAAATTCCCCCCCTTTACATAAGTAGACAAGTAAACTATTCCTTGCTCTAATTTGTTTAAAGTGTTATTCTTTATGTCTTAATCATGCACCCATTTTGAATTTATCTTGATATATGGTGTGAGATTATCATAGCTTTCTTTTCTATCTTGTCCCTCCCCCATCCCTCTTTCTCTATTGTTTTTATTTAAATTTTTTTCACGTCTTTAACTTTCTAGGAATTCATATTGGATTTATTTCCATACTTCATTTTTCTTTGAGACTTCGTTTCTAGATTTTAATTTTGAGTCATTTTATTTTTCTGTGTTTGTTTCTTGAGCTTCCTGTCCAACATAATTCTTCATAGTCAGATTCTTTTGTTTGATTATTCTTCCAGCCTATTTCTTGATTTTGGACTATATGTTAGTTCTCATATATGCACACTTTTGGGGGGAGGAAGTCTAGGACTAGGGTTCTTTCCTTTTATGTCCTTCTACTACTTTCAGAGTTACAGTTAGGGATACACATGCTTTTAATGCCCCCAAAGTAGTATGATCCAGAGGAAAGGTATATTTATTGCCTTTTTGGCCTGAGTGCTGTAAATTCTTGACTCAAGTTTGAATCTATCAATTTATTTCTAATTGGGGAAGCTTTATTAGACTGCTGCTTGATATAACTACTATTGGACCCCTAGTAGACTCTGCAGGTTCAGTAACTTAACTGCCAGCTTTATTTTGGTCTAGGATGTGCTCTGCTCTTAGAATCAGCACTCCATAGCTACCACCTGCCTCCTAGAACTTGTTCCTTATTCACTACAAAGCTAGAGCCCATACTTATAATCATTCTCTTCTACTTTAGATCTATAACCCAGAACTATTCTTGTAAGGGATCCTCTAGCATATGCTTCCTACCTTAGTACCCTGCCTCAACTCTCCTTCAGTATGTGGGTGCTAGAATGATTCTCAACACCATGTATTCCTAGCCAGAATTTGCCTCCAATATCTATACATTTCTCTATTTATTCTCTTAAACCACCTCGGGCTACAAAAATGATATGACTTTTGCATTTCTTCATAAGAATTTAGTCTTATGCATTTCTAGAACTTTGAGATGAGCTAGGATCTAATTCTTCCTCATATTTTACCTTTGTGGCTCTACCTTTCCATTTGTTCCTTTCTCTCTACTTACGTGGCCATCATCCTAGTTGGGAACTCTTCACTTACCTGGATTATTGCTGTAGCCTGCTAATACTCTTTGCATCCAGTTTCTTCCTTTTCTAATTCATTTTCCACACTGGTGTCAAAGTAATTTTCTTTAAGCACTGTCCTGATCAATTAAAAGCAGTGTAACAGAATGGAACTGGCAAAGTCTAGGATCAAATCCCAGTCCAGACACTTATTGTATGACATTGATCGAATTATTTAATTTCTTTATACTTCAGTTTCTTCTATAAAATGAGGGGACTAGATTCAATGAAAACTAACATCCCTTGCACCTCTAAATCTAAGATCCTTTGTCAAGTCCTTACTCAATAAATTCCAGTGACTCCCTATTTTCCCAAAGATAAATAATAATAACCAAGATAAATAATAACGACATTTATAGAGCACCTCAAAGTTTACAAAATGCTATATACATACTGCTTTATTTGGTCCTCATAGCAATATTATAAGGTAGGTACTATTATTATACTCATTTTATAGGGGCTGAGAGGGGTTAAACAGTCTTAATAACAAAAGGAAAGAAAATTTAAATGAAGAAAACACTAGTTTTTACTGAATTCTACATGCTATATAGTATCCCTGGGCTCTTATGACCACCTCAGTCACAAACACAGACTCATAGAATGTGGATTTGAGTGGTCATTAGAGATATCATCTAATTCCTTAATTTTACAGAGGATGAAACTGCTCAGCAATCATTTAGGGGTTGCTTTTTATCTGACTTGCATTCCGCTAAGTACTAGTGGGAAAATAAAAATTAAAAAAAAAAAAGAAATATTTTCTCAACATTCTAGTTGTAACAGCAAACTGTATAATATCATGAGACACAGAAGTCACATAAAGTTAGGGAATGGAAGGGAATTCAGACATCATCATCATTCAAGAATAAAACAATATGACACAATGTAACTGACTGGGGCCAAAAAGTATTAAAAGAATGTTTTAGGAAGATGAGTATGATAGTGTTATGCAAACTAGATTACATGCAGGAACTACTAGAGGGAGACCATTCAGGAACTTATAATATCATGACAGTCAGACATTCAATAAGCATTTAAGCCTCTACTGTTCCGTTTTCTAAAGAAGGAAACAAAGGTAGGTAAAATGGGATTTAGTATTGATTTTGCTATCAATATTCGGAAAGTACTGAGTTTCAGGCTTCTATTTTAATATATATCTATATCTTACACACACACACAAATACAAATGAATCTATAAATAATGTTATCCTCCAAATACCAACTAATATAAAGACTGACCAAGAACCAGCAAACCATTAAATGACTATTTTATTTCTGCCATTCTTATCCTCATCCTAATTTATTCTATCCCTTCAAAACAGAAGGTAGCTATTGGCTCAAAGGTAATAATTAACTTGTGTTTTATTAATGAATGGCAAGGGCTTCATTAAAGTACAAATTTCCCAGTTTCATATTTCCCAGATGGTAACAATCTGACAGGATTTCTATGATAGGTTCCCAAAGGGGGAAAAAAAAACAGAAAAAAAAAAAAAAACCACTTGATTAACTAGCACCATTTCTCCTTCTGTTGTGCAGTAGCACAACCAGTACTTTGTCCTTTGTAGGGAAGAAGAGGCCTTTTTATTTCACCAACCCTAAGCCCACTAAGACATTTATGGGTAACAAATAATTATAAAGGCTCTAAAGAAGTTTGGAGAGAAGCTATCTTTGTCTTGAAGAAAATATGATGAAAAGTCCCAATGGAATGTGAATGACTAAGAGAGAGGATCCTAGGGAGGAAGGCTTATTTTCACACTTCATGGATTTGTGATTCATAATTCAGAAAAGCAAAAAGAGGTCATTTCCAATGAAATCACAAATACTCACACCTATATCACAGGCATTGGAGGTAGAAGTGAGAGGTTAGGTCATTTAATTTTTCCTCAAGACACAGAAAAAAAGTTAGTTTCCTAATGAATGCTAGATCCTGAAAACTGGAGGTTCAAAATGAACATCCTCAGATGTGTAAAATATAGTCCTCCTCAGAGCTCATCCAACCCTGATGTCAGTCTCACTGTTTCACATTAGAAGATTATCTTCCATTTCTGTGAAGGAGGAGACCAAGATTTAGTGCCAGTGATTACATCACATTTCAGTGATAGTACATATACTGCAGAATGTAAGAGTTCCAGGGTGCTTGGGATCATCTGTATAACCCCTCATTTTATAGATGAAGAAAATTAAGCCTAGAAAACTTGGCATTGCTCACGGTTACTTTGCAAATTAGTGTAAAACACAAGACTAGCACGCAAGTTCCTTGGTATTAGCTTTTCCCACTACATCACTCCGTTTCCATGGACTTTTTCAGCTCTCTTCCCCAACTCATCTCCAATTCCATCCAGGAGATGTAAAGATTTTATTCTGGTGAATTATTTTATTTTAAAATTGTAAACAAGATGCTAAGTTAAATTGTGTTAATAGTGACCCAATGACATCTTACTTGATTCTAGTGCCAAATAGATGTGGTTTTTTTTCACATGGACTTATTTTATTATACATGATTTTAAATGTTTTTTAAAATTTTTTTCCTCCAACTACATGCTAAAACATTTTTTTAAAAAAGTTTTGAGTTGCAAATTCTATCCTTCTCTTCCTCCTTCTATCCTTTCCCTCCCTAAGATGGTAAGTAATCATATATATATTTATACATGCCCAATCATGTAAAACATTCCTTTATTAGTCATTTTATATAAGAAGATTAAAAATTTTTTTTTAAAAAAAGTGAAAAATAGCATACTTCAGTATGTATCCAAATAATATCAGTTCTTTCTCTGGAGGCAGATACTATGTTTCATCATTAGTCCTTTGGGATTTTCTTGGATCACTGTATTGTTGAGAATAGCCTAGTCATTCATAGTTATTCATCATACAATACTGATATGTACTGTGTACAGTGTTCTCCTGGTTCTGTCCACTTCACCTTGCACCAATTTATGTAAATCCTTTTAAGTTTTTTTCTGAAATCATCCTGCTTATCATTTCTTATAGCACAATAATATTCAATTACAATCATATCCCACAGCTTATTTAGCCATTTCTCAATTGTTAGGCATCCCTTTAATTTCCAAATCTTATCTACCACAAAAAGAGCTGCTATAAATATTTTTGTATTAATAGGTCATTTCTACCATAAAGACTCCCCTCTTTTTTATGTGTTTGGGATATTGTTGGATCAAAGGATGTGAACAATTTTGTACTCTTTTGGGCCTAGTTCCAATGGGTGAATCAGGTTCATAACTCCATGAACAATACATTAGTGTCCTTATCAATGTCTGTTTTACACCTCAGTTCTATATCAAGTGAAGGCTAATCTGGATTAGTAAAGGAATTTCAAGACAAGAATGAGAAAAGATCTTCAAAGACTAATTCTGTTTGAGATCATGGGGAACACATTGAGATATTAAAAACCAGATCTGGGAGTCAATGTTTGAAATGACTCAACTGGAAAGAAAAACTTAGTGTTAGACTGAACAAGGTTAGAAAATCAAGGAGATGAAACAAATAGCCTCTGTCCTGTGGGCAAGAAAAATTATGAGGAAGCAGGAAACCAGGCTCCTGTAGGGTGGGCTGTATCTCTGTAGGAGTGGGGAAAGAGCCAAGACAATGCTTTGGCTTCCTCCCTCTGGACATCTGGATAGATCTCAACAGGCCTGGCTGCCCACCTGCCCACTTTCCTCTGTTCTTCACCCCCTTCTGTCCTGGTCTTGGCCCTCTCTACTTTCCTCTGTTGCCAGCTTCTCTGGAAAAGCCTCTGGCACTTCCTGAGAGTGGAGGGAGACAAAGGTGGCAACAGATTGTCTGGCATCAAACAGAGCTGGTCATCCATTGGTTTGAGGCATTCTGGCAATAATAATTTGAGAGGAGTGAATGAGGGGAGATGATGAAGGGCAAGAAGGGAGCAGTTAGGCCTATAGATTTAATTGAGGCATCTGAGAAAATTTGTAAATTACTTACAAAGCTGACATATTCACTAGATATTTCATCATTAATTTCCTAATGTAATCTTGGGTTTTAATTTTTTCATTATCAATTCATTTAAAGGGTTTTTTTTTTCAGGGGGAGGAGAAGTGGTAAAGAAGAAATGGTTATATCTGTAATTCCATCAGCACTTTCTCATTTTGACAACAAAAGCAGTATAATACTTTTTAGAAATTGGCATATGGATTTAAATTTGGGTTGTATTTAGATATCATGTACTTATTCTCTTTTCTGTGACATGGTACACTTCTAATACTATACTAATCAGACATCTGAGCCAGAATTTTGAAACAGCATTTTAAAAATGGCATGTTCCAAATCGTCTTATGTGACATAAGAATTAATTTAATCATGTGATTCCTGTTTCCTAGTCTAATTACTTTATAGGCTTATCTTGTATAAAGTCTTATATTTTATATAGCTATTAACTATATAAGATGCATTCCTATATATTATCTCATTTTATTGCAGCAATCATGTAGAGTATTCTTTTCTTATTTAATGGAGAAAAAACAGAATCAGAGAATTTAAGTGATTTGTTGATGGTCAGGCAGCAAGATAGTGGCAAAATTTGTACTAGAACCCTCATCTTCTTTTTCCTGCTCAATGTATGCTCATGCCAGGCCATATAGCCTAATGTTGTTTCCTATCTTAACTATGCTTCCAAGAAATTTTAGCTGAAATTTTGGATTGAGCTGAAATTCTATACTGGGAGACTTATGTGTACCTGTCTAGCTCTAATTCAACTGAATTAAATATTTATTAAGCACCTAGGGTATGTACAACACTATGCTTAGCCTGGGCATAGGTAGAGATATTTCAAAGTAAGACATAGATGCCCTAATGAAGCTGACAGTTTAATATTGGACTATGCCATTTATGTAAAGAAGCATAGTGCAAAAAATAATTATGATGAGAGCATATGAGGGGATGTATTAAGGTGCTATTTGAGGTTTGAGGGAAGGAAAGGTCATTACTCATTGAAGGATGGGAGGGAAATCATTAAGGACTTTCTGGAGAAAGTGGCATTTGAACTGAATTTTTAGGGATTTGCTGAAACTTAATGAATATAGATATCATTCCAGGGAGGCATTCCAAGAATATAAAATGGTTGTAAGCAAGAACATAGAGGTGAAAAAAAAACATGAGGGGCTACAAACGGATGGTGAATAGTCACTTGGCTACAGTGTTAAGCACATAGTTGGAAGGCACCAGTCTATGAAGGGATTTCAATGGCAAGCTAAGGAATTCAAAGTTTTCTCAGCTATAATGAAAGAAGCTGGAAAATCTTCTAATCTCTTTCAGTTCAAAAGCTATGATTTTTTGAATCTAATTTAAAAGAAAAGGAAGATTTTGAACTGAAGAGTTTTGTGACCAGATCTATATATTAGCAAAACATCTAGTCACAGTGAAGGATGGAATCAAAGAGAAAAAGATCTGTTAGGTTCTTGTGACAGTCTTGAAAAATGGTAATGGAAGGCTTATACTAGGGTTGTTCATTCTTTGTTTTCAAAGAGGATCAACAACATTATAAAGTGATGTCTTGACTTGCTACCAGGGTAGCAGCATTAGGAAAAGAGTAAATAGTTGCAAGATATATTTTAAAGGATGAATTAATTCATATTGTAAATGGTACTAATTAGACATGAAAAGTGAAGAGTAAAGAGGCAAAGATAAGGTTTTAAATATTAGCATATTGGGTGAATGGTGCTATACTGACAGAAATAGTGAAGATAGAAGAAAAGGTAGGTTTAAGAGTAAATATAAAAAGCTAATTGACTTTGAAGTACTAGAAGAATCGTCTCTATTCTATAAGGAGTGGAAAGTATAGATAAAAAACTCAGAAGACAGATCAGGGCTAGAGACAGATTTGTGAATTTGCAGAATCATAAAATTTGAGAATTGGAAGGAACTTTAACAACCATTTATTCCTATTCATATTTGAAAATAATTACTAGTAGATCAATTTCTTACATGTGGCTGTCCAACCTCTGCTTGAAGACTTTTGGGAGTGGGAAGGTTGGGGGACAGAAAGAACTCAAAACCTCTGGAGTAGTCCATTCCATCTCTGAGCACCTTTAATTGCTAGAAAGTTTTTGTTTTGTGTTTTTGTTTTTGGTTTTTTTTTTCCTGACATCATGCCTAAATGTGCCTTTTGGCAACTTTTACCCAGTGCTCTGACATCAAACAGAACTGATGCCTTATCTACATGTTAGACTCTTTAAATATTTGAAAACAGTCGGATATGTCTTCACTGAGTCTCTCTTCTCCAGACTAAAACACCTTCAGTTCCTTCCATCAAACCTTGTATGACATGAACTCAAATCCCTTCACTATTTTCATTGCTTTCTTCTAAACACATTTTAGTTTATCAGTTTATTTCTTAATCCACTAACATAAAACCAATGCTCCAGATGAAGTCTAATGAGGGCAAGTGTACATTGAGACAATCAGCTTTTCTTCCTAGGAGTTGGATCCCTTTAAGCTTTTTTGTCTGCTATGTCAAACTGAGATCTTATAAGGAGCTTTAGCGCATTATAATTCTCACTTTTTTTTTTCTTTAACCATAAGTTACTATCTAACCTTATGTTTAACATCTTAGGCTGACTTTTTTGTACCTAAATGTAAGATTACATGAATTTTATCAATTAAATTCAATTTGTCCTATAATCAGGGTGTTATCATTTCTACCTTTGTCACTGACAAATTTGATGAGCATACAATTTATGCCTTTATTCAAATTAACAATAAAAATGTTAAATAACAAAAAAACAAACATGAATTCCTGGAATACTCTACTGAAAATCTTCTGCCACTCCTATATAGAATCATTTACAACTAATCTTCAAGCCCACTTATCCAATTAGCTCTGAATCTATCTGAATATCTAATCCATAAATCCCCTATTTCCCCCACATAAATAGTATTAGTTGTTATCAAAAGCTTTGCTAAAGTATAGGTGTAATATATCCACCATATTCCCCTCACCTACTAAATTAGTAAGAAAGGAATGCAGTTAATCTAGTATAGCTCATTGATGAAGTGGTGCTAGTTCTTTATAATCACTGAATCTTTTTCTAGATATTTTCTAATCATCTCTTTAATAATCTGTTCTAGAATTTTCCTAAAAAGTGAATCCAGCTATTTTATAGTTTGTAGTCTCAACTCTCTCTCTCTCTCTCTCTCTCTCTCTCTCTCTCTCTCTCTCTCTCTCTCTCTCTCTCTCTCTTTTTAATAAATGAGATTTTTGTCCTTCAATATTGTGGTACCTTTCCCATTTTTCATCTTTCACATATGACTGACAGTGGTTCAGCATTTATATTTATCAGTTCTCTAAGATCTAAGGATGTGGTTTATCTAGATCAGAAAACTTGAATTGATTAAGTGCATAAAGGTTACTGTCTTACCATCTTATTTGTTTGGGGAATCAATTCCCTTTAATTTTGTCCTGACATTTCCAGGGGAGAGATAATTCTTTTTTTTTACAGAGATTTTAAAAAGTTAGCAACATAAGAACTGATAAATTATATATGCATAAAGGTAATAGTTGAAGCTACAAAAGAAAAAAAAACTCACCCAAAGAATGTATAAAGAGAAAAAAGGAGAGGGCTAAAACTAGAGCTTAGAAGAGATGTATATTTTCAGGCATAATAAAAGTCAAGGAAGAAATAGTTTTGCAGATGATACATTTGAAACCAATGGAAGAAAGGAGTGGTCAATCATACCAATTATAGAGAGATCAAAGCAGAAAACTAAATGGAATAAGTAATATGGAGGTCATTGGCAAACTTTGGCTGCACTTCCTTTAATGAAATGGATCTTGAGGTGAGATTGCTCTAAGAGAAGCCAGTGTTAAGGAAATGTCATCAGTCAATATTTAAGAATTGTTTCCTGTCATGGGGTAAAAAGGGGCTGTAATGGTTGCAAGATGGGATAGGAGAGTCTAGGGAAAGATTTTTATTTTGTTTTAGTGAAGGGTTTGGAGACACCTGACAATATTTTTAGATATAAAGGAGTGAATGAAAAGATATTGATGCATTAAATGCATTAGAGATGATTATGAAGCAAATTCATAGAGAAGGTAGCAGATAGGACCAAGGACCAAGATAGCAATAGATTACTTTTAGAAATTTAGGTATCCGTTGTTATGAGTTAAGAGAAACAGAAGAGAATGTTATAAAGCTGAGAACTAACAGTCAGTCAACATTTAGTAAGTACCAACTATGTGGGTATAGAACTAGGAATATAAAAATAGGCAATAAATTCTTGCTCTCAGTGGACTCACAATCTAATTGGGAGGCTGAAGGGGTAGGGAATAGTCATTGTAATAGGGTCAGATAGGAAACAAACTGCTGGACAGCATGAGTGTCCTTCTTAAATGAAGGATCTGGGAGGACCTCTCTACCCTCCACCCTCTCTGGTCAGAGAAAAGGTGGTATCCCAAGGGCAAAGGGTGCTGATGAGGTATGAGTTCCAGGGCTAAACTGATTGTGCAGGATGATGAGGTTCCTAGGAAATATGATGAAGTCCAAAAGAACATAGCTGGTGGGAAATAAAGAGGTGGGAACATGAGTTCCTATGGGATAGTGTCTATATTCTTATTAAAGAATAAAAGTGTTCCTTGGAACTCTCAAGCTTTAAATTATTATTCCAAAGCCATAGTCTCAATTTGGAAACTCATGGGAGGAATGAGGAGAATAGGAGTGGGCGGTTAAGGAGAGTGGGTAAAGAGTTCCTTTTCAGATATATTTTTATATTGGTCAAAATCAGAGAAGAAACACTAGAGCCAGAAAGGGAAATAAGATCCAAATAGAAAGGAAGCACAAGGGTTGGTGGAGATAGTGAGCCAGGATTCCCCAGCATTGAATTTACTGGTACTCATGCAAATCCAAGAGATGTGAGAGGAATTTGAGTATAGAATAGAAACAGTTGGCAAGGCAGGGATTGGAGGGATGTTCTGAAAAATGGTTATATTTTAAGGGGAGAAAACGAACATGTAAAATATCAATTCATTTACATTGACATATATATATGCATATATATATATGTACATTTACTTTATAATTTTATTATATAACATTAACATTTTATTTATTTCCTATTGGTGAACATATGCTTTGTTTCTACTTTATGGCTACAAGAAATGCTATTATAAAAAATTTTGTTTTATATATACACATTATCTCTAACCACCTTGGTGGGGAGGAGGGGAGAAAAGAAGAAGCATAGTAATGAAATCTCTAGATCAAAAGATATATATGTGTATATTATATATAATAATCACTTTTTTGTATAATTCAAAGTTCCTCCTCTCCAGAATAGTTGAACCAATTCATAGCTCCAGGAACAGTGTAGTTGTGGTTTTTTTTTTTAATTAAACTGAGAGACAAGGTTCCAAGCATGATCAATTTATTAGTTACCCTAATAGGAACATATAAATATAAATACACACATATATATGTTTATATATATATATTTATATATATTGTTATAATATCACCTAAGACAAATCAATCTCTAATCAAGTTACTGGAAAAAACATCTAAGACTATACTGATTTAAATTTCCAAATGTTATTGTTAGATCAGCTCAAAGAATGATGGGCTAAATATAAGCAATTGTTGTTAAAGTTTCCCACTCTATTATTTTAGGTGGAGGGCTGACAGAGTATTATGATTTTTGACCCAAGCAAAAATCTCTTAAGCAATTTGGTCTCACTCTGACAGAGTATGATCCCACTTCCTCAAATTACACTCCTGTAGAATTTTAACAACAGTTATAACTATAATGAGGCCCACAGAATGTAAAGAGATTTAATACAGTGACTCCCAATTTGTATAAGAAAATACTTAGGTATTATCTAAGATAGAAAATTGAGACTAAAGTAATCACAATAGCTAACGTATACAATGGTTGATACATGGTATGAGCAAGGCTTGTGCTAAATACTATATAAGCAATTCTTTCTTATAAGCAACCCTAAGAAGTGGGTAGACATGACTAAAAAGTGCTTATGTAACTTCAAATGTAATAAAAGACTAAAATATATTGTTACTAAGAGCTTTTATGCATTTTTTCTTTAAAAACAAAAACACTAAAATATTCCTGACTTTTAACTTTTTAGTCCTACAATTTTTTTGCAATCATTGTCTAATTATTCCCATATTCTGAGGTATCTGAAGAATACCTTATTATAATATGCAGGAGTATAGTTGTGTGGAATAAGCTATGGTGAAGAATTTACAGATTAAGCACATACTGATCAGCTAACATAAACCAGGGCCACTAGGCCCCAGTCATGTGAAGGCCTAGGCTGCATTCCATTGTCTAAAGAAGATATTGGGAACATATATATACCTGGCTGAAGAGGCTATAAATCACCTTGTCTGCTGTATTCCACTGACCAAATAGGGGAATAAAGGTTTATGGGACCAATCACAACCTATGGAGGGTGGTATTTTGGAGATTCTTTGTCTGAAATGTGTAAAAGCTGTGAACATTTTCAAGAGAGTGGCTCTCTCCTGCTGTGAATTTGGCTCACAAACCAGGATGGGGTCTGCTTCTCGAGATTCTAATAAATAATTCTGCTTTTCTATGAGTGATCTCTGAGTAGTCATTTTTGGATAGGATTTCTATCCCTCACATATTTATTAGCAGGTGAATGGCAAGTTTAGGAACCTGTATCTTATTTTCTTAATTCAATCTAAATAGCTTTTTATCCCTTAAATTAGCAATGTTTATCCTGCAATTTTTAATTTTAGAACACATTATACTGAGAAATTAAGATTTCATTACTCAAGAGCAGTGTAGTATAATGGGTAGATATATGAAGTGAATCTATAATTTCTAGATAGACCTGTGATTTTATGGGTGCATAGAACCTTAAAATATATTTCCAATTAAATTAAGTTATCTTATTCAAGTATAGATGTGAGGCTAATATTGAAATTTTGCCAAATTGTCAGTATGTTGTAAGTTTTCAGTATTATCTTTCAAATTTAATGGTTAGCAAAGCTTGTAAGATATTAAAGAGCCTTCCATATCACAGATGAGGACAACTTATTTTTTTATTTTTTTCAAATTACAAATAAAAATTTTTAACATTGATTAAAATTTTTTGAGCTCCAAATAATCTCCCTCTTTTCCCTACTCTAAGAAAGCAAAATGATAGGTTTTACATGTGATATCAGTTATGCAAAACATATTTCTATATCAGCCATGTTGCAAAGAAAAAGAGTCAACAACAACAACAACAACAACAAAAACCAACCCAGGAAAAATAAGTTTAAAACTATGCTTTGATCTGCATTCAGACTCCATTAGTTCTCAAGTGGAGAACAACATTTTTTTTCTTTTGGATAAAATCCCTTTGTATTTGTCTTGAATCATTGAATCACTGTATTGCTGAAGAATAGCAAATTTGTCATACAAAAATATTGCTGTTACTCTGTACAATGTTCTCCTGGTTCTGCTCACTTTACTTTGCATCAGTTATGTAAGTCTTCTTAAATTTTTCTGAAAGCATCCTATTCCTTTCTTATAGTACAAAAGCAGTCCATTGCAATCATATCCCAACTTATTCAGCTATTTCCCAATTAATGGGTATGCCTTCAAATTCTAATTCTTTGCCACCACAAAAGGAACCATCTAAACATAGCTCCAAATTGCAATCTAGAATGGCTGAATCAGTTCACAACTCAACCTAATTTTCCCATATCCTTTCCAATAGTTGTCATTTTTCTTTTCCGTCATATGCCAGTCTGATAGGCATGAGATGGTACCACAAAGTTGTTTTAATTTGAATTTCTCTAATCATTAGTAATTTAGATATTTTTCCCCACAGACTATAGATTGCTTTGATTTCTTCTGAAAACTGCCTATTCATATCCTTTGACAATATAGGAATGATTCATTTACCTATAGTTTGACTCAGTTCTCTATTTGAAAAATGAAGTCTATCAGAGAAATTTGCTGTAAAATCTCCCCTCTCCCCAATCTTAGTTTTCTGCTTTTCTTATAATCTTTGCTGCATTGGTTTTGTTTCTGCAGAACCTTTTCAATTTAATGCAAACAAAATTATGCATTTTACTTCCTGTAATGCTTTTTATCTCGTTTGGTCATAAATTCTTCCCTTATCCATAGATCTGCCCCTAATTTGTTTATGTCCTTTATGTATAAATCATTTACCCATTTTGACTTTATCATGGTATACAGGATGAGATGTTGAGTCTATATACCTAGTTTCTTCCAAAGATTCTAGTTTTCCCAGCAACTTTTTGCCATTTGTCAAATGGCAAGTTCTTACTTCAAAACCTTTGATCTTTTGAGTTTATCAAAAACTAGATAAGTATACTCATTTACAATTGTGTACTATGAATTTAAATTTATTCCATTGATCCTCTACTCTATTACTTATGCAATGCCAGACTGATGATTACTTTGTAATATAATTGCAATCTGGTAGTACTAGGTTATCTTGCTTTACATTTTTTTCTCCATCAATTTCCTTGTATTTTTGACCTTTTGTTCTTCCAGATGAATTTTTTGTTTTCTGACAGTAAAATAATTTTTTTGGTAATTTAGCTAGTATGGCCCTGAATAAATAAATTTGGGTAGTTATTTTTATTATATTGGATCAGCCTCCCCATAAGGATTAAACATTTTCCCACATGTTTAGATCTGACTTTACTTGTGTAAAAAAGTGTTTTGTATGTGTTCATATGGGTCCCTAGGTTTACCTTGGCAGGGAGACTCCCAAGAACTCAGATGATGACATTTTAAGAGATCTTTGTTAATGTTAACTTACCATCATCTATTAAATTTTAAATAGTTTAAAAACATTTTTATATCATTATAACAACTAATCTATAACTCAATAGAATTAAGATTAAAAATAATTTTTTCTAACAACATTTTTAATATCATGTTACCATATTTATATCAGGGACTATATTAAGAATCATATCATTTGGTCTTCTCAATAGCCCTAAGGAGAAGTACTAGTTTTATCTACTTTTCAAATCACTAAACTTTAATAGAGGAGAAATAAAGTGTCTACCGTCCCATAATAAATTTCTCAATGCCAAACAGCAATCAAAATTTGTATTAAATTCTAATCAACCATAATTATCCTAATAGGAGAACATATTTAGACCATATTATGATTTAGTTTCAGGGCATATTTACACTAAATCAAATATGGATTTTATAGTCACTAAAGGTACCATTTGAAATTTCAAAAATTTCTGACAACACTTCAAAATTGAAGGCCCAATGTTATCAATGAATTCATCTTCAAGGATATGTAATGGTATATTCTCAACTCCCCATAACTTTTTTCTCTATTTCCTTTTAAATCACCCAGAGTCAGATCAATTCTTTTGTGTTAATAACTTAGTCCCCAGTCTCTCATTTATCCCTGAGGTTTTTCAGTTTTAAACCTGGGTGAGAAAGAGGAAGAAACTCCAAGTGACAGCTTCATATTCCCATTCTTCTGCTTTGGAGTCAGGGTAGTTCATGCTATAATTTTATTACCACATTTCTACATCCACAGTCTCATTTCAAAAGATAAAAAAATCTCCCCCAAACTCTCTTTTAAAACTGCAAACCCCTTTTACTTTCAAACCTCTTACTTTGCAGTCTATTATAACTCAGGTGACTTAGCTACTAATTCAAATAATTATTTCAGACTAGCTTCAATTCTGTTTATTTTCTAGTAGGTAAAATCATTTCCTTAACTAGAATAAAACATCTATCATCCCTAATAAGGGGAGAGAAGTTTGTACTGTTTGTTCTTAATCATAGCTACAAACCTCAAAAAATTTATTAAAATGTATTTAGCAGCTATGTTTATAACACAAAATTTACCATAAAGATATATTTTAGTTACAAATACCAATTTTTAATACATTTATAATAACACCTCACAAAATTTTTTCCCTTAAGCTGGGTAGTCAGAAGTGGGTGGCAGAGGTGGTTGTACCCAGAAGTTTAACACAGATCACAAGGGAGAAAGTCAGCAGTGATTTATCTCTTCTGTCCAGGAACAGGAGAGGGGGTCAAAGTTCTCCTGTCCCTAGTTAACAGCTTACAAATGTCTGCTATATTCAATTAACAGTGAAGTTCTGTTATATTTGTCATAGAAATAGCACAAAACATTTCTCCAAATTAACATTTATTTTTATTTTTTACTTTGGAATCTCATTGATCAGAATCTAGACAAAGAATTTTCTCTGCAAATTCAATATGCCCTCCTTTCTTTAAAATACCCAGATAATATTTCCAAATCAAGAGTTATATTTTTTCAATTCTTAAAACTTCTTATACAATGGTTTTATAATAGCATTTTTAAAATGTTTATTTTGACATTCTAAATTGATTGCATTCAAGACCAATATAGAGAAATCTTGATCAAAGTATACTTTAAGGACTAAAACATATTTTTGGAGCTTTTAAACACATTGCCTTGATATCAAATATTGGGTGGCAACATGAAAATTAAGCTCAACAGCAATAATCTATATCTAATATTGCCCAAGGCTAGTTTTATCTTAAGAGCTATATTTATTCTTCAAATCTTTCTTCTTTGTGCAGTACTTTTTCCACAAATATAGCTACCTCTTCTTTTGCAATCATTAACATGACCTTCTTTCAGGCAGTAGAAACATCTTGCCAGAGCTTTAGACTTAATATTATCTTTTTCCTCATAGACACACTGAGCTATATCTTGTAACACCCCGATATCTTTCTTGTGACATGAACAATTTTTTTAAAAGTTTCAAAATCCATTTAAATATAGAATTGTAATTTCTAATGCTTAAAATCAATTTTATTTAAGCTCTTTAAAAACAAGGACTAAGTTTCACCCACCCTTAAGTTGCTCCTTGATTTAAACAAAACTCTTTCCTTTTGGGGTCTAGAAGAAAGTTTAAATTGTAAACTGTCTTTGAAATCTTACTGAAGCTGGCTTACAGTAGTCTGATACATTTTAAACTAGAGTGAAAAAGAAAAACAAACCAAAAACTCCCTTCCTAACATAAGTTTATTCTATCCCAACACAGAAATAGCAGAAAAAGACACTCACCAACACAAAATAAACAGGCACAAGACCAGCTCAGTTTTGTAGGGCATCACCCACAAGTCTCAGTCAAGACAAAGAATGCAAAGATTCTTCACTGGTGTTCAATTGAGGCTTCTATAAGTTATCTTTTCAATTTGGAGAAGTTAAAAAATATTTTTTTCTGGTTTAATTTCCAATGAAGATAGGGTGATTAATAGAAGGACTAAGATTTTTATTTCCTACCCCTCTCTCAGGGGCTATGTGGTTTAACTGATAGCTTAATCAGAGGACCAGTAAAATATTAAGGAATTAAGGATTTCTTAATTCCTTAATATTTAGGAATCCTTAGGAGGAGTCCCTTTGTTGGTACATGGATTTCAAACTTGTGGCCAGTTCACATGAGTTCACAGTGCCATACTCCCACAGCATAGGTAAAGCTCCCAATAGGATCAATCATTCTATTTGGAGACCCAGTTTATGAGCTAACAGAGGATAACATTGGGGAAAAACCTGGCGATTTTCTCCCTTCCTTTTTATAAGATTGAAAAGAAGAGACCATTAAAATATTAGATATCAGTACTTGTTAGGTTTGCAAGATAAGAACTCAGGTTGTCTGGACAGTGACAAGGTGAGAACTCAGGTTGACTTGACAGTTCTCTGGCTCAGACCTTTGGTTCGGGCCTTTAAAGGGAGTTTACACCTTAGGAATTCTAAGAGGAGCAAGTTCATTGGTGGAAGTATTTCCCCACGCCCCATTGAGTTCTCACATTCCTATTTTCTGGGAGGATAAAAGAAGGGCAGCATTGAGTTTAAGAGAATCGACTCTGGGATAGAATTTTGATGCCAGTCAGGCTGAAAGGAGACCAGTCTGATTTGGGGAAGGACAAGAGCTGGAGGAGATTCAGAGCTCCCAAGAAACCTGCACACAGAGGAAAAGATTTTACAGATCTCCTCCCAGAGAAGGATTATAATTGAGCAGACGACTGGACCCTCACAATACAAGTACTGAAGGTATGATGAAAATAAAAATTACAATAAGCATGTTTCTATCCCCAGTTTAGTTATTAGATGTTTCTAGAGACTGTATTGTAGACAGAGAAACAACAAACACCCAACTGTAAGAGTTCCCTCAACATCATGGAGTAGGGCTTACCTTTAGCTTGGAATAATTGAGGCTGGGAAAGTCAGGTCTCTGAGTTGTAGTTCTTGAAGGAAAAGCCCCAAGAGACAAATTCCATAAATAGATGCTCTTTGGGGGGTTATTTTAGGCTATGTCTCCCTCTTTCCTATTCCTTCATGGTTGCCAATTATAACTTGAAAAATAAGGTAAACTGACAGACAAGGCTTTGAGTATGATCAATTTATTAGTTAGGAAAACGTAATCAATAAATTGGGTCAATGGCATCTCTCAAGGAAACAAATACCCTGACTAAGAGCTCACAGTATTTTTTATAACAAGTAGTAAGTTGTTCTTGAGTCATTTCAGTTGTATTTGACACTTTGTGACACCATTTAGAGTTTTCTTGACAAAGATATGGAGTGATTTGCTATTTCCTCCTCTAGATCATATAGTCCAATGGTACATTTGAAACCAGGAAGATAACTCTTCCTGATTCCAAATCAGGTGCTCTTTTTACTGTACTAACTGCCCCCAAATTAGCAATATGACAAAGAAAACATTTTGAGCAAAATAAGTGTGTTTTCTTCTGATTGGCTGTCTATGACAGTTACATCATTTGGATCTTCCCTTATGAAATCCCCTTAACTACAGTCAAGATGTGTGATTTAAATAACAATACAAAATTTCTCATCTGCAATGGGAGAAGTCTGCTTCGATTAAATCTTGAATTTGAATTAAGTGGATAGTAGGTAAGGTTACAAAGAAACTTGAAATCCAGAAGGGTGAGTTAGGGAGTTTATAAGAGTGGAGATTCAATTCACAATAGAATTGATTCCCCAGTTAAGATAAAGACAAAAGCTTGATTTTTTAGTACGTTTTTCTGGATAAAGTCATAAAGGTAAAGATTTTGGTCTTACATGCATAGGAAAAATATTAAAACTTTCGCCAGCTTGACTCCCTTAATTAAAATCAGTTTTCTATTTTAGACTTTAAGAAACAAAGATGAGAAATGCTGAGAAGCATATAAAAATTTATATGAACTGAAACAAAAATATACACATGGAAAACAATATACATAATGACTATAACAGTATAAATGGAAAGAAGAATAAATAAAATTGAATGTTGTGTAATTATAATAATTAAGCTTGGCTATCCTCCTCCCCCTCTAAAAGAGAGGGTTTAAACCTCCCTCCTTTGAAATGATGAGGGGAACTAGGAATGTGGATTATTGTACATGTTGTATAATTTGGTTGATGTTTTGATGAAATGCTTTCTCTCCCTTTTAAAAATTTATTTGTCATAAGAGATGATTTTCTGGGGTATGGAGGAGAGAGGGCTATATTTAGAATTAAAGTTGAAAAAATATTCAAATCAAATCTTGACATTTTTTTTTGCTATAAATGAACTAAAACAAGGAAATTCTAATTAAATGGAAAGACAGGTTACAGATATTCCTTGGAGACCCAAAAAAGGAATTGTCAATTTCTTTATTGTAGGTCCAAAAGTAAAAAAGAAACATTATTTTAAGGAAAATATGGTTCTCCTGTTGCAATACAGTTAAGTACTTGCAAAAATCAGCATGAATAAAATTCAATCAATCAAGAAGTATTTATTAAAGCCTAGACTCTGTTCTGGGCACTGTGGATAAAAATACAAAAAAATTTAAAAATTCTTAGTTGTAATGTTCTTACTTTCTAATAGAGACCATGAACATAAAGTTGATAAATATACTGCACCATACACACAAACTCACACATACACATAGAGTATTATTTTTAAAAAATAATAATTTGGGAGGAAGGACACTCATAGTTGAGGGGATCAAGAAAGACTTCATGGAGACTGTGGCTAAATTTCCTTCATCCTACCTTTTTCAAGAGAAGGATTAGGAAGGAAGCCATTCCAGGCAGGAAGTTAGACATTAAAAAAAACACAAAGATGAGAGAGCATTGTAACTGAGAAAAAGAAGTTAGTTTGGGTGGACCAGAGTACCAGAGGGAGAGTAACATTCTGGATAGAGAGGTTGGGGCAAAGTTAAGAAGGGCTTCAAAGGCTAAAAAGAGTTTATATTTTATCTTAGAGGCAAGAGGAAGGTATTGGAGTTGGCTGAATAGGATAGTCACATGGTCATAAATATATTTAAGGAAAATTACTTTGTGTAGAAATACTAGAGTAAGGTAAGACTTGAGATAGAACAATTAGGAGGCTGTTATCATCTAGCAAGAAGAAATGAAGATCTGAACTCAGATGGCAACTATATGAACAGAAAGACAGGATGAGGTATTGTGAAACAAAAATGGAAAGCTTTGAAACCAGATTGGATATGTAGGAAGAGGAAACATAGGCTGCAGAATAATCCTGAAAATATGAACCTGAAACATTAAAATGATTTGTGGTTCCTTCAACGAGAGGAGGGAAGTTTAGAAGAGGAGAAGGCTAGGGGAAAAGGAAATTTTAGACATCTTAAGCTCAAGATGTCTCCAGGACATCTAATTTGAAATATTCAATAGGTAACTGGTGATCTGAAATTGAAATACAGAGAAGAGAACTAGGGCTAGATACATAGATCTAGGAGTCATTTATAGAGATGAGACTTAAAAGGACCCAGGACTGTGAGGAATATCAAGATTTAAGGAATGATGTGAATGATAAGCCAGCAAAAGAAATTGAAGTATGATCAATTTTGTAGACTAGAAGAAAGTGGTGTCATGAAAGCCCAGAGAAGAAAAAAATATACAGAAAGAGTAAAAGAGAGTAGTCAACAATGTCAGATGCAGCAGATAGGTCAGGAAGGATTAGAGCTGAAAAAAGACCATTAGATATGGCAATTATGATCTCCTAATTTGTAAATTTTTTTACAAAGAAGTTTCAGTTGAGAGTTAAGATCAAAAGCCAAAATACAAAGAGGAAAGGCAGCAAGTGTACACAATTTTTCAAGAAGTTTTGCTGAGAAAGGCAGAAGAAATATAGACAGGTAATAGAAAAGATGGTAGGAACTACTTGGAAATTTTTTAGAGATAGAGACAAATATGTTTTAAGTTTATTTAATATATTTAAGTATATTTTAGTAGGGAAGGAACCAAATGATAGACTGAAGATTCAGGAGAAGGGAGATGATTGAGAATGAAATCTACTAGAGAAGATGAGAGGGAATGCAGTCAAATGCATATGTAAAGATGTTGGCTTTGACAAAAAGAAGGTCCACCACTTTTTCAGAGCCTATGAAAAGGAGGAAAGAGGCTATGTATCAATATTAGTTGCTAAATATGAAGCAGAGAGAACTTTATGAAGAAATAGTTTTGACAGTCCAAATTAATTCAATGTATACTCTTGATGAAGAAATATGATGAATTGAGGAAGAAAGGTGAAAAAGGCTGAGGTTGGGAAGAAATACATAGGAAACAGTTCAAGAGAAAGGAATGAGAAAGGCTCCAAACTGTAGATTACACAGAAACCTCAAAACTTTATGATGGCTTTTTTGAAAATATTAGCATGTGTTAGACATGGAGAATACTAAATAATATCACAAAAAAACGAGTCTTTTTTAAAATTCTTTTTAAAAATTAATTTTATAATTATAACATTTTTTGAAAGTACATATGCATAAGTAATTTTTTTTTTTACAACATTATCCCTTGTACTCCCTTCTGTTCCGAATTTTTCCCCTCCTTCCCTCCACCCCCTTCCCTAGATGGCAGGCATTCCCATACATATTAAATATCTTATAGTATATGGTTGGTACAATATATATGTGCAGAACCGAATTTTGTTGTTGTTGTTGCAAAGGAAGAATTGTATTCAGAAGGTAAAAATAATCTGGGAAGAAAAAAAAATGCTCACAGTTTACATTCATTTCCCAGTGCTCCTTTTCTGGGTATAGCTGATTCTGTCCATAATTGATCAATTGGAATTGGATTAGCTGTTCTCTATGTTGAAGATATCCACTTCCATCAGAATACATCCTCATACAGTATCATTGTTGAAGTGTATAATAATCTCCTAGTTCTGCTCGTTTCACTCAGCATCAGTTGATGTAAGTCTCTCCAAGCCTCTTTGTATTCCTCCTGTTGGTCATTTCTTACAGAACAATAATATTCCATAACATTCATATACCATAATTTACCCAACCATTCTCCAATTGATGGACATCCATTCATTTTCCAGTTTCTAGCCACTTCAAAAAGGACTTCCACAAACATTTTGGCACATACAGGTCCCTTTCCCTTCTTTAGTATTTCCTTGGGATATAAGCCCAGTAGTAGCACTGCTGGGTCAAAGGGTATGCACATTTTGATAACTTTTTGGGCATAATTCCAGATTGCTCTCCAGAATGGTTGGATTCTTTCACAACTCCACCAACAATGCATTGGTGTCCCAGTTTTCCCACAGCCCCTCCAACATTCATCGTTATTTGTTCCTGTCATCTTAGCCAATCTGACAGGTGTGTAGTAGTATCTCAGAGTTGTCTTAATTTGCATTTCTCTGATCAATAGTGATTTGGAACACTCTTTCATATGAGTGGAAATAGTTTTAATTTCATCATGTGAAAATTGTCTGTTCATATCCTTTGACCATTTTTCAATTGGAGAATGGCTTGATTTCTTATAAATTCAAGTCAATTCTCTGTATATTTTGGAGATGAGGCCTTTATCAAAACCTTTAACTGTAAAAATGTTTTCCCAATTTGTTACTTCCCTTCTAATCTTGTTTGCATTAGTTTTGTTTGTGTAGAAACTTTTTAATTTGATGTATTCAAAATTTTCTATTTTGTGATCAAAAATGATCTCTAGTTCTCCATTGGACACAAATTCCTTCCTCCTCCACAAGTCTGAGAGGTAGACTATCCTATGTTCCTCTTATTTATTTATGATCTTGTTCTTTATGCCTAAATCTTGGACCCATTTTGATCTTATTTTAGTATGTGGTGTTAAATGTGGGTCCATGCCTAGTTTCTGCCATACTAATTTCCAGTTTTCCCAGCAGTTTTTGTCAAATAATGAATTCCAATCCCAAAAGTTGGGATCTTTGGGTTTGTCAAACACTAGATTGCTATTTTTATTCACTATCTTGCCCTGTGAACCTAACCTATTCCACTGATCAATTAGTCTATTTCTTAACCAATACCAAATGGTTTTGGTGACTGTTGCTTTATAATTTAGTTCTAGATCAGGTACAGCTAGACCACCTTAAATTAATTTTTTTTCATTACTTTCCTTGAAATTCTTGACCTTTTGTTGTTCCATATGAATTCTGTTGTTATTTTTTCTAGGTTTCTTGGGAGTCTGATTGGGATAGCACTGAATAAATAGATTAGTTTAGGGAGTATTGTCATCTTATTTATATTTGCTCGGCCTACCCAAGAGCATTCAATGTCTTTCCAATTATTTAAATCTGACTTTATTTTTGTGGCAAATGTTTCGTAATTTTGCTCATATAAATCCCGACTTTCTTTTGGTAGATATATTCCCAAATATTTTATACTATCGACAGTTATTTTGAAAGGAATTTCTCTTTGTATCTCTTGCTCTTAGATTGTGTTGGTAATGTATAAAAATGCTGAGGATTTATATGGATTTATTTTGTATCCTGCAACTTTGCTAAAATTCTGAATTATTTCTAATAGCTTTTTAGCAGAGTCTTTGGGGTTCTCTAAGTATACCATCATGTCATCTGCAAAGAGTGATAGTTTGATTTCCTCATTTCCTACTCTAATTCCTTGAATCTCTTTTTCGGCTCTTATTGCCGAGGCTAGCATTTCTACTACTATATTGAATAGTAATGGTGATAGTGGGCAACCTTGTTTCACTCCTGATCTTACAGGAAAAGGTTCCAGTTTATCGCCATTACATATGATGTTTACTGACGGTTTTAAATATATGCTCCTTATTATTTTAAGGAATAGTCCATTTATTCCTATATTCTCAAGCGTTTTTAGTAGGAATGGATGTTGGATTTTATCAAATGCTTTTTCTGCATCTATTGAGATGATCATATGGTTTTTATTAATTTGATTATTAATATGGTCAATTATACTAATAGTTTTCCTAATATTAAATCAGCCTTGTTTTCCTGGTATAAATCCCACTTGATCATAGTGTATTATCCTGGGGATGATTTTCTGAAGTCTTTTTGCTAATATCTTATTTAAAATTTTAGCATCAATATTCATTAAGGAGATTGGTCTATAGTTTTCTTTCTCAGTTTTCAATCTATCTGGTTTAGTTATCAGTACCATGTCTGTGTTATAAAAGGAATTTGGTAGGACTCCTTCAATCACTATTTTTTCAAATAGTTTATATAGCATTGGAGTTAAATGTTTGGTAGAATTCACATGTAAATCCATCTGGTTCTGGGGATTTTTTCTTAGGGAGTTGGTTAATAGCTTGTTCTATTTCTTTTTCTGAAATGGGACTATTTAGACTACTTCTTCCTCTGTTAATCTGGGCAAGCTATATTTTTGAAGGTATTCTTCCATTTCATTTAAGTTATTGAATTTATTGGCATAAAGTTGAGCAAAGTAGCTACTAACTATTGTTCTAATTTCCTCTTCATTAGTGGTGAGTTCTTGCTTTAAAATGAGTCTATTTTAACAGAAAATATCTATTATATATGTGAAAGCTATCTCTAAATCTGCTGTCTAACAACCAAGTTAAAGACAAAAAGATCAGGATTAGGAAAAAGCAATAACAACAATGAAATAAAAAAAGATATTATACACAATCTAAAATGACTTTTTCTTGAGAATTTAAACAAGTAATCAATAGTGAGAAATGGGGAATGGACATCACATAACATTGATATGAATTACAATAATATGGAACGTTAACCATTGTAAATCTACTGTGATAAGACCACCAAAAGCGTCTTAGGTGAATTATTTGCTTTTTTTGACATGTAGAAAGAAATGATAACCAAAGGTAACTCCAATTTAAAATATGAACTTGTTTGCAAAAGGGATGAATATATAAGAAATATCAACTCATTAAATTTGTTTCTACAAAGGAGGAGAAAACTAGTTTAAAGCAAGCTTGAGAAAAAATTCCATTAAATATGAGGTTATATATATTTACATGGAACATATGAGTGTAGATTATTTAAATAACTAGAAAGCTTTATGGTGCCATATATATATGAATCCATATGGCCTGACTTTGCATTTGTGAATAATCAACAAGCATTTATTAAGTGCCTACTGTATGTCAGTGTACTAAGCATCGGAGATACAAAAAAAAAGACAAAGAAAAAAATTAGTCACCACTGTCAAAGAGCTTACAACTTAATATGGGGAGACAAAATATCAGTATATCTACATATATGTGGGTATACACATACCCATACACACATATACATACATATGATGAATAATAGAAGAAAAACCCTAAGTTTAAGGATGATTGGGAAAGATTCATGTAGAAAGTAAGAAATTAACAGAGGCTTAAAGGAAGCCAAAGAAACCAAGAGATGGAGATAAAAAGGAGACAATTCCAGGCATGAAGGATAACCAGAGAAAATGCTCAAGAGTTGGGAGATGGAAAATTTTGTACAAAGAATAGCAAGTCCGATGTTGCTGGATTATATAGTACATGGAAGAGAGTAAAATGTAAGAAATACTGGAAAGGTAGGAAGGGCTTTAAAAACTAAAATAAAGATTTTATGTTTGATCCTAAATAGGGAACCACTGAAGTTTATGAATAGGATGGTGACATAGTTATACTTGTATTTTAGGAAAATCCATTTGACAGCTAAATGGAAGATGAACCAGAGTGAAGAGAGGCTTGTGACAGGAAGACCTAACAGAGCAGACTATTGTAATAGTTCAAGCATGAGATGATGAAACTTTTGTGTCAGCATGTTGGCTGTGTCAGAGGAGGGAAGGGGGGATATGCAAGAGACATTGTAAAGGTAGAGCTGACAGAACTTGGCAACATTTGGATATGGGGATGGGTTTAAGAAAAAGAAGTGTTGAAGATGACAGCAAGGTTCTGTAACTGGGAGTATAGTAGTATCATGAACAATAATGGAAAATTAAGAAGAAGTGAGCCTAGAAGATAGTTCAATTTTATGTGAATTTAAGTTGCTTATGATATATCCAGTTTGCAATGCCTGATAGACAGAGATGCGATCCTGAAATTAGGAGAGAGGTTAGGGCTAGACAAAAAGATCTGAAAATCATCAGCCCAGAGATTATAACCGAATCTTGATAAGATCAACAAGCATAACTATATAGAAAATGAAGAGAAAGTCCAAGATAAACATGCTAGCTGTGGGAAGAAGCCAATTCTGGAATAGCTATAGCTGCATAATCTCTTCTCCAGTCTTCCAGAGGGATTTTGGCCTAGAATTCTATCTGTGCAACCACTTAAATATCTTATATAGGGGTACAATAGGAAAAAAACAAAAGTCACTTCTCTGATTACTCAGAAGTAGGAAGAGAGCACTAGCTTATATTTATCAACTTAGTCCCTTCCCATCAAACATTGGTTACCTAAAAGGCTATCAGAAACATAAAATAGTAAGTAAAATTATTTATCCAAATAAAAAATAAAACAAATCAGAGAAGTTATACAGATTACAATATACCAAAGAATAAAAATAGTTAGAATTTTTATATGGCTTAAAGTTTATTAAGCACTTAATATTTTATCCTCACCATAACCCTGGCTGAAAGAAGGGGGAAAAGAGAAGAATTGGTTATATTATCCTATTTTACAGATGTAGAGATAGAGGCAGACAGAATTCAAGTGATTTGCCCAGAATCACAAAACAGGTAAGTATTAGAGATAGATTTGAATTCAGGTCTTTTTTTAAGTGTAGTGCTCTATCTACTAGGCTACTTAACAAGAGCAATTATGATTTTTATCTCAAAAATAAGATCTCAGCCCAACCAAGACAAAAGAGAACAAATCTCACTTAGGGGATATTAAGTGATACTAAGGGAATTCTAAGTGAGGGGACTCTCTTAGTAATCTTTAGAATTTCATGCAAGTCCACAGAAATGATGTGACCATTTTCCCATGCATGTTTATATGTCAAAATCTTTTTAATACCTCCCCACTAGAGCTTTTTCCACATATTTCTCCCAAAGAGAATCTGAAACCAACTCAAATTAAGTCCCTTATGGCAGGGATGCACCATTGTTCTCAGCATTCTATTTGGAGTCACATCTCTCTTAGCATATGCACCATGTAGCCCATAAATATTTAAGGACAAAAAAGGGAGGAAAACAAATAAAAGAAAAACAGATTTAAAGAATATCAAAATAGCATGTTTTGGCCATTAAAGTCAATGGGATTTCCAATGTGGCTTCTACTGTCATAGTCTTAGATAAGCTTATTGGACAGGCAGAAAATGGCACCAAGGACAATAAAGATGAGCCAAGTAGCCAGAATGGACATATGAGAGAGATCCATGCCAAAGGAGATAACCTGAAAGTGATGAGGGACTGATATGAAAGAGATTATATATATAAAGGAAGATAAATGAAAGGGGAGAAAATGGGAAAAACCCCAGTTCTTAACATCAAAAAAATGGGAAAAGAAAATATCATCAACTACTAATCTCTACATCTATTCTCTAAGTTTTACAATGTATTTATGTGATTGAAAGCATTCTCAATGATAGTATTAGTTGAGAAAAAAACATTTTAGTTGATGGGTTAAATATTTATCATTTCATAACTGACTGCATAATGTGTTTATTATTTATATAGATTATGAAAAAATCATTTTATTCAGTTGAACAAAATTTTAAAGTTTCTTTTACAATGATGTGCCTGCTATCAACACCTCAAAAATCACTCAAAATTCTCTAAAAGACATAAAAATTACCCTGTCCAATGACTCTGATTGTAAACATTAAAGGAATATAAGTTTATTAAAGGTGTTTATCCTTGAGGCAGAGGAAACCCAGAAACATCCAAAGTGAAAAAAGGTCCTCTATGTGGTAAGAGACTGGGCCTGTAGATGAACAAGAGGTGACATGTGAGCTGAATTGTCTGGAAAATTACAAAGTTCTTTTAATGACTCCAAAATTCTAAGCTGGGCCTGACTCAGGCCAGTATCCTGCAGTTTGATACTGGACAAATCAAGTATTGCAGAGAGATTTCTCATCTTTTAAGGAAAAACAACTAACCTACATAGAGAGTTTCTGTTATTGTTCCTATGACACTAAATTTCTCATGGAAACAAAAGTTTATTTCTTTAATACAAGCATTCTATTGGTGTCATTTTTGGGGTAGAGCCATGTGATATATAAAATACAATAATCTCCAAAGAATTAAAATCCATATCATAAAAGGAAAATGAAGAGTTATATAACAGCTATAACTAGGTTTTAAAAAGAACATTAACCAACAGAAATAAAAATGTCATCAAGGAAATGTCTAATAGGAAAAAAAGATAGCCTAGTTAAGGGGCAAGAATGAAGTGACAGATGGTCACCCATAATGCTCCACTGACATCAGTTTACTGTTAGGAGAAAATAAAAAGGCTTTTAGCACATTGGTTTTAGCCCTTTGTGTTGAAATTATGGGAAGATATGGGCTACCATTACAAAAAAAATGGACAGATATTGATGAGTCATTATCTGAATAATTGGAGGAAATGCCCAAATCAACATGGTCATGGAGACTTTTGAGTAAAAACAATAAAAATGAAAAGTATTTTCTTTTTATAAAGCATTTGCTATTTGTCTCTATATCTTGTATACCAATTGATAAGACTAAGGAATAGAGCCATTTTGTAATGAAAAGTAGGATGAAGTTGGGCAGAAATCCCATCTCTAATGATTACCAGTTTGTGATAAATGGCATAAACTGTGAAATTCAATCTTATCTATAAAATAGGCATAATATTACAATGTTGTTATGAGAAAATGTATAGCATAGATGGGTACAGCAATATGCTATAGCCAGTTTGAGCTGATTCCTGAGTACCATTTTTCAGTATGAACATCTATCTTAGAAATCAGCAAATACAAAGCAGGCTACAATTTATTTCATGAACTGTCTAGATTTAAGTAATAGCAAAATGTCAGTGTTATAGATTCAACTTAAAAGTATGTCATACAGACTTTTTTTTCCTGGAGAGCCAGCTGTTAAATATTTACCAGCACATTGCTTTCATGGGAAGAACATTCACATGTGGGTTGAAACTATAGGGAGAAAAAGAAGGTAAGGGGAAAAAATGGGTACCTAGTAGTTTGTGTTCAAGTCAAAGGATAGTAGCTGAATGGAAAGATGGTGTATGTAGGCTGTTCTGCCTACCCTTCATCTGACAAAAGCCATTTCTAAGAGTATCATTTTCATATACTTTTAAGAGTGGAAGAAAATAAAAATGCCTTTTCTACCCACAATTAAAGAGGCAGAAGTTCAGGGAATCACATTATAGGGCTTGCATTATATTTCCAGTTTCAAGAATATAAAATGAAAAGCAGTTCCTGGTTTTTTGAGTAAAGATGATCCATTGAAACCTGACTCATCCTGGGCAGCTTACCTTAGTTTTTCTCCCTTTTCCTTGTGAATATGAGTGAGTTGGATGAGTAATGTCCTGCAGTCAGAGAAAAATAGCTAAATTCTATCTCTATTATGCTAAAGTCCTGAATTTCCAACTGTTGTGGCCATCACTCCTTGGTAAAAGTTAAAGAACATTTGGCTTCATCTTTCCAAATCTACTTGTGCATTCTGAAAATGCAACAATTAGGACTGAAAAGCGGTAAGTTTTGAGGCTACCTCCAATGTGCACTGATTCTTGTTAGCAGAGGGATAAGCTGAGTACCTAAAGATAATTATATTCACCAGTTTCCAGGGCACACGGAAGAAAACAGTGATGAATTTCTGCTAATACCTGTCTTTCTTCAAGGTTCAAAAATGCCATCTCTTTCTAATTTCAATCTCTTTAATTAAATATGGGTGTTTGAACAACAAGCAAGCAGAAATTCTAAAACAACAAAACAAAACAAAAACAAAAACAAAACAACAACAACAAAAAAAAACTTCCACCAATCTATCCAGTACTTAGGATTGATTGATATAACTAGCCTTTTCTGGAAACACCCTATTATTGTTATTAAATGTCCTATGCCATGAGTAAATGCAGTTGTGGCAACACACAAGAGTGTCAAAAACTTTTTAAATGGAAGGTAAGACAGTTTCAACAAAGATACAGAAAGCTTATTGTGCAAGTTTCTTTTTCCTCCAACAACTTCTGAGAGACTTCTGAGTCCATCAAAACATTTAGGATCAACTTATTATATATCAACTACATTTTTGCCTAATAAAATAGCATCTAAATTTCTTATCACCTAGCTGGAATCATCCTGGAGGAAAGGAGGATGTCTGTCTCAATGGCATTTTCTTATTCAGCTAATTAAAAAAAACTACAATAATGCTTGACTATCCAACAGCCTAATTACCAGCACCTTTTTATTTGTACTATCATTAACTTCACAGCTGCTTTGCAAGTAATGTTATGGAGATACCAGCTAAAACTATTAAATTTTTCAAAAAGGGGAGCATCCAAACTAAACCAATTCTCATGACTGGCTCTTCTGAACAAAAAACTATTTTGACTTTTAGAATTGGAAGATCCTTAGAAGTTCATCTATACTAATCTGATTTTAAAGCAAAGGAAATGGCGATCCAGAGATATGCTCAATGTTATACCGCTCATTAATGACAGAACTGGGTCTAATACCCAAGACTCTTTGCCTTCTAGTCTGAATTTTCTACTATTTAATAAGATTACTTGGGGAGTCAGCTACCATGACTTATTATTCTGAATCATTTTCCTTTCTGTGTCTTGTGTATTAAGAAATATTCCATTCTTCACACTTAATACTGCAATTTCTTTTTTTCCTTCCATGATTCTTGCTTTTCTTTGGAACATTTCAAGAATGGCCCAGAACGAAGAGAACATTGTTTATAATATGATCCTGTTTTCTTTCTTGGAGAGACTAGGACACATCGTGGTGTGTAGGATAGCCTACAATTTTCAGAAATTGACTTCCATTCTCCATTTCTTGCTTCAGTTTAGATTTGAGGCAGCTAGGTGGTACCATACTGCACAATGTGTCAGACCTGGAGTCCTGAAGACTCATATTCTGGAGTTCAAATCTTGCCTCAGATACTAGCTCTGTGACTCTGGACAAGTCATTTAACTCTGTTTTTCTCAGTTTCCTCTTCTATAAAATGAGCAGAAGGAAATGGCAAACCACTCCAGTATCTTTGCCAAAAAAAAAAAAAAAATACAGAAGAAGGAACCTTTAGATTCAGGTCTACTTACTCTCTAAAACCAATTAAAATATTGATGCACTTCTCAGTTATTAAAGTCTTATTACCTATTTAACCTTAATAGCTGAAAACTGCACTAAACATTTTTAGGATACCCTGATTAAATTTAGTAAATACCTTTGCCTCAAATAGTGGTTATCTCAATATAAGGTATATCATCAAGTATCTATCTTGATGTTATAAAGACATAGCATCTTGATTGTCCAGTTTCCAAGTTACTGAACTTCACTGCTTAAACTTCTAGGCTTCACTCTGTCTGAACGGAGTAGTTATATTTGTCTTCCCCTCTCCCCCCCACCCCAGATTTCAGCTCCCCCTTACTTTTAAGTTAGTTGGAAATTCCCTTCCCCTCTTTCCAATTTCCCAATCCTGGCCCACTTGGCCTGCTGCTGCTTAAGATCTGTTGTGCTTACCTATTGTTTACGGTGACACTCAGAATTATCTTTGCAAAGTTTAACCTTTTTAATTTGTGATTTACTCAAGTGGTAAAAACTGACTTTGTAGCCTAAGCAATGGCATACAGAATAAGACATTAGAGAACCTACAGGCAGCTAGGTGGCGCAATGGACAAAGCACTAGCCCTGAAGTCAAGAGAATCTGAGTTCAAACCCTCAGACACTTCGCACTTCCTAGCTTTGTGATCCTGGGCAAATCACTTAATCCCAATTGCCTCAGAAAAAAAGAAAAAAGAAAAAAAAAAAATCTAACCTATGTTCCTATACCTCATCCTTTTAGAGTTTCAGCTTCCTTTGAGTTTTGTAAAATGAGGAGGTTAGACTAAATAGTCTCTGATGTCACTTCCCTGGAGCCCACTTTTTGCAGAAGCCCAAACACGGCATTCTTACATCAGCCGTCAGCCTGGCCCTGGCATATTTCTACCTTTACCCTTATTTCCAAACCTCTACAATAAGCCTTTTTTATCAATCTAGGTTTTGAGGCCTGTAAATTCCCTTACAGGGGACTATGCGCAGCTACTAGACTGCATTTAACTATGTATCCTTGCGCTGAACCAAAAGGAGTTACCCCTTACTTAATTCTCATCACTTCTACTTACTACTTTCTTACAAGTAAGTCCTTACTACTACTACTTACTTAACTGGTCAGTTAATTCTCTGGATTTCCTCATCTGCAAAATAAAAGTTGTATTAAATCATGGTATAAATTCAAATAGAAACTGGGACCATTAAACCTTTACATAAGAATCCTGAAAGTAGCATTTTGACTTAGATAACTACACATTAACTTTGCCTATGTTCCACTATTTTATTTTGTTAAGTATTTCCCATTTGGGTTCCATTTGGGAATATTGCCTCTCTATAGATGACTTTGGAAATTCTCTCCAACTTTAAATTTATGATTCTATGATCTCAGTTCAATCCATTTTTTCCCTCGATAATCCACTCAAATTTTCCTATTTCAAAATCTCTATCCTTTTTCTCAAGCCAATCCTCCATGGATAATTGTCCTACTTGTCCTTTTATTGTGCCCAGGTTCTCTTTAACTAAGGTAAAGAGCTAAGTACTTGAAAAACATTCTATTCTTGGCTTGACCACAAAAGAAAATAACTGTTTTGTGCCTTATTGCTTCCAATCTAAATATTCCAACAGAACCATGGTCCTATCTTGTTTTGTACATTACTTTTTAAGAGTTCAGTGGATAATCACTTTCTAATAGAACTATAAGTATTCCAGTAAAACCATGGTCCTATATTATTTTGAATGATATTTCTAGAGTTCAAAATGGATATTCACTCTCTAATAGAAATATTTGTTATGATTCTTTCTTGAAAGGCAAAAAGAAGAGTATATTATGTACTATATATATATCATATATATTCATGATTGTGGGCAAACAAATTAGCACTATAAGGTATTCGTAAAACTGATTTCAGAGTTAAAACTCTGAACTCCTTTTTATAGAATGAAAACTCATCTCATTGTTAACATAGGCAGGGCTCTCAAAGTCTGGAAGAGGCAACAGTTCAGAATGCATATCCCAAGTCATGCATCACAAGCTGAAAACTCATTTAGAGCCTGCCATCCTTCTTTCTTTCTCCTGCCAAACTCTCAACACAAGAGAGACTCTTTTGGAATTCACTGGAAAACTCAGGCAGAAGTAACAGCAAAAAATAGTGAGGCCAGAAAATTAGATGTCAAGAACATTGACTAACAGTAGCATGTTTTTTAAAAAAAATCAATATATGTCTGCATATTTATATGTATGGGGTAAATCCATCAAAGTAAACTGGGTGACATTTATTTTAGCCTGGATGAGTAATCCAGCATTTGATGACTCACCTAGTGTTATCAGCAAACCCCCCAAGCTTATGCATCTTAGTTAAACTAAAGGAAATTCTATAATAGATTTTCCACTAATTCAATCTTCTAATATAATCTGATTGTCAGCCAATTTGCAAACTTAGATCAGAGCTTCCTCCATATTCCAGTTTGTTTTTACTGTCCTCTTAATCATTTCTGTAGCTAGACTGAATCTGATAATGTTTGCAATTGCTCACTTTTAGTAGGAATTGAAAAAAAAATTTTAATCAGAATTTTTTTTTTAAATCTTCTATGCTTTTCACAGGCTTGGCAGGGCTCTGGTGATCTAATAGGGTTTTTCCATCTGCTGTATCTGATTTTAAAAATTAAAAGTCCCAATCATAAGTTCTTAAAACCTACTTTATGCCTAAAGAGGAAATATGGTCCCATGGTTTCAACAGTTAGCAAGGTACTTAAACTTTGCGTTTAAGTAAACTGTGGCTCTAAGAGAAAAGTCACTCAAACTCTTTGTATTTCAGTTTTTCTAGCATAAACTTCTATAATCTTAAAAAGATAGGAAACTTTTGTTCAACATCACACATGACAATTAGAATCATACAGAAATCATAATTCTTACAAAAGTGAATCTATGGTGTGTATTTTTCAAAATTTGTACTTTTGTTTATGCTGTGCCACCCCCTTTTCCTTGGGAATGTCTTTTTCTTCCATCCCTACCTAATCTTGTCCATCTTTCGAAGTCCCAGATCAAGTTTTGCCTCCTTTATGAATCAATCAACTAACCAATCAACATTAATTGGGTACTTACTAAGTGCTAGAATGGTGGAAATACAAAGATGAAATAGTTCCTTTCAGAAAACTTGTATTGGAGGGAGAAAACATGCATAGCACGTATACATTTAAATACATGTAAAATAAATATAAAATGTAAGGTAGTGTCCCTTTTCATATGCTTTAATATAGATTAATTCTGGAAAAGTTATTTTATGTAAAGAAAAATATTTAAATTAAGTGGCAAAGAATGTTAAGTTATTGCTCATGTGGATGAACATTTTGGTACTTGAAATGAATATAAAAAACTTTGGCTTAATAATTGCTAAAATATATGAAAAAATAATATTCAGGTGTGATTTGAACTACTTTATACACTATGGTATAAACAATTAAATCATGTAAAAGAGTTAGGATGATGTCTCACTTGTTTGAGCTGATTAATGATTTAGATGGACAGAGAAAGAACTCTGAAAAATTGAACGTGAGCATTAAGAAAATAATCTAAAGGACACAAAATGATATTGAGGGCCATGAAGAAAGTTTAGAATCGTAGGGCATTATGATCTTATTACTACACCAGCAAATGACTGTTTTAAGACCATGGAGAAAGGAAGGAAGGAAAGAAGAAAGGAAAGGGAGGAGGGAGGGAAAAAAAGTTCATATAATTATTTGGAGTTTGAAATATTTTCAAAGGTTATAGACTTCATAGAGGGAAATTTGATTAGTTGTTACCTTTTAAGTCAAAAGTTAATACTGTGTGTACACTAAGTGATCTGATTTAAAACAATTCTTAAATACAGGAGATATAGGAAATAAAATGCTGAATAAGATTGAAGAAACAGGAAGTTAAAAAAAAAAGAAAAGAAAAGAAAGTTTTGTTGGGGCTGTTTGAAGAGAACAGAACAGGTCAGTGCCAAAGTGGTTTTGACAACCTGATTCAGGTCCTGAAAGAGGCTTCCAACTTTATTGGATATGAGCTTCATTATAGCAATTATTCTTTTAGCACTCTAGAGCTCAAGTAGGGGAGCCTTTCACAAGTCCTGGTGCTCTTTTCTGTCTCCTCTACTTTAAAAGGGAAAAGTAAAATGAGGAAAGGTTTTGTAGCTACTTTGCTGATGCTGAGACTTAATTGGATGACATGAAACCCTAATGAATGAAAAGACAGCTATGCTTGTTAAGTCTTAAATAATCAAGCTGAACTGTTTGCTATTGAGTTCTGTTCCAAACAGACAATGAAGCATCTTGATGTGGGAGGAACTGGTAGTATATATGTAGTATGTAGAGAGCCAGTTTGATGACTTCTGTATTTGTTTGGTTTAAAGGAAAGTGCTATTAAAGGAATAACACTTTCTAAAAGAGTAAATATAAGCTGAAAGAACTTATAAATTTTTACATAAAATAGGTTTGTTCAAATGTATTGCAATGAGAACTCAACATGTTTTATGTGGTATAGATGTTTCTGAATGCACCAATCACATCAATACTAAAGTTCACAGCTATAAATTTCACCGATCACACAGGTTTTCTTTTCTCATATGTCTGCTTGTAGGATTCTCCCACAGAAAGAATGTCTTGGTGGGGAAAATATGACCTAGGTTTATGTGGATTGTAATGTGCTGTTCATGTATTTGCTTTAATCTATGTACCTATGCTGTTAAGATTCCTTTTGCTTGATTGCTAAGTAAATGATTGTTTAAATTTTTAAAATATCATTTTGTGACCAGTTTGTAAAACCACAGAAATGAATTAGTGGGGGCTCAAGAGCTAAGGTAGTGAATAGTAATACTGTACTCCTACCTCAACAGGGCTAACCATGGGACCCCGAATCTGAAAATAAGTGATGCTTCTCTAGAAACCTAGACTTGCCAGTGTAAGAAATGGTTGAAACAAGTTATTTCAGAGAATAAGTAGATGTACACATTCTTATAAAAGAAATGTGAAGCCCTATAGAGAATACTGGGCATATCCCGACCACTCCTCACAAATACAAGGTAATTTTAAGGGGAAGGCAATGAGAAATTTGGAAAGGCTGCATGTAGAAAGTAGCAATTGATTTCAAGGAAATTAGGGAACTTAAAGAGATGGAAATAAAAATGAAGTCTATTCCAAGACGGGGAGTGTCTACACAAAAGGCCTGGTGACAAGAGATGAAGTGTGAAATGTAAGGGGCATGAAGAAGGCCAAGGAGAGACCCCAATGCATGAAAAGGAGAATTGTGGAAGGCTAAAAAGAGAGGTTTTGAAATCAAGCCTGAATGCCAAAGAAGTCTAAATTTGATTCTAGAGAAAATAGAAAACCATTGGAATTTGTTGAGTTGGGAGTGACATAGTCAACATATTGGTTAGGAAAATCACTTTAAAAGTAGTATGGAGGATAGACTGGTGTGTGGAGAGATGAGTCACTAAATCCAATGAAAAATCTGTTACAATAGTTCAGATGAATAGGTGATGAAGACTTATACTAGGGTAGTAAGCTGTCTGAGTACAGAATAATGGTCTTATAGGGATTGTCCTTGTCTTGGTACCCTAGTAGTTCAGGTTTTATGCCCTAACCCAGCAAGGATATGCAACAAGTTTACAGCAACACTTAACTGTTCTTTACATAGTCTCTTGTCTACAAATCAAAATGTATCTATTCAGCAGAGCAGGGGATAGTAACTTTTGTGGTCTTCTGGCAATTACAAAATCTAGAGAGTACCAATTCCACATGGGAGGGACCTTTTATGCTCCTCAGTGACCATAAAGTCAAAGTAACATAGTAAAAGGATATCAGAAAGCTGCATTGAGGGAAATACGGATCGAGCCTTGACCCAACCCCAAGCCAATAAAGTGCTGGCTCTTAGGAAGAAATGAGTTTTGGCTGTTGATTGTATATGTGGGACACATGACAGTGAGTCCCAACATTATGAACCAGGATAACTAGAAAGAATACCCTTAATAGAGAAGTTAAAATTAGTGAACTTGGGGGGAGAAAGTTTTTTTCTTGGCAATGTTGAATTTAAAATGTCTATTAGACATCTATTTGTTGATGTCTATTGGGTAGTTGGTGATGTGGGACTGCAATTTAAGAGATTTACGCTGGTTCTAGAAATTATATAACGATGACAATTAAACTTATAAGAACTTATTAAGGCTCTGAAGAGAGAGCAAAAGGAAGAGGGCTGAGGAAAAAACCTTGGCTTACATTCACAATTAGGGGAGTTGGATATATAGATGTTCATGATGCAAGAAAATATAAGATTACAGGAAACAGGAATAAGAATCAAAAAAATTCAGTGTCATGAAAACACAGAGCAGAGCATTTTCTTTGTTGGCTGTTGGTGACAAATGCTACAGAAAAGTCAAAACACTGACTTCTTCAAAACATTGAAGAAAAAACATTGACCTCAATAATTAAGAAATTATTGGTAGTTTTTAAAAAAAGTTTCAGCTGATAATGTTAGAAGTCAGAATGAGAGAGCTTGAGAAATTGGTGAGAGGGGAAAAGGTAGAAGCAATAAATAGTTTGGCTGTAAGAGGGAAGAATTTATTAAGACTATGGCTTGAGGGTGTAGAGTAGAGTTAATTTTTTTTAAGGCTATGTAGCCCTAAAACATCCAGTTGTCAGAGTTGCACACACATTCTCTTTTGAGTTTTACAACACAGTGAGATAGGAACCAAGTTATTTTATTTTATAGATGAGGAAAATAAAATTAAATGATTTGCTCACACTAGATAGCAGAAAATAAGGATCTCTCTCTATATATATATATACATATATTTATAAACATAAATATATATATATACATATATATATGTGGAAAAAAGGTGAGGTGGAAGGAGGTGGGAAAAAATTATTTTAAGAGGTTTTAAGAAGCAGCATAAGGGAAAAGGGAACTTAAGTGAATGACCTGTATAGGAATAGAGAGATAAAAGACAGTACCTGCTCTTAAAGCAGTTTATAATTTGGGTAGGCAATCAAATTCATCATATATAAAATGATTAAATATAAATATAAGGTAGACTGTGTGGTGTCCCTCAGTATAGGCAGCAAGAAATGCTACAGCATTTCATTAGAGAGAAAACTCACCCTGAGCTGAAGTGTGCACTGCCACCATTTCCTATTCTCTCATGCCATCTATGCCCATCTCATGTTCCAATTTAGCTCTGCTTGCACATTCCATTTTGACCATTAAAATTCCCATTCTTGGATCCTTTGAAAAATTTCCCTTAGATGCATTCCTTCAATCTTTTAGAACTCATAGTGTCCTGGTCCTTCTACCCTCCTTCCTTTCTACAAAGTCAATGCAGTCTGTTCATCCTTTTCAGTACAGATGGTATCTTCCTTCCCACACCTAACAAACTGGTCCTAGAGGTAAAGCTAGTATCCTTGTTCCTCACTGCCATTTCCAGGACCTCCAATATCACTCAGCAATTGTGTCACATACATCACAAAGTTCATATCCTAGTAATCTTGATAGCTTTGAGGACATTCTTCCTCATTTCTAAGAGATAAGTACTTGGTTTCTAGTTCTCTCCACCCAACCCTTGCCTTATGTTCTTCACATTTCTTCATTCTGTTCAACTTCCATAGCCTTTTCCTTCACTTTGACTCACTCACATTCAAAGTCACTCAAGGTTAGCATATTCTTTAAAGTTGTCAGAGTTGCAATCACATTCTCATTTGAGCTTTACAACAGAGTGAGAATATAACAAAAATACACCACCACCAAGTTATTATTCTGTTTTATAGATGAGAAAAATAAAATTACAAAGGGCTAAGCGATTTGCAGGCGCGCGCGCACGCACACACACACACACACACACACACACACACACACACACACATATACACACACAGCTAGTGTCAGAAATAGGATTAGCACCCAGGTCTCTTTTGACTCCCAACACTTTCCACTACATTACATAATAAGGAACAGAAGTAAGATTATTTCACTTAAAGGGGAAAAAGGCTGATGTAAGTTCTTTCATATATATAAATAGATATATTGAATATATAAAAGATAATTTTGTAGGTGGCAGTGAGATGTACAAGGTTCATTCATTCAACAAGTGTTTACTGAGCAGTTAATGGATAAAGGCACTGTGGGGAAAAACAAATTTTGATTCATCAAGGAATTTAATTTAGTCAGGAAATATGGTACAAAAAAATTATAAAATTGAATATAAAATGTGAGAGAAATGTGAGGAATTCTCATAGAATTCTAAGGAAGAAATACTTCTGATTCCTAAGACAAGGAAATAGGGTAAAGCAATATCAAATAAAAAGGAAATGTTTCTTGAAGATTTTTAAAAGAATAAACTAAAGTACTAAACTTAGGTTCAAAAAAATAACAAGCAATCATCTAATCTTAGATTATGGCATGAATTTAAGACCCTTCATCCATTCCAGCTGTACAGATAAAAATACTGAAGTCTAAAGAACTGATTAAGGGCTCACCATTAACACAAGTCTAGACTTGAATCCACTTTCTTGACTTTCAGTGTAGTGTTCATTTTTATACACATACATTTTTCTTAATTCAACAAGCATTTGAGTGATGACTATATGCCAGGCACTGTGCTGGGGATTGGAGACACAAAGACAGAAAACAAAACAACCCCTATCTTCAAAAAGCTTACATTCTACCAGAACACAGGTAAAGATAAGTATATACAATATGTATACAGAATGAATACAAAGTATTCAAGGTAATTGATTTTTATTTTTATTTTGTAAAGCAAAGATTCAATCATCCCTACTACCTCCTACCTATCTATCTAATACCTCCTATTGTCTACCTAATAACTACTAATTTATAAACTCCCTTGTAAGCCTCCCTAGAGGCTCCCTTTTGCCTCCAGGATTAAATACAAAATCCTCTTTGGCATTCAAAGCCTTTTATAACTAACCCTCTTCTACTTTTCCAGACTTACACTTTACTCCTTACCATATATTCTTCAATTTAATGTCAATGGCTTCCTGGCTGTTTCATCAACAACACACTCCATTTAGGACTGGGTATTTTTTTCATGGCTTTCTCCCATGCCTATCTACAAATTTCCTGACTTCTTTTAAATTCCAAGGAAAACCCTATCTTTTACAAAAAGCTCCCCCCCCCCCCCTTAATTCTAATTCCTTTCCTCTGTTTAATCCTTCCTAATTTATCCGGTATATAGCTTGTATTTATTTATACTGACTCACAGTCATTAGACTGTTACATGTAATTAGAATGTTACATATAAGAATTGCAAGGTGGTGAGTTTGATAAAAATAGCAAGGTAGTGAGTTTGATAAGAATTGAGATTGAAGGGAACATTCACCATGAATTTTGTATTTATATATATTCACACAATAGTTTAAGGTTGCCAAGTTCCTTTATAGATATCCACACAACAACTCTGGAAGGTAGATTCTATTATCTCCATTTAAAGATGAGAAAACTGAGGTAAAGACGGATCTAGGGTCCCACAGCTAATAAATGCCTAGGGCAGAATATGAACTCTGATCTTTCTGATTCAAAGTCTACCTTGGAAAAGAGATTGTGAAGGGCTTTAAAAGGCAGAGTGTAGATTCTCAACACTTCAGAGAAACAGTCCCTAGAAAGGAGTCATCAAGTAGCAAAAGCCACAAGCCAAAGAAAAGGCCATTCCATTAAGTTAGGTTAGTAGTAATTAATCTTAGTAACTGATGTTTCAGTTGAACAGTGGGGACTGAAGTCAGATTTTAGAAGGGGTTGAGGAATGTGGAAGCAGTGAATGATTACATATAGCTTTTTCTGCAATTTGGCTGTAGAGACAAGTCTATAGTTTGAGTTAATAATGGGGTCAAATGAAAGGTTTATATGTATGATGGAGACAAAGCAAAATTCATAGGTAGTAGAGGATAATTGAAAATTATAAAGAGATAGGGGATGATTGAAGGTATAGCTTCATGGAAACAGGAGATGGAAACAGGAGATAATATCAAGGACACTAGTAGATGAGTAGCCTTTGCTAGAGTATTGGTGTTTTCAGTTACCCATTATACCAAAGTTCAGATCCAGTCATGATTCACTTTCCTCTTTTGCCATTTCATTAGCGCTGATGAGTTCCAAAACCAACTGATTTGAATTGTGGCCTCATTTCCCACTATATCAGGACCAGACTTCAAACAATCTTTTCACTGGTCACTATATATCTATTTTTGATAACCCTCTACTTTGTGATTTACAGTTCTAGAATCACAATCAAATGAACTGTAACTGGTCTGGAAAGGGTTCTTGAATTTTGTCCTATAGTTCCTTTCACTAACCATGCAAATTTCCAAATCAAAATTTTCTTCCCTGGCTCCCTATTCCCTTTTTACTTTTGTCAGAATGCAAACTACTGAAACAAATCCAGAGGAACACAGGCTAGGGAGAAATAATTTGATCTGGAAATTTTCAGGGATGGTGAATAGAACCACAGGGCAAAAAAATTCAAGCATTTTTTCCAGGACTAAAGAATGTAAACTACTTTTAAGGTCAATCTTTGTTTTTGTATTTAAAATCTCAATGCACAATAATGCACAGCATTTGGCACAAAATACTCAATAAACACTTATTTGTGAAAGATGTCTATCTCTTTCTCCTGAGAGGAGAGGGATTTCAGCACATATTGGAGGCCAGTTTACAAATCTGGTGGTGTTAATAGAATCCTTGATATGAAAGTGCTTATAAAACATTAAACTCTCAGTTCTTATAACACTCCTGTAAGGAAGCTGGAATCTTTTACACAGACACTATAAATGATTCATCACTTGGCACAAGTACCAAAAAGCTTCTGAGATATACTCTTCCTAGACAAATGAAATTTTCACTGTCACAAAAGTCTGTTTACTCTTTGTGGCAGAATACTGATGACATTACAACATTATTAACAGAAGACACAAAACCCTAATAGAAAAATAATTTTTTTATGGGATACCACTTAGAATTTGTAAAAAGCATATTTTCATAAAACTTCACTTTCTATTGCTTATTATTCTTTTAACAATTCATCCCAATGTTTTATGCTTTTTTATGTGCTTGTATAATTTCTGGTAGTACCAACAACAGTTTGAACATTTTACAACATTAGACATATACTTTGAGATTGTTTAACTGTAATTGAGATTATTAGACATCAGTAAACTCTCTTGTGATTATTAAATGCATGTCAAATAAATAGTATGTATCAAGCTTTATATATATTAAATACGTATCAAATGTAAATTTGAAAAGTTATAACATAAAAGTTATAAAGTTTCAAAATAAAGAGATGCTTTTCTCCAACGGCAGATATACTTTTCCCCCTTAGCTTTTGATCTAAGAAAAACACTAACAGAGTACTACTTTAAAATTAGATTGGGATAGTACAGTAGCCATTTTGTTTAATGTATCTTTCAAAATTGTGATTCTAAAGAAGAGGCAGGAAGATGAGATACCAGTAATGGTGTCAATAAGTAAAAAGTATCCTTCTAGAAATCACAAAATCACTTGCTTAATCCTAATAGTTGTATAGACATGGTGATGAAATAAAAACATTTTTCACAGTCTTATGTTGAGACCTATCTATGTAAAGTGAGTCTGATAGTCCCAGCCTTCTGTCAACTTACAATTTAGAATAGTACAGGCCTCAAGAAATAATAAAGTACACAACAAAGATTGATTGTATTTTTAAAAAAAAATGTGTAAATGAAACCTTTGATAAGAACAGTAGGAACTGTGTATAATGCATTTCAGGTTTTCATTTCTAAACAATGTGATTTGTTGATGTCATTAATGGAAAATCAGTAGTGCAGGAATCTTACCAGGATCTTTTTCTGCAGTTCAGCATGACAGCAAGAAAGTTTTATGCATTTTCACTGCCATCTAATGGAAACTTTGAGCACTGAGATTCCATATGTACAATAGGTAAAGTTTTCCTTTTCCTTTTTTTTGTCTTTTTTACCTATTTAGTTCTAGAGTAAGTTGACAAAATAGTTAAATACAATTCCAAGAAATCCCTGAGATTCTAGTGTTGATAGTTTTTACCTTCTAAAAAAAAAAAAAAACATGCAAAAATCCTTTTTTCCTTCTCCGCATGTGAGCAAGTCAAACAGGCTATAGTTTTTCTGTTACATAGTGTTGAAGGTTAGCTTGCTATATACATATTATATGAAGTATGCACACACACCCCCTTCAAGACTCTTATGTTTTCAGTATACTCTAAGACAAGTTTTGAGGAAGAAAAAAGGAAAACTATTTTCAAAGAATACAGAGTTTCTTAGTTTCATGTTGTCTATGTGTAATCAATTCTATTTAGGAGACTTACCTTTTTGGTAGCTATACTCATTTATCTCAAAGATCAAATTTATCTCTGGATCAAATTATATATTTGTAAAGCCAAACATTCACACAAAGAAGACACTACATAAATTCTCAATTTTATTTTCATTTCTCCCTCCCCTCCCCATCCCCACCCTAGTAGCTGTACTGAATATGTGTGACAAATGGTTACATAAAAAAAAAAAAAAAGGCAAAGTATGTACTTCCACATTTGAGGAAAAGGCACAGTAAACTCAATCTGACTGGTTTTCTCATGCTTAAATCAAAATCATTCATTTTTCTGCACATAATCTAAGTCATCCTTCTTTATCTTCAAATACTTGCATGCTACTTCCATCAGCCTCCAGCTATGTCTCCATCTTTCCTGCTATCCTTGGTTTGTTCCAGCATTTCTCCAAGGTGCTATTTTCTTATTAGACTTGTGATTTTTATACTCTTCCACATCATTCTCTAAACTTGTCAAATTATCTCTCCAACAATAGCATACCTCACAAACTTGACACCCCATCAGTTCTTTCCCAAGCCATCATTACTGAAGTATACATGTTTCTCCTTTCCCTAAATAAACTCCTTAGTAAAATAGTTCAACTCCACACTGTTTTCTGCCTTGAACAATGGTATCACTGAATGTGCCTTGAAAAGATCCACCTTTATATTACATCTATCTACCTTTGCTCCTATTCTCATACAACTGAAAGGAGCTGGTGAAAATCATGAAACCATGCTAGCTGAGTCTACCACAATTTTATGAACATAATCTCAGGCCTTTGTAAGGATGCGGTTCCCGAAAAACAAGAGAAGGGACTGCCCTTCTATCATTCTTTTTCAGCAACCTTCAATCTCTCCGTCTGTTGATAGTCTCCGGTGCTTACAGATATGCAGATATGCCCAGGTCTCCCGATACTTTAAAAATCCTCAACTTTTTTAAAGATACTCCTTCAAAAAGCTACTTATAATTGGTATTGCTAATTCCCTTCCTCTGATTCTTTTCTACATTCTCTACAATCTTTGATTTCAGACTTCATTCAATTGAAACTGTTCTCTCCAAAATTAGCAATGATCTTATTTTCCAAATCTAATCTTTTTGACCGTTTTTCTTTACCTCTTTGCAGATTTTGACACTGTCAGTCACCCTCTTTCCCCTAGATATTCTTCTGTCTAGGTTTTCATGGTAAAAGTTCTCTCTTAAGTTTGCCTTCTGACTATTCTGTCCTTTGCTGAATCTCATTTCTGGTCATTCCCATTAATATTAGCTGTCTCACAGAGCTTTATCCAGTCCCTCTTATTTTCTGCATCTAGAATATTTCACTTGGCAATCTTAACTAATTCCTATGCATTTCGATTATCAGCTAAGTGCATGATTTTCAGATCAATTTGAGCAGCTCTGCTCTCTCTCAACTTCAGGTTTGCATCTCCAAATTGCCTATTGGACACCATGAAATGGATCCATAGACATCTTCAATTCGGCACACAAAAATAAATTATCTTTCTTTCCAGAGCCATCTGCACCCAGAGAGAAGGCTGTGGGGAGTGTGAATCACAACATAGTATTTCACTTTTTTTGTTGTTTTCTTTCTTATTTTTTTCCTTTTTAATTGGATTTTTGTGTGTGTGTGTGTGCAGCATAATAATTGTGTAAAATATATATAAGAATTGCACCTGTTTAGCATATATTGAATTACTTGCCTATCTAGGGAAGGGGTGGGAAGAGAGGGAGAAAAAAAATTGGAACAGAAGGTTTGTATATGTTTTAAAAATAAAAAGCTTTAGTTTTTAAAAAAAGGAAAAAAAAAAAGAAAGAAATTGACCCCATTGTGGGATTCAGAAAAACCCAGAAATGTTTTCATGAATTCCCAATTTCGTAAGCAGAAGTAGGAGAATAATTTATACCATAACTATAATAATTCAAAATAAAATAGCTTTGAAAGATTAAAAAATTATCTTTCTTCCTACTCTTTTCAAATATTCCTATTCTTATTGAAGACATCACGCCATCCTACCAATTCAGACACATTGCACTATATATAAGGCAGCCTTTTAAATATCTACGTTGCAGTGATGGAAAGGTTGGCCTTCCTATCCTAACCTAATAAAATTATGACTGTCCGGGAGCCCAGATAAGACCTTCAAACACTGATAACTGCTCTGCCCCTGAGGATCAGGGAAAAAAACCACATCTTATCCTCATCTTGAAATTCTTAGAACAAGAATACAAAGTTTTTATTGGCTAAACTTAAACAAGTCTCTAATGTCATCTACTATGTACTCAATGAGAGAAATCCTCAACTTCGACATTTTTTTTGGCAAGCTAAAATGAAAACAGCAAAGAACACCAAGTTCTCTCAATCATTCCGTCTACCTTCTCAGCTTCTCCAAGCCAGTAATTATTTACTTATTTACACATTGCTGCCCCCTGCTGTTGGGGAGTGAAATGAGCTTGTCAACTTTAGGCGACAACCTAAAATTTAACAGAACAGAAGCCGGCTTCCTGGAGCCAAACTAGACAGACACCCCAAGATAGAGTTCCCGAATTAAACCTCTCCGCTCCCTCCCGTCCTTCTCAAAGCAGACATTAAACTTAACCCGCCAGCCCCCATTCACTCCACAAACACCAGGACTATCCCAAGTGGAGCCGACTCTGGAAATAAAAGGAGATAGATCTAATTCCGGTAGGGATGACAACAGGTAGGCCAGTGATCACAAAACGTCCCCCAGGACCGCCAGGTGAGACTCCAAAGGCCCCCGATCGTTTCTAACAACTGAAACATCGTCACTCCGCACTCAGCATCCACCGCGGGCAAGGCCATCTAAACCCGGCCCGGCAATGACCGAATCCGAAGGATCACAATTCCAACTTGCTCTCACTGGGGAAGTCCTGCCTCCAAACTGGTGAATCACAGAAAGGGGGTGAGACTCCAGGGCCCTCGGCTCCCGGGCTTCTCGGCCCCGGCCTTACATACTCTGGGCCTCCTGGGTTTACATCGCCCCCACCTCATTTTCGGTCTTTAAACCGCCCCCTTTTCTCTTCAAGTCGGATCCTCGGAAGAGAAAACCCCTCGGGTGACTCTTGGCCGGGGGTTAAGAGATTTCGCTTTCCCACAACTTTAAACTTCCCCTCCCTTTGGGCCTCAATTTCCTAATCCACATAGTGGGGGCACTCCCTGCTCAAAGTCAAAGGCAAATTAGAAAATCAAACGCAATCAGGCAAAGCAGAGACAGGGGGACATTTTTATAATCTTCACCCTAGCCACCTCCGAACTACAAGACGCCCAACCTTCCAACCGCAGCCAACTCAATACAGGATGTGACGCAGACGCACCCTTCTCCCTACCAAACCATAACTTTCCTTCTAAGTCACTTCCTCTCCTAACAGTCTCTAAAGGCCTAAAACAGAGACAGAATCCACTGCGGAAAATCACGCGAATGATCTGTCGCCTCGCGAGGCGTTAGAAATATCGCGAGATTTCCCTCGCGTCTCCGTCCCTTCTTCCTCTCTTCCCCCAGCCCGCTCTGCTCTTCCCCTCCCCCTCCCCGTCGACCGACACCCTCCTCCTCTCTGCCCCCGGGTCGAGTCGTCGCCGTTGCCGCCGCTAAGAAAAAAAGCCGGTGCTGCTGCCGCTGTCCTTGTCTGGCCTTTTTGCCCCACCTTTTGCTGCCGCCGCCGCCTCGGCTCCGGCCCCGGCTCCGGCCCCGGCCCTATAAAAGGTAAACCTCCGGGTAGGCGACGGGCGGGAGGGAAGAGGCCTAGTTAGGCCAACTGTGGGCCGGGCGGAAACCGAGGCCTGAGCCGGAGGCCTTGTCGGCTTGGCCTAAGGCGGGACGAGCGCAGCCCAAAGCCGGCCGCTTCTTGTACTCCAAGGAGAGGAAACTGAGATCCTCTCGGCCTGTCCCAGGCCTGGAGTGCTGACTCTGTGGGGCCTGGCCTTGTGATGGAGTTGCTGGTTGTCCAGGGAAACCAGAGTCCGTGCGGCCGGCCCTAGGGACTGAGGAAGCCGGGGACCCTGGGGACCCTGAGGAAAAGGAGAGCGACGTGGTTCCCAGGGAGGGGAGGATATGGGAAAGGGAAGGGGCAGACTTCGACTTAGAGGGAGGTGGGGGCAGCGGCCTGAAGCCCCGACGCCCTGGGGCAGGAGGAGCCACCCCCGGTTCTCTGGGCCTGTTTGTTGTACGCTGTCCTGTCGCTGCCCAAAAGTACTCGACTTTCCTTCCATTGGTGCCCTGGGATTGTAAGAGAACTAGACGTGCCTTTCGTTGGAGACTTAGTATCAGGAAGAGGCCCCGCCTCTGAACCCCCGAGTCTCGTGCAAATTCGTCCCATTTTGTATTCGTTATTTTTGTGTACCGCCACTGAAGCTTACAATTCTTTAGGCTAGTCTGTTACTTCTTACTTAGCTTTTGTTTTGCACATTGCACCAGCCTAGTATAACCCAACAAGCTACATTGAGAGCTCCGTACTTTTCTACTTGTAAAGTCCTGAGTTGGCGCTTGGTGGAGATACAAATCCATTGATCCAGCCCTCCATTGCTTTATTTTTTCCTCCTAAGGACACTTTTATGCCTAGATATTGATAGAACAAAGAAAAGATGTGGTAAATACTGATGCAAGCACTAGCCCCCGGGGCTTAGTGATCCCATCCTGATTTGGGAGGGGCTGAGATCGGAAAGCTTTATAAATCCCGAAAGATTTAGAGTGGTAAGTTGGGGAGCCATCATCCACTCCTAATACCCACGTTCTGCTGTTAGGCAAATATAAATAAACGTGTGTTAGATTTGTTTGGTTTTAAGCCCCAGATCCCTTTAGATCCTTTCATTTTCATGTCTCTTTGTATAAGGCAATTCAGACTTTGATTTGAAATTCTGTTAAAGGTGTTGTGTTAGATTGTAGTGATAGAAACACAACATTTATCTATACAAGCTAACCTTACAGTGTCAGACTGTCATGGGACAGAGGAGAAATTCAGGCAAGAATGCTTCCATTGGATCAGACAAGATCTGGTACAAATTTGCTTTAGCACATGCACTACCTGACGGTTAACATAAGTCATTTCACCTCTTTGAACCTTATAATGAGATTAAGTATCTTAGTTCATAGGACTGGGAAACACACATAATGTATGTAGAGAGAGCACGATATGAATGTAAGCCTTACAATTTGAAGGTGAAACTTGGTTTGGGAGAGGGTCGTAGAAGACTTTATGGAGCAAGTAGTATATTTGGTAAAACTTGGAAATGCGAGAATTCCAACTTGTAGAAATGAGGAAGGTAATGCATTCTGGGTAAGAGAAGTGACCTGTGTGAAGGCAGTAGAGTGAGAGATTAATGTCACCTTGCAAAATTGGAGAAGCAATTAATAGAAATGATGAAATAGGACTGGAAAGGTAGTTTACATCTAGATGATGGAGTTTGTATTGTATTACATACTTGGGGCCTCTAAAAATTTTTTTCAATAGTTGAGTGATATGATCAAAAACTGGGTAAATATTGTAGGTGGATGGTGTCTGTTTTAGAGTAGAGGTATTAAATAAAGTTAGGTTAAAAAAAAATCCATAGTCCCTCAGATTTGAAAGAGAACATAGGTTGAGTCCAGCTTTATTTTACAAATGAGAAAACAGACCCAGAGGGACTTTATTTGCCCAGTGTTTTGTAGTAATAAGTTTGTGCTAGAAACCAGTCACTCATCTTTTAATCTTCTCTCCTCCTCCCCCCCAGTTTCTGGTTTCCCTTTCCTTAAAAAAATTAAGGTGGGGATAATTGTAAAAACATATTTTAAAAAGCTATAATAAAGAATTGACAGTTATTTTGAAGTACTGTGAAGTACTCTTTTTCAGGAAATTTTTTTTTTAAATCTAATTGTGTCATTTTATTGTGTTATTGGTTCAATATTTATATTTTAATATTCCTTTCCCCTTTCTTGAAGATGTCTGAAGATCTAGCAAAGCAGCTGGCTAGCTACAAGGCTCAGCTTCAACAAGTTGAGGCAGCATTATCTGGGAATGGAGAAAATGAAGACTTGCTAAAATTGAAAAAAGATTTGCAAGTGAGTATGGGGGACACCAGAAAATATTGCTTGAAAAATTGTGCTCCTGATTCTAATTTCCATATAGTTATACTTTTTACTAGAGGCACAGACACATCAAAAAACACCAACACAAAGCAACTTGTTATTGAAGAATGTTTGCATGGTTAATGTTGCTATACATTTGGATGGAATTGCATAAAGGCAAAATGAGGACCTCTTCCAAAGTTTTAAAATGTTTTCTTTCATATTAGTTATAATTTTTAAAAAAGATCATAAGACCTAACAGAAAAATTGTGGGTTTTAGATTTTTAAGAACTCTTGGGAAAAGTGCACGTCTGTAAAAATTGCAAGATCTAGATTTCTTCTTTAAGAAATCAATATATATGTAGGAATGAAATTTAAAGGGATTGTCAAAAAGACTGAACTAGTCATGTATTAAAACTTAAAACTGGAATTTAACTCAGAAATTTTAGCTTTAAGTCCTATGGAATAGTGTTTTACAACTCAAAGCTTCTGCTTTTTTGTTACTTCTTTGAAAGTAAATTGTAGCAATGTATCTTTCAGGGTTGTTTTTTTTTCTGAATAGGAAATGTTACACTTCTGAACTTAAAGGTTAGAGTTTATAGTGTACTCATTTGTCATTTGCAGATTACAAATACTATGTTGTTGGCAGTCCAACTTTTTTTGACAAGTAACTAAATTGATGTCATAGTATATTGCAAATTATAGTTCGTAAAGTTTTTTGTAAATCCCTAATCCTTACTCTTACTAGCAAGTTACTACCTATGCCTTTTCTATAAGTTGAATTTTTAGGAAAGCTAAGAAAATAGTTTACTGCTTAAGTAGAAGTGTACTTGCAATTTAAATTGCAATTATAAAATTTGGCATTCATTTTTAAAGGGTAAGCTATTAAAGGGGGGGTGAGTTTTCATATTTCAAATAGCTACATCTTTAAGTTTTATAGTTTTTTATAAGTATATTTAGATTAAAATGATTTCCTTTTTCACTCACAGATATAGCTCTAAATAGCTGTCTTTATGCTTCCACCTATCACTCACCTTCAGTTTCAACCCTCTTAATAAAATCAATGCATATTAAATCCTATAGTGTTTTGCTGGTATTATTCTCAATGTTGATATAAAAATTAAAGTTTTTATTCTAAATATGTTCCAAAGTATGAGGTCATAAAGAATTCATCTGAGATACTTTGTTTCTTTATAATAAATTCTAAACATAGACATAAATAAATGAACTTTTAAAGTTAAAAGTAGTGTGCCTTTACAGAAAAAGTCTATATAATTTGGCTTAATTTATGTAAAAGTCAGATTTGGATATTTTGGGAAGAGGAAAAGTACAAAGACTGGAGAAGAGAAATAAACAAATCCTTCTTATATCTCCTTTCTACATTCATACCTACTATCCTTATCTGTGATGCTCCATATAACATATGGACAGGTGTGGGTATTAAAGATAAAACTGATATACTGACTAACCAGATGTTTATCTTGTGAAATCTATTTAATTAAAATATTTTCAAAAATTCCTAGTTTCCCCTTCCTCAATATCATTTTGTCAGAAACATTCCTTTTTTATTCTTAAAAATAAGGTAATTGATAGATAAGGCATTAAAGCAGTATGCCTAAAATTAGTGTTTACTATTGAGAAATTAATAACCCCATTGACTTGATTTTATTTATTTTTGCTGAGGCAATTGGGGTTAAGTGATTTGCCCAAGGTCACATAGCTAGAAAGGGGTTAAGTGTGTGAGGCCAGATTTGAACTCAGGTCCTCCTGACTTAAGGGCTGATCTGATGCTCTATTCACCGTACCACCTAGCTGCCTCATGAATAACCCATTTTAAAAGATCCATATTAGAAACTTTGAAGAAGATAAAAGTGTACGGTTAGCTTTAATATAATGAACTTAGAAACTGTGCTGTGGGATAGTGTTTATGGGTGAAAGCCTTTTTTTTTTTTTTTTTTTTTTCATGAGGTCTTTACTTCCATGAAAAATATACTCAACAAAGTCCAAGGCAAAACTGCCTTATGCCACTGTCATTTGTATTAATTTTAGATATCCAGCAATATAATCTTTTTATTATAGAATCTTTAATTTTAAATACTCATTTAAGAGATCTAATTAAGTTCTAGTTCCTCATTCAGCCATGTTATATAAATTCTCTTAAAATTAGAGCAATAGGGTGTTTTCTTTTTTTCTCCTGCTTCCTAACATGTAAAAAATGTCACGTTACTGCAAAATACAGGCCCATTATTAATGAAACAGAGATGAGTTTTATCTTTTAAGACAAAAGGTTCTGAGAAATATATGGATTTGTTTCCTCTCTTTGAAACTATACAATTAGAGTTTATATTGCAGCATTTAGTATTTCATTATGCCTTAACAGTTGGTTTTAAGAAATCTGTTTAAATTCAGTTCCTCTTCATTGAGTTTTTTGGCATTTTCATTTTTTTTGCATTTACGTATTCAAGTCATTTCAAAACTTCCACTTTTTTTTTTTCTTTTACTGAACTTGACCTGGTTTTTAATTTTCTGCCATCCATTCATTTGATGCTTTGTCACATGAGATGCCCTTTTCTACTTTTCTTTTAATATCTTGGCTTTCTTCTTGCCATTGAATTTTTTCTATTTGTCCTTTTAAGTGCTGTCTATTATGGCCAGTAAAATTACTCTGCAGACAGCAAATTAATCTTTGTAAGTCATACTTTGCATTCTCTTTTCCCTTCAAATAAAGTGAGTATAGTAACTTCTAGGTTTGCTGCCCAGTAAGTCTATGGATATTCACAGAAATAGTCTATATATTAAGCTGTTTTGCTAAATAAGCTGGTTCTAAAGGAGGCAGGGGTCAAGTCACCTGTCTCATATATTACAGTGGCTCTCTGCATCCCCGAAACGCCTTCCTTCAGTAAGCACAGTGCTTGGGTGCACCCCCTTTGACCTGCTGATATGTATATCACAACTCCTGATGCTTCCTGGAATTGCCGATTACTGTAACTGCTGCCCATCTGTCAATGAAGGAGCAGTTTCAGAACTCAGACATGGGGGAGGAAAAGTTAATTAATGGTATGTACCTTCAAGAACTCCCTCATACATAAAATACTTTCTATTTCTAATACCTTGGTCCACATGCACAATTGGGGAAAGCATTTAGAAGTGTGTGTGAAATAAGGATTCAAATATTGGCAAATTTTAAAAGGCCCTAGGTAAATCTTTTTTGGGGGGAAAACAATCTTCATATAGAATTTTGATCATTTCAGAGTTGAGCTCTGTGAATTTTGATTTCTCTTTTAACAGTTATAGCTTTTCAGGACCTCTCTTTATTTACAATACCTCTTTATCATGAAATAAACAAAAGATTGTTATTCTAATATGAGGTCACTACTTTTAAAATGTGGAACACTTAGATTGAGTCAATTTTTTTAAAAATTTGTTTGCTTTTTATTTTATTTTATTTTGGTTTTTTGCTCTGAAAAAATCCAAAAGAGCCAGAAATTAGTGTAGTTCATTGATTAGAGAATAAAAAGGCAGTACAAATAGGTTTTCTGGGTTCTATTCCTAGTACTTAAGTGACCAGCTATGAAGAATAAGCTAGTTCATTAACTCCTCTAACTCAAGTTTATAACAAATTTTTAAACTTTATTTTATCTATAAAAAGCTATATTATTATTATTAAAAACTATTTGTATAGCTACTTGGTAACAGAATTTCATTAGTATAAAACTACACTGTTTTTAGCTTTTATTTTTCTTTTACTAAAGGCATCTGAATCTTTGCTTTTATGCTCAAAATTTTTACCTTTCTTCAAGGATTTGATATTACTTTACACCAAAGTGAAAATAGCAAGTAGAAATCTGTTAGGAGTAGCCTAGAAGATTTGGAAACTTGAAGTGCAAAGTAATGTTTAGGGTTTTTTTCTATTCACTAAAAACCACCATAATCAACTGTAGTAAGAGCCAGAAGAAACTCAGTACTGATATAACTTCTCTGACTTCTCACCCTAGGCCTTCAAGATAACATTTAAAATAATACTTAATATATAGCATTGGAACAGATTGTTAATGCGCACATTTGTTAGAAGTATTTGTGTTCTGATGCTTTATAGCTAGTTAAGCAGTGTTTTAAAAATTAGAAATTAGATAAAGTTGATGCAGAGTAAATTTGTTCATCTAGAACCTCTAGAAGACAGATTTAAAATGCCTCTTTTCACAGTAATTTTTTCAAATATTTTTAAAATGTTTTTTGTTTAAATGTTTTTTAAAATACTAGTATCTATCTTAGCCTGATAGTAGCAGAGCAACTATTAACAAATGATTGCTCATCTCTTACCTGATTGCTTTTAAACCTCAACTAATACCTTTTTATGAATCTGTGCTAAATTGCATGGTTATTATGAAACTAAAATGCCTTAAGTTGTTTTAAAAAATATGATTTCCTTACCTTTGCTGGGCAAGTAGGAGAGATTGCTGATTTTTATCTATTACCTATATAACTTCATGGATATTCTAGTGAAACATTTAGTGTGTGTTGACATACTTTGATATTAATAAGGCTGCTTCTAGTGCTCTTTGGCCATTTTGGGTTTTTTTGCAGAGGGGGAGGAAGGAGGGAGGAAGGGATGCCAAGCTCCCAATTCCAATTCAGTCAGTACTATTACCTGGTAACCTCTTTTAAATAGGACAGTCACATTAAAAGACATACCAATTATGTTTCCCTTTTGAATGGTTGACCTTATTTCTGTTCCTTAGGAAACAGTGATCTGCTAACATAGCCACTTCTAATATGCTATATAAAATGTGATATTTTATATAGGTACATGTTTAAGTATAGTCCATTTTCACTAATGTTTATAGATAAAGGGGTTTCAAAGTTTAATGTGTTTCTTGAGTTTCTTCTGCTTGAGAATCATTGAATTCAAAAGACTAATCAAAAGAATAACAATGTGTTATATCACTTTTGCTTTTCCCTATAGGAAGTTATAGAACTAACCAAAGATCTTCTTTCAACCCAACCTTCGGAAACCCTTGCAAGTTCAGACAGTTTTGCTTCTGCTCAGCCTACTCATTCCTGGAAAGTAGGAGACAAATGTATGGCAGTCTGGAGTGAAGATGGACAGTAAGTGTAGAAACAAACTTCTCTAACTGTAACATGAATTATTACAATACAATGGTAAGAAATTTTCATTAAGTTTGAGATACTCCACTTGAATTCCTCTCTCTAGCTAATTTTACTCTTGACAGATAACAATCAGTGATAATTTTCAACTTTATATTTTCTTATAAAGAGAGGAATGGATTATGTTAGCTTGGCAGTGTAATAAGATAGTCCAAGCCACTTTTCCCCTAGATTGTAGTTTTAAACTTAATGTAAGCTCTTATCGAAAGTAGTAGACCATCCCAGACTTTTCTGAAATATATGCTATTTTTATGTACCAGTTAATTATGGAAGATTTATTTTAGCTTCCTATATAATAGCTGAGAGACTGCAGTATAGATCTTATGAGGTTGAGTACCAAACCTTTACTCACCTGCTTACAGCCATGATATCTTTACAGGTGTTATGAAGCAGAGATTGAGGAGATAGATGAAGAAAATGGGACTGCTGCCATCACATTTGCTGGTTATGGTAATGCTGAAGTCACACCTCTACTAAATTTGAAGCCAGTGGAAGAAGGAAGGAAGGCAAAAGAAGACAGTGGAAATAAGCCCATGTCAAAGTAAGTGATCAAGTGATGAATTTGTGACATATGAAGTTAAGTTGTGTTTTATCCATTTGAGTTCTTTTGTACTAACAGTAATCAGAATACTTGTGGTTGAGGCAGATTTTTTTAAATTTTATTATTATTTTTTTTTTTTACTCTAACTCATTTCCCATTGTCTTGATTATTAGGTAGAAAATCTTTTCAAATTAGTGTGGAATTTTGACGAGGGTGACACATTTCCATTAGAAAATATGTTTCTTCAAAGTTTAATGTTAAGTCACAAGAGTTTAAAGCAAAAAGTGTGTTAACTTGACTACAAGTCAGTTTATCTTTTTGATTCTTAAGAGTAAATGAGAATTTTTTATTATGATTTACCATTAAAAATTTTTCAAGTAGAAATATTCCTCTATCTGAAGCATGAATTTTTCAGTTCCTTGAGAATAGAGGTTGCAATTATTTGGGGAGGGAGAACACAGTTTCTCACTAGTGCCTTAGCATATAGTAGCCATTTACTTAATATTTGGATTTAATCCTTGACAAGTGATTTTACTTTAAGATCTTAAAAGCCAAGAAGTTATTCTATTCTCTAGACATTTCATTTCTTTTGGTTAGCATTAATTTTTAGGATGTTGTGCCATCACAGAAATAAATTCTTCCCTATAGCTTTTATCCATTAGTCCCATTTTTTTCCTCTTTGGAGCCAGGCAGAGAGCAGAATTAAGAAATGAACATTTCAAAATTTAACAGAACAAATAGGTACTTCAACAGATTTGAGACATTACTGTCTTAGAGCCATTTAAAGTAAATCTTGGTGAAGCGTCATAGTCTTTATTTTACCTTACTCTTAATTTGTCATGTTCCAGTTCTCAATTGTTATTTTGCCCCTTTTTAAGGCTCTGGAGTTCAGTATAAAGCTGTTCCCTTATTTTTGTATTGACTTAACATTATTCAGTTAGTGAAAAATCTAAACTCTAAGTAACAATTATCATAAGAAACTTTGTTATTTCTGAACTATATTCAAAATAAAAAAAAATCTACATAGTTACTTTGATGTATTTATAAACTCTGGGTGAAGAGATTAGTTTTTCTTTTTGATAACAATATTGCTTATGTAGATGGAGAAATTTTACTGTTTTTTCCTGCATGCATGCATGCATGCGTATGTGTGTGTGTGTGTGTGTGTGTGTGTGTGTGTGTGTGTGTGTTTTTGAGGGATTTCTTACTACTACTCTTTAAAAAAATGTCTGATACGTCTTGACTGCCAATAAAAAGTTAATACTTTATTCAGATACATAGTAACAAGAATTGTGTGATCAAGTGAAATGTTAATTATTAGATTCAGTTATTATCAGATAATTGAGATTATATTTGTGCTATATCCACAGACACCATTTGGCTAAGGAAAGGTTTTAAATTGTTGCTTTTGATTGGCATTGGTTTGGGTGAATTATGACTTTTTTTTAATAGTCACTGACTTCAGAATTGACATCTTATTTCTTTTCATATAGAAAAGAAATGATTGCCCAGCAACGAGAATATAAAAAGAAGAAGGCATTGAAAAAAGCTCAAAGAATAAAAGAACTTGAACAGGAAAGAGAGGACCAGAAGGTGAAATGGCAACAGTTCAACAATAGAGCCTATTCTAAAAATAAAAAAGGCCAGGTTAGTAGGTCCTTTTATTATGCTTTGTTTTCCAAAGGTGAAACAGCTATTTTTAAAAGAATCTTTGAAGAAAATAAGGTTCTGCAAGAAATATAAAAATTAATAACTTTTTCCCCTATTTAACTTTAGTAAATTGAACTGGAGGATAAATCCCCTTTGAAAATCTCTGATATCTTACAAGACTACTTTGGGTTAATACATAAGTCCAAGACATTTTCCTTCTAAAATGTGAAACTTGGAAAATGTTTTACACAAAGGAGATTTACTCTACTATACAACATATGATTAAGTAATGCTGTGTTTTACCTGTTTTTCTAAGTATCTATTCTCTCTCCCAGGTTATAATTATGTCTTCACTTAGTTTCACACTGATACTAAGTATCTTTTACTCATATTCAAAAGTATACATTAAAGGATGGGGAAACAGCTGCAGTATAGTCTAAAGGCAGTAGAATACTAGATTGGGAATCAAGATTTGAGTTTACATTTTAGCTATGTGAACATAAATCAGTGTGTCCTTTGAAAAGGTCACTACCTCTAGAAGTCAGAAGATCTGAATTAATCTGTGGCCTCTGTAGCTTACTGCCTGTCTGACCTCAAGAAAGAGATTTGGACTTGATGACTTCTAAGATCACTTTTTGCTTTTGTCCTATGAGGTTATTGATGTGCTTACCACTCTGTCTCTGTGTTACGGGTAAAATGAGGACACTGTACTAAATTATCACTAAATTGCCTTTTAACCCCAAATCCTTTGACCATGATGTTTTAAGATCACATATAGGAATTAAAGTATTTCTGCATAAAATAGTTGTCATTGCTTAATATATAGTTCATATAGTAGAGGGGCTTTTTTTCCCTAGTGAAGTTTATTTTTCAATTATCAAAGAGCAGAGCAACCCAGAATTTAAATTGTAGGTGCCTGGCCTCCATTAAACTCATAGTCATGATTCTAGCTGGTATAAATTTAAATTTCCCAAAATAAAATTGAATAATAACTTATGAGGACTTAGTTAATATTTTTTGAAGAAAGAAGTATTTAATCAGTGCCTATGACATTTAACACTTGCTTCATGATGTCTCACCCAAACTGAAGTTCCCTGTACCTGGAAACTTCTTTGCCTAGCTTTAACATCAATGCTTCTTCATCATAATTGGTAGGACCTGTGTATGTGTGTAAATATAAAAATATAAAAAATATATATATATATCAGCCTAAATGTGTATAGTATTTTAAATTTAAGAATTACATTTTACTTAACGCTAATCAGGAATTTTTTTTCCCCCTTAGGTAAAAAGGAGTATTTTTGCCTCACCTGAGAGTGTAACTGGCAAAGTTGGAGTAGGAACTTGTGGAATTGCCGATAAACCCATGACACAGTATCAGGATACCTCTAAATACAATGTCAGGCACTTGATGCCTCAGTAATCAGAAACTGGTGGATTTCATCTCTGCAGGGCTTTACATTTACCTTTTTATCCTTATATTTTTCTAAAGGTAAATTATTTGTTAGATAGTAAGGAACAGACCATTGTCATCATTATCCGACTTCAAACAATAGACTGAGACTTGAAGAAAATGCATTTGATAACTGCTTTTCAGTTGACTTTCTTCATTACTACCATTTCCCCCAGAATATATCCTGTAATGCAACTTTTGTAGACAGACGCTGCCTAAATTCAGCACTTAGATGAAGTGTTTACCTTCCAGATATCAGACTTTGCCACATACCTAAGAATTGTACCCTTTCCAAGTTATAACTTGCAACTTTCAAATGCTTTGAATTTGCCACCGTATTCCAGCAGCCTTTGGAGTGTCATGGTAAATCACCATCTTGCCGAGCAGATTTGTTCTTTCCAATTTGTTCTAATTTCAGTTTATACCCTAATTGTTATCATCAAATTATGCCTAGATACAGGTCCATTTGTGGATGGCAAAGTTTGTTGTGAAATTCCCTCTCCCTTTCCCTATTCCCAATACCTTCTTGAGTCTCTAGCCTTTTCTGGAATGACTTCAATCCTCTTACACTTTTCATTGAGACTTTATTTTGTGTGAGAAACCATGTTGAAGACCAGCTACCTTTTATAAGTTTTGTACCTGTTTGCTTTTCTCCTCCGTTGACTTTCACTTCTGGTAGTGGTGCCACCTTTGGATGTGTAATGTTTATATGAGAAAAAAAAAAAAGCTAATGTATAGCCCTGTATACAATGTAGATATTATTTTTGTAAAGACTAAGGCTGAATTAATGAACAAGAGTACTCTGAATGTTTCACCATTAAATTCTACTGTATTTCTTGTGCATTAATCTGACCATAATTTCCTTGTATATTATGTTCATGTAGCTGAGTTTGTAATTTTTGTTAACTAGATCAGGTTGTCAGCATTCATTGATGCAAGTGACCATCACAATTACCTGAGTTGCATTCAGTTCAAGCTAATATATGCAACTGATAGTTTAGAATGACATGCATAGAAAAAGGTACTTCCTATTAATGGAAGATGGTGATTTTTATGACAAATGTGTTAATTTCAGTTTTGTATGTTTAACTTTTATTAAATAAAGTGTTTTTAAAATCTCTAGCATGTGTGTAGAAAAGAAGACAAGTCATGAGTTCCTCAAGACTTGCTTCTAGCATTTAAGACTGAATATGACATACATTTTAGTTATAGAAGATTTTGATGCCTGGTGATGACAATAATTGTTTCTTTTAATAAATATGGGACTCAGCCTTATAAATTCTGCTTTTTAGAAAGAAACAGTGGGGTCTTAGAGATTGTGGCTCTGGGAAGAAAGGACATAGGTGATTTAAAGAACTTTTGTTGAGGTTTCATGGCAGAAGAATGGGAAGAAAATGGCAAAATTTATGTTTCAATAGACAACTGCCCCCCTGAATGAGTTAAAAGGAAGAATTTTCTCTCCTATCAACTCTGGGAGAGAGATCTTTTTATGTTACCATAGGCAAGTCATGCAGAACAAATGGACTAGAGAGAAAGTTGAGATGGAAAATTCCAAATATGCTTAAACAGAGAAGCACAACCCTAACTAGAGAAGAGATAAATAGCAAGAAAGCCTTTGTATTGCAAACAAACTGCAAATCTTACGGATGTTATGTATGATTATGACTAAATCATTTTTTCAGCCATAGGATTTAAGAGAAATTTGTGTAGTTTTGCCTATTCAAAATGGTTTGTCTGTAGAATGATCTTTATGTGTTTTCTCCGGAAGTAGCTTATACTACATATTTCTGTACCTGTATTATTTCATTTGAAACCTCCAAAGACTTCTGGGGTCTTTCCCATGATTCTTCCTCTCACACTCTAGATCCTCCTTTCTTCCTCTGTATCTGTTTTGGTTTTGGTTATATGAATATGTATATTATATACACATATACATACATTTAAAGAAGGATGAAAAATAACAATGAAATCTAAATCTTCAAAAACATATAATTTATTAATCCCATCTTCCTATATTTACATATGTATGACCTTTAGAAGAGATTTTTTGCTATGTTCTGATAGTTCCCTTATTATTTATATTACCAGCCTTGACTTTTTTTTAGCATTTGGTAGATAGTTTTTTAACTATTAGAGCTGAACTAATATTCTGTAATAGGTGCTGTATCTGTATTCCTAGGATATGCAAAACTACATAGACAGTCTTACATTGTAAAGCCATACTTAAAAAAGGCAGAGGAAAGAGAAATAGAAACAAAAGCCTCTCTTGGAGATGGGAAATTTTGTTATCAGGTTGTAGCCTTTTGTCTGTATTGCAGTGATGAATGCAGATAATCAGAGACACCTAAGGAGATTGATCCTCCTATCTAAAAGTGAGAAGTTAATGGAACCTTGGGCAGCTACCCCAGTCAGCACCTGCCCCCAAAAAGACTTGAATATTCCCTTATTTGCTACTGAGTTGAGAGAATTTTTCTTAATTCTCTATCAAATAGCCAACTGTTCTATAGATCTTTGTAGTTTTTTCTCAAAAGAGATCAAATTCTGAGCTAAAAAATTGTAACAGAAAAAACAGCCTTTTCATCTGTTCGTTGTCAGTCTTAAAGACTGCCATGTGGTGCTATGAGGCAGCTTTGTAGAATAGATACTAGGACTCCTCCTAAAGGGCTTTTGCTCAAATCCAGCTGCAGATGCCTACTAATTATGTGACTCAGGTAAGTCGCTTAATTACTGTGTGCCTTAGTTTCTTCATTTCATAGAGATATGCATGTGGTGCCCATCTCAGGATTATTATGAAAATCAAAAGAAGTAATCTTTGGAAAGCAGGTGCTGCTTAAATGCTCAGACCCTTCCTTTCCCCTACTGTTGCTGTATCATATGGTGCGTGTACATGGCAGCTGGTCTTTGGGATCCATTTCAGTCAGTATTGTCAGATCTAAGGAACTGGTTGGGGCCAAGAAAATCTTAGGAACTGGAGGCAACCTCAGAGGTTGTGTCCAATCTGCATTCCTCATTTTACAGATAATGCCCAAGTCATTTTTTGTTCCAAGGTAGGAGTTTAATCCATGTGCTAACTTCACAAACACACTGACTGGATGTGTGTCTTAGGAACCAATGCTGTCTGGCTTCTTAATCTGACCCAAACGTTTGCCAGTGTAAAACTTGAGTATGGAGCTGCTCTTCTTTTAACCATGGACACAAAATGGTAAGGAAAAGTTGGAGACTAGTCAGGAACTTCTCACAAATCCTGTTTCTCTGATGTCTACTCTTAATTCTGCCTAGGTTTTTCACCCAAGTATCCATACTCATCAACTTTATCCCCATTTCAGTGGTTTTGATCCCTTAGGTCATTCCTCATCTACCTCCCACTGCCCCAAAGCATACTTCTTTCACTGTTTTCTAGAATGTTTGTTCCATAGGCAACAAATTTACTTTCATCTTGAATCTTTTCCATTCCCTTCTAATCTAACTTTCACTGTGACCTGGACCGTTCCTGGTGATAGGTTCCCCAGGCATTCAATTTGTCTCTGACCACTTTGACTCATTCCTGTCAGCTTAGTGGGGATCTAAGAGAAGTTTGAATATTCCTTGCTCCCCATTGTTACATTTCAGTTCTCCACCTTATCACTATGACTCAATAACCTCTCCTCTGATATTCACTCAAATCTAAATTTGGGGCAGCTGGGTAGTCCAGTGGATAAGAGTGCTGGGGCCTGGAATCAGGAATACATCTTCCTGGGTTCAAATATGGCCTCAGACACAAGTGTGTGACTTTGTGGGAGTTACTTAGTCCTGTTTGCCTCAGTTCATTATGTTTAAAATGCCTGGAGAAGGAAAAGGAAAACCACTCCAGTATTTGCACAAAATAACTCTAAATGGGGTCATGAAAAGTTGGAAATGATTGGAAAACAAATGAACAATCTATCTGCCAACCAATCGGAATCTTGGAACCTGTTGTCTCCTCAGTGAGTTTAGTGTCTAGTTCACAATCTTTCCTTCCTAACTAATGACTTTATACTAGGAACTTTAAAATATATTGATACTCTGTCAAACATCCTACCCTATCAGTTCAACTTATTTAATTCCAATGCCTTAATTTTTTTTTTTTATTATGAGACTGGGGTTAAGTGACTTGCCCGGGGTCACACAGCTAGGAAGTATTTAAGTGCCTGAGATCAGATTTGAACTCAGTTCCTCCTGAATTCAAGGCTGGTGCTCTATCCACTGCACCACCTAGCTGCCGCCTCCAATGCCTTGCTATATCCTACCTCATTCCCATGATTTTGCTGTAACTCAGAGGTGCACCAATTTAATGCTCGTGAATTCAAATTCTCATACCTGATTGGTGGTTATAATATATTGACATTTCCAACTCTCCCTTTACCTTCTGAAACCAAACTTTGTTCTTCATCCACATTGTAACGTGACTTCAGTGAGAGAACATCTCAGTTTTTTTTTTTCCCAGAGCATGATCCCTATGCTAACTGAATTAATCTTTCCCTGTCTTTATTTACCTCACAGTGAATTCTACTCATCACTGTCTTTCAAGTACCCTTGCCCTTCCTCTATCACCAATCTTTCTCTGGAAAGTCTCAGCTCTGGATCACTCCCACCATTCACTGCTTTCTCTCATGTACATGTGTTATTGAATGAAATTTGGAGGAAAATTACAAAACTGCTGAATGCCTCCATTAAAATGTGTTAGACAATCCCAAATAGGCCTTCACTGTTAGGCAATCCTTTATCTCCCTAATTCAGTAGCTTAGTCAACAGTGGCTCTTCCATTCTTTTCATCTCTTGTGGTTCCTATCCTTCCATCATTTCAGGCTATTGTAATAGCCTGCTGATTGGTCTACTTGCCACAAGTCTCTTCCCCTCTTCAGTCCATTCTCCATTTAGCTGCTCAAGTGATCATCAGAATCTAATATAAAATCTTCCGTTAGACATTCAAAGTCCTTCATAACCTCTTGCCACCCCAACATCTTTCCATTCTTCTTACATAGTACCCTATACCCTTAACATATACTCAGTGATTCTTGCCACTATATTACTATTCCTTGAACAAAACACAGCATCTCCCAACTCCAGGCATTATCTTTGGCTGTTGAGTGGAATTTTCTCATCTGGATCTCCACTTCCTGGCTTCCCTGGCTTCATGTTGCAACTAAAAGTCCACCTTCTTTGGGAGGCCTTTCCCATTCCCTCTTAATTCTAGTGCCTTTCCTCTGCTGATTAATTCATATTTATTCTGTCTATAGCTTATTGCCACATAATTATTTGCATGTTGTCTCTTCCAATTGGTTTGTGAGCTCCTAGGAAGCAGAGACTTGACTTTCTTTGTATCCTCGGCACTTAAAACAATACCTGGTACATGTTCATAGTCTTAGTAAATATTTTATTGCCTGACTTTTGTTTTACTCTTTTTCCATTTTTGATAAATTACCCATTTTTGTCACTTTTTCAGTGTATTTTTTTGCATTCTTTTCTGCCTACATCTTTGTGTTAAATGGTTACAAGGACCATAGATTATAACTTAAATATTCAGTCCTATTTGAAAATCATAAAACATGAGATTTGTCATGTGTCCTGATTCTTGGTTCAGGAAAGATGTTTACTATGCCCTTTAAGGAAGTTGAGGAGGGAACAAAACCATGAATCCAAAAGAGAGGGAAATCTCTTGATGGCTCATTTCTATATTTTTGGGTGTTGAAAAAGATTTTTCTCCCAAATTCTGCACCAGCTTTTGGTGAATTTCCATATCTGTGATGCTTAGCCTCCTTTTCATGTTCTTAGTAAGTTTAAACTTGGGTCAGGGTTTAAAAGAAAAGTTTTGGTCTTTTGGAATTTTGTTAAGAAATACGGGAAGACTATTAAATGAGGCAGAAGTAAGAACTAAGAAAGCAACATACATGATTGTAAATAATATAAATAAATACTAAGACAAGCTGAAAGCTATATAATTTTAATGGCTTTGCAATGGCAAAGAGATGAAATGCTCCTCCTTTCTAGGAAGAAGGTGATGAATGTAAGGATATTGCATGTGCCAATTAGAGTTCCTATATCATTTTCCTAAACTGCTTTTCTTAAAAAGGGAAGACTTATTGGGTGGTGGTGATTGGGGACAGCATGTCTGAAAATGACTGATGTAAAAAAAAAAAAAAAAAATTAAGAACCATCCCTTAAAGTGAATTAAAAAGTTGTAGGCCTAAAAGTATATTACAATTAGGTTAACTTAAATTAATTCCAGAAAAAAAATCAAATTTTTCTTAATTTGAGCAGTAAAGACCTAAGTTTTAATGTGATCATGGGCAATCACTTTTCTTTGGGCCTCTCATCCGTAAAATGAGAAGCTTTACTTAATGAGCTCAAAAAACCCCTGAAGCTCTAAATCCTAAAATGATTCAATTCAATATTTGTTCAGTAACAATAATATGCAAGCATATTCAAAGTGTGAGTAATCTATAAAAATGTCAAATCCCAGTTCCTTCCCTCATTTAAGAGTTGCAAGCATCAAGTAGCATGTCAGTGTGATGTAGTTTTAAAAGTCTATGATTTAAGAGTCAGAAAGTTGTTGGAATCCTAAATCTGCTATTTGGTTGTCTTGACCATTGGCAGGTTACAATTTTTCCTTTGTCTCAGTTTGCCTATTTGTAAAATTAGGGATTGTTCATATTAAAAGGTCCTGAATATCCCTTCCAATACTAAATTATATATGAACATAATGGGGGCAAAGGAATGGCACAAAATGTAAGACAATCTGAGGAGAAGGGAAAAAAATCACATCTGAAAAATCAGTGAGGTCCTGGAAGAAGAGTAGTACCCAAATTTATCTCAGAATGAAGAGGCTTTTTGACCATTGGATGTGTGGAGGAAATACAGGCATGAATGATAGCTTTTAAAATGCTTGGAATGCAGTGTTATTTAATGTAAGGCCAGGAAAATGCTTGAATTGCACTAAAGAAGGCTTGAGCTTTGATAATTCAAATAGCAATTTTAGAATCAGTTTGTTAATAACTGATGAGAATTAAGTTCTGGGACCATCACTGAGCTTGTTTTTGTTCACTTCTCCAACATTTTGTTCTTCATAGGTTTTGGTCAAGAAATATAAAGAATTTATTCGTAGACATAAGTTTACCAAATTAACTGGACTACTAAAAATACTTTCTTTAAATGGAGTAGGGGGGAATCTGACAATTATATTTATGATAACTCTAGAAATACATGGCTTTGTGCGTAGATTGAACATATGAAAACAATGGAATAACGTATCTAAATTTTTTCCCCCATTTTCTATTTAAAAATTCATCCTTAAAAAAAGTACAAGTACAATTAGGAAATGACTACATTTACACAGTTCTTCATGGTTTATATCTCTTTTCAGTTGTTTGATCTCATTTGATCCTCACAATAAACCAACCAGATAGGTACTTTTATTCTCACTGAGGCAAACCATATAAGTAACTAGTCTAGTCACACAGCTGGTAAATATCCGAGAGAATTTGAATCCATATCTTCACAACTATAAGTCCACAATGAATCTGACTTTAGACTCATCACTTTTATCTCCTGTACCATCTAGTTGTACTCCACTGGAGCTCAGAGATGTACTATTTTATTAGACCATAGGAATAATCATGCTTAGACTCCCTAGACCCACCACAGAAATCTCTTTCAGAGATACAAACGAATTCAAAGGATAAACAAGCCAGGACAGATTGTGAATCAAAAGCAGAGGGTAAAGCAAAGGCAACCAATTCTGGAGTCTTTTTAGAAAAGTCTCTCTGGGACTAGGGTCCCGTTCTCTATCTATTATAGTTGTCATGGTTGTATAAAATAATTCTGAAAGATGTTAGTTATACAAAGAGGCCATTAAATGTCAAGCCAAATTTTGTGTTTTGTCTTACAGATAGAACTATTAAAAGTTTTCAAATAGGGAAATAGTAATAAAAGTTTGCATTAGATTATTTTGGCAGTTGTGGAGAGAAACCTATAGAGAGACTAATCAAGAAGCTACTTAGGGTTATCCAGGAAAGAAAATGATAAGAGTTTAAATTAAGGCCATGATAGTGTAAATGGAAGGAGAATGGATGGGGAAGAGAATGAACAGGAGAGATATTTTAGAGATAGGATTTTACAACAATTTTAAGAAAAAAAAAAAAAATCCAAGATGACTCAGGTTTTGAGTTTGAGTGATTGGAAAGACAGTGAGTGTTTTCCCCAACAAAACAGGGAAGTTGAACATGAACACTTCAGGAGGTGGAAAAGATAAATTCAAGTTAGTCCATATGAAATTGAGCTATTAACGTAGACTGTCAGGTAGAGCTGTCTAAGAGGCAGCTTGCAATGTAATCTTGAGATGGAGAGATCAGAGCTGGATACGCAGATGTCTGCATAGACTATAAGCCCCTATAAGGCAAGGATTGTCTTCTGCCTTTTTCTATCCACAATGCTTACTACAGTGCCTGGTACATAGTAGGTACTTAATGTTTATTAACAGAGTAATTTTTTTTTACATATTCTTTAAATGTCAATTGAAATGCTGTCTCTAAAGTCTTCCCTTAACCTTTTATTTGATAGCAGGTACCCCCTTTAGGACACTGTAGCACTTTTGTTATGTATTATATGTAATAGGCACTTAATATTTATTAAATTTAAATTATATACTTATTGTATATTTTTGTTATCCAGATACGCTTTATTGAATTATAGAGTTCCAATTAAAAAACAAAAACAAAAAAACCCACTACAAGTACAAAACTTAGATTCCTTCTTTCACTAGCTCTATGAGGGCAGGATCTGTATCTTAATAACATTTTGTCTCTTTCCCAGTACCCAGAATACTCCTTTTAACACAGTAGGTGTTTAGTAGAGAATGTAAAGAAATAACATAGCCTTGGAAGATATTCATTCTTACAGGGCAGAGATGGAAGAAGAGGAATTTGCAATGGAAAATAAGGCACTGATACATGGGTAAGAAGAGAACAAAGATGGGATTGTTACAAAAGGAAGGGGAGAATAAAAAAGACCAAGGTGCCAAGGACAAATGCTGCAGAAAGATCAAGAAAGAAAAATACTGGAGGCCTTGTTTTCTAGGGTCTATTCCTAGTTCTATCATTCTATATATCTGAATATTTGCACCATTATAGTTAAAATTCTGCCATTACCTGTCTGGTTTTTATAGTTCCAAGTTAATAGGAACACTAAACTGTCATGTATATAGTATAATTTTGTTTTCATGAAATTTTTAAAAACCTTATTGTCAAGGGTCTAATACCCCATCCTAGATTAACATTAAAATTTTAACTATACTGAGATTTTTAAGATTTAAGATTTGTTTAAGTGTGGGATTAGCTAACTCTAAGCTATGAAAAATTTACATGGATTTGTGAGCTAGTTAATTTATTCAAATCAAGATAATGTTTAAAATCTTATTCTATATTTTTGGATAAGAGCATAACAGTTTTATTTGGAGGAAAAATAAAACAACTCAATCACTTACTTGTGGTAATTCTTCATAGTTAAGCACTATAAATAGATTCCATAGTTTGAGCATTGTAGTATTTTCCTCCATCAAGAATGCTTGCCCAGTTTCTTAAATATTCATGGAACCCCTCTTCAATTAACGTTGTACTTTAATAACTCATTGTGATGAGGAGTTGACCTTAGATTATTTGAAGGTTATGCCAGCAAAACAAAAGATAGGTTTTAATCAGTGAAAACTCGAAAACCAACTGAATATAGGCTCAGGGATACCTTCTTGTCTGTTATCAGAAGACCAACCAAATTTGAAGAAATGTGTCACTGTATTGAAATGTCCACTGAAGTCATAATACCTTAAATATTATTGTATACCTAGGATTATTTTTTACATTTATTTTTAGACTTAAACTTATTTTTAAAAGAACCATAGTCTTTAAAATGGACACTTCTCAAAATGAAGCAAAAGTATAGCTCTATCTGCATGCAAGCAAGTCATTGAATAAAAATGCCTTGGAGATAAAACTATTATGAGATCTTTTCAAAAGGTCTGGGCTGGCAATTTATATTGGTATTTTCCCAAAAGAAAAGACAAGATTCCAACTTCTCAAATTAACCTGACTTTTACCATTTTTATGACTTTATTGTCAACTCTGAGCAATACTTTAAGGAATTCAATAAGTTACTAGTTAAGTTGTATTACATATGCATATCACACCATGAAGCAATCAACTAATGTAATATACATTTTCAAGTTCAGTACTAAAGGCAAACATTCTTGGTTGACATTCAGTAGTTTCCTAATATAAATTAAATTGAATTTTTAATTACAAAAGAGATTAAGGGAATGGCATGTAGAATATAAAATATTGTGGTTTTAAGAGACTAAATCCAGTCATTTAGTTCCCTAATCTAACATTTTTATAGTTTATATATAAATACCTTTTTAAAAAAAATCAAACTCTTCTGAGAGTTTCAACAGTTTATACTTTAGTCAGCTTATTTTATTTACTTTAGTCAGCTTATTTTATGGACTTTCTTGTTCTTGAAGTAAGGACTGTTTCATCTTTGAATCACCAGCAGTTAGTAGGTGTTAATAAAAGTTCATTGATTCTGAGATCCAACTAATGAAAGGAAGGATAGATTCAAATAGAGCAATTTGCAGTTCTTTATTCATTTTTTTGTCCTGTGCCTTTTGTTCTGATAAGAAAGCTGATATTTATAGTCAGCATTGGTAAAGTAGTTCCTAGCATTGGTACTAGGCTTGTTTATCAAAGATACCAGATCAAATAGTTGCTCCTTTCATTTTTTCACCTTCTAATTCCTTGACAATTTGTCCTTCACTAATCAATTACATCAACTCTGTGGTTAGTTTTTCTGGGGTTTTTTTTGTTGTTGTTTTTTGGTTATTTTTGTTTTTAAATAAGACAATTAACAAATTCAGAAGAGCAAGTTCCTGGAAATCTGTAACTTGTAATCAGTTTCCCTATCAGCCACAGGAAAATGCCAGGGCAGAAGTTACTACTCAACTAATTAGGGAGGAGGTAAGTTCTCTGTTTCAAAGGCTGCCTTAATTTCTTAATCTAATAAACTCCTACCCTCTTTTCTTCTGCTTGGTAAAGGTGATATATTCCTTTTCTTTCTCTCTCCAATAACTCCATCTTCCCCTTCCCCTCTAGCCCTAAGACCCAAAACTGATTTCATCACTCATTTCACAGTGAATTTCTAACCAGAAAAAAAAAGCCAGACTTGGAAGGGACAGTTTCCACACATTATAAGACCTACAGCCAAGCTAGTCTCAGCAACAGTAATTACATTGTCTTTTGCTCAGAAGCAGAAGGCAGCAGCAGGTACTTCTTCAGTCTCCTTGCCTGGAGTGGTTTATTTATTTATTTTTTTTTCCAGAAGGGCTGTCAGATTTATTTGACCTACCTTTCAGTTGGCAGGATGGATGAAGCTACCACAGATGTCACAAAGGAGCTTCAGTGAAGCTGCTGACTTAGAAACATGCCATCCCTCAAAATAGCTATCTTTGGATTCAGCTTTAATAATCACTGTTGTATTTTAAGGAATTTTAAAATGACAAGAAGGCTGAAATAATGTATTCAGAAAAGGTATAATTGAAAACATGTAAGAAAATAAATTCAATGGCCAGAAGTTGTCCTGGAAAAAAAAGTTTGTTTAGGTTCTCCCATAGATTCTAATAGCATGAAAAGAAATAACAAAAAACTAGCTGTCAATACTTTAGAGAGCCCTTTTCCAAGATGATTTCATCCAAAAAAGTCAAAAGTGACAATGAAATTATACCATCGCTTTCAAATCTAAAGTATGCAAACAGTATAACATGGAGAATTTTTAAAAACCACTTTTAAAATCATTGCCACAAGAAATCAGTAAACAGAATCTTATTAGTTCATTCTAGAGCTGGACCAGTAACATTATTTCATCAAGCACTCATGCCCATGTGCCATTCCTTACATTTAATGAAATTCAGACATCACTCCCATACATTACATTTTAAAAGGACTCAATACCCAGTTCCATAGGAAAATCCATTCCTTAGTAGACCATCTTTAAGCCACACAGATCCTAGGCTGGCAACTCCAAGGAAGCTAGGGTTTTTCCTTAGCAATTTAAATTCAGATTAAAATATCAAGAATCCTTAAAAGCCCTAATGAAATCTAAAGATTTCATAGTATTTCTTATATATTCTTCATCCAAAATTCATATCAAAATTATTTGGTAGCCAGTGTACTTCTAGTAGATGGTGAGACTGTTTAGAAAGTCAACAGATTCCTTATGAAACAATAAATTGAATATGTAGGCCACGGTCAGATGTACTTACCAAGTGTTTTTGGTTAATAGGCCGAAGTGCCACTGATGTACAAAATGCTCTTCTTGTGGCCTCAACTTAGGCCTTTTGCAGAAAATTAGAAATGAAACACCATTGTGACTCATCTGACTTTGAAATACAGTACACAGACTTTTATAACAATTTCACAAGGCATTAAAAGTTTTTTTGTTTGTTTTTTAGGAATCAACTTGTCATAGAATTTTGTTAAAACGAATTGTAGTTCTGATACCTCATTGTGATGTGAAAATGATCTTACATTATTAAATGCTATATAGCACTTAAAGACATGGCACGTCATGAGACTGGGGTCAGCAACAGACTACATTATCTAAGACCAGCCTAGACAAGTTCTGTGAGGATTATATATAGAAGGTTGGCTACCAGGTTATATGTGGATTGGGGGAAAGGGTGTTGGTCAAGACTCATCATATTTGGGAAGGTGATGAACACTATAAGTAAGGGAAGGATGTTGATAACATAATAGATTTTTTTGAAGAAAAATTCATAAATAGAAACAATTTACTGTGTCTAAGACAAAGCATTGAAACAGAGTTCTATTTTTTCTGTAGTGCAATATCAGAAAGGAAAGGGAAAAGAGAAATATATGGAACTCAGGAAGTATTTTGCAGCTCCTTGATCTTCTTGTTTTGGTGGGTACTTTTGGGATTCAGGTTATTTTACCTGGGTACTCAGGATGCCTAAAGTGATGTGAGGGCTATAATAAGCAATGGCTACTTGCTTGCAAGAGAAAATCCTTAATTGATTAAGGGATAATTGCTTTGCATCCAGGAAGAAATAACCCAGAACTGTTTTCTCCTTTTTATTAAATTTCAGTGATGAAAAAACAAATGACCATAGTGGCTATTAGTTTCATGGACAGGGACTAGGGAGAGCACTTCCACAGAAGGAACCTTTGCATAGAATTGGCGTAAGTAAATTAACACCACATCATTTCTATCTATGGGCATGTGAAAATTTTGCTACAAAACACCCTCCTTTCATGTTATCATAATGGGACATTAGCTATACTACAGGGATAAGGGATTTGGGATGCCTCCAATCAGGTAACTAGTGACTTGAGTAGGAACCTGGTAGATTTGAAAGCTATAGATAAAGTCATCACTAAAGGACTCCCTAGGAAGCAAGCTGGAAAACAGATAATGAACATGACAGATGGGTTTGTGCTTGACCTGCAGCGGTTAAGGTTATCAGATACATTAAACTATTTCATTTCTGGTTGTGGTAGTCTATTATCAGTCAGTTGGTCTAGGTACCTCTTTTAAATCCCAAGTCTGGAAACAACAATGATAATTCAAAATGCCATTAATTCCTGACTTCTCTATATAATATCAGTACATGCACATTTAGGAGGTAAGTGAACAAGAGAAGGGAGCAATCTGTCAATGTCTATCAAAGAAAGGAGTGCTTTCCTGAGATTTATCTTCACAGAGAAACATGGTACAAAAAGCACTCAAATAGTCTTCATTAATAATTTTATTTCTTACAATTAATTTCACTTTTGAATCTTCAAAGTTGATTTGTCTTTTTAAAAAATTAATACTTTTTCCTCATTATACGATTTTCCCCCCAAAAGGGAAATAACCCAGGAAAGGGAGTTGTCTAGGGGGCAATTGAAATCCATAGTATATATTCCCAACAAAATCTTCCAAGCTCACCATTTTGTGACTGCAACTAAAGAAGATGCAACAAGATGGTGGCATCTCAAGCTCACCTGAATAATGTCACAAACATCAAACCCGGGCTAAGTGTTTCATCTCAGGGTCATAGAAATAGCTATGGAAGTTTAGTCAATGGCTCCAATTGTATTTCTATGATAGACAGCCATCAAATTGTGCCTCTCAGAAAAGACAGAAATAAGCGGATATAGAGCAGTAATTTGGCCCAGGCATGAATGAGATTAATAATAAAATTAGAAATGCTTCATCTGGGCCACAGCAACATATTTGCTTTGTCATGTTTTCCTTGAAGGTCCTTAGTGCCTGAAGTACCATATTATAATGGAATTCTAGTTTCAAAACATGCAGTGGTTTTTTTTTTTTTTTTTTTTTTTTTATATTAAAACAAAAAAAAAATCTACTTTTAAGAATTTTGCAAGAATTTCTTCCACTCTGATATATCACATAATCAAGGTAAGATATTTTTGGAGGCACAGAAGAATACAAGAACAACAAGTATATCCTAAGGTCTTATGTATGACCAAGATGGCAGAACACAACACATCTCATATATAGGAGTGGCGAATGTTGTTAAAGTGCTACTTATACAGGATAATCTAATTAACACACAACTCAACTGCACTGCTAAATAAGGTTGTCTTTATTTCTTTTTTTTTTTTTTTTTTTATCTTGCCCAGCCCTACCTAAAACATAAAATAAATCTACAGGACTGAAATTAACAACCCATTAAAATCAGCAATAAGTTATGAAAATCATAAAGTAATTCTTTTAGTAATTAGGGGTAGTTAAATTACTTAAGGTATACAAAGTTCAAACAATGTCAGGGTTGAGGTTGCCACAAAGGCTTCAAGGGGACATGGAGGGAGGGGCAGAGAAGTAGTAGGGAAGAGAAGAGGATAACTGGGTAACTTCTGTAGTCTGCAAGACAGGGGAAACACGAGACATCAAAGTGCAGGCTAAAAATTTCTCCTTGAAGAAAATAACATTGCTGATAATATTTGATATGAGCAATAGCACCTGCACAATGGGACTGTGAGGATGGGGAGGGGGAGAGACTGCCCGAAGGGAAGTGGAGGCGAAGTTTTACATGAGACAAGTGCTGAACTTAAACTATGTTAACTATGATAGTGTAGGTACCGATGGTTAAAAGCTGGTCAAGGGGAATGATTCTAAAAAGAAACTAAAAACATTAGCTCTGACCTTTTTTCTACCTAGCCCCGACCTCATTCATTTTGTGCACTATAAAGAGTGAGGTGTGAGGTGTTTGATCATTATCAAATGCTGCATCAAAATAGATGATTTTTTTCCCATGTGTTTTTCCACTATAAAAGACATCTATGTTTTTTATGGACAAGCTTTAAAAAGATGTCAGTTTGGTTTTTTTTTTTTTGTTTTTGTTTTTGTTTTTTTTAACACATACAAACATTTATCAAAATTGGAAATAAAAACGCTGCCGTGGCTCAGACCTGGGCCCGCTTATGCTGTGGGCACAACTCTTCAGGCCCATGCAGACATGGAGGCGTATGAAGCTCGAGCCTTCCTATCCCCAATCCAGACCCAAATGGGCTCCCTTCAGTCACCCGGGGTGGGTAAGTGAGTTGGCCCCTTCGGTGCCCTAGTGCTAACAATGCAGGAAGAGGAGAACTTGCTTTAGCATGGAGTCCAACAGAAAGCTGAGCTGCATGATGATCCCTTTCAATAGGCTTCACGGGAGTCTCTCCTTTTGCAGGGCATGAAATGAGCTTTAAAAAAAGAATTGATCATCCACAGGCTTCATGATAAGCTGTCCCGGGCTGAGCTACAATAGCTCTCAGTTACACAAAATTAATGCCTGATTGTTTTACTGTTTCATTACTAAGGGTTGGTTTGATTTTTTTTTTTTTTTTGTAGGATCATAAAGCTCAAGAAGGGCTCAAAGCCCAGTCCTTAAATGTGTCCATTCAATGCAGTGTGAGCAAACTGGAAAAGAAGAGAGAGGGTTGAATCTCCAATGTCCTCTTTCAAATCAAATCAATTCAAGGACAATTCACATGAATTTTCTGCTGCCATTTAGAAATTATGATTTTTGCAATAGGAATAACAACTAATAGGTTGATTCTCCTAGGGGAGGTCTACTTTATCTATAGGCCTGTTTTGGACCCTTTTGTTCAAGTATAATTTTTGAAAGAGGAGACTGCATGATGAACCCAATTTAAGAAACTGGGTTGGCTTGGCCCAATGAACAATTTGCCCTGCACTGTTTTGTCATGCTGAATTCTAGGAGGTAAATGAGAGTTTGACACTGGCACTGGAATAACCTTCATCGCTCCCAATACTCTGCAGGCTGCTGTGATCGTCAATGTCACTGATGCTGGTGGTGCTGATATTGTCCACTTCTCCATGGGAGAACTCTGTGCTTTCAACATCCACTTCAATCTCTTCTGGTAAAGGGGAAAGAAAAGAAGACTATTAGTATTTGTTGGTGTATGTAACTTTAAGGAGGAATGGGGCTGAGAGGAAAAGGAATTGCTTTTTTGGGCACTAAAAAATTGTTACATAACAAGCTTATTATCAGTGATCTCTCTGGAAAGCAGGAGTGGGTGAGGGTGGGGTGACTTGGGGATATTTTTGCAAAGGGGAATGTCTGGGATACAGTGGTGGTCTCAATTTAGGGAGCAAGTTACTAAATCCTTTGACGCCAGCACGTCTGGACCTCCCACCAAAAGTACTCAGCCTATTTGGAAATTAGTGCTTAATATTAAAAAATCCCAACCCCAATTGGTTAACCAACATCTGGTTTGCATCACACTAGAAACTAATTCTTAGTGTTGTTTATTAATCAGTGTTGCCTTGAGAGGAAAAAAATATATATAAACTTAAGTAAACATAGGCTAATGGGAAAATATATTCAATCAGAATTCTGGTGGCAGCAGTCCTAAGGGGTGCCACTAACTACTAAGATTTAATATAATGATTTCTGCATCTAGGCAAGAACCCATATTCAATTCAATTCAACAAAGAATGAGCTAAATCTATCATATAATTAATATGGATTGCATCATTCATGTAATAAACTTTGAGGGATAGATGTCCAAAATATGACATAATTTTAAAAAATACACTAGATTTTAAAAAGACGTGGGTTCAAATTACAGCTGTCCTGCCTACTTACTCTGTAATGAGAGGTAACTTCATAAACTTCTGTGAGCCTGAGTTAGTGGTTGTATTAAATGGGTAGAATCATTCATGGCCTTATGATCTGAGAGATACTTTGAGGATCAAATGAAATAATATATACATAAAGCACTTTGAGATGCCATTACTGAAATTTAATTATATCAACTATTGAAATTAAGTGACTAATGATTTAGAGATCACTATATAGTAAACTTCATTTTAATGGCATTTCATGTGGTAAGATGAACAAGAAAGCCCAATCATACCTGCAATCTAAAAGCTAAATTGGTGAATATGTGCTTGCTTAAATAAGCATATACAGGAAAAAAAATATGTTTGGAAATAAAAGCTACTTTAAATTTTTTAAAAAGCATATACCAGACCAAAATATATTTAAGATTTTACATTTCTTCTCCAATAAATCCAAGCCTTGAAGTCTTGTATTTGGCCCCAATTCCATAGATTACAAGAGGCACAACCACTAAGGAAAAATGAAATTCTGCCTGCTGGGTCCATGGGGTCAGGATGAAATTAGTTTCATGAGGATTTGTTGCTTCAAAAGTTTTGGAGGCTTACTTTTCAAATGCATCCAGCTGTCTAAACAAGCTATACAACATAACTCTTTGCCACATCCATAGCATTCTGATGCTGCTTACTTTGCATTCTCTGATTCAACCCAATCCAATAAGCATCATTTGTTAAGCACCCACCGTGTCATTGCACCATGTGCATGTCATTGTACTGGCTGCTGGGGAGAGAAAGACAAAGGAAGGAACCAGTAGGAGTCCTTTCCCTCAAGGAGCTCACAACTTATTAGCTGTAAGTATCTGAAGAATAGCCTGTGCACTGTGAGCTTATGCTTTAGAAAAATGGCTGAATCTAAAGAGACTGTCCAGGAAATTATTTTGAAATTTAATTAGAAATTAATTATTATTAATTAAGTTAGGAATTAATTCATTTCTTCATTGGGAAAAGAAAAAAAAATTCAAAGAGCAGCTAATCAGGACCTACCTCAACAGGCTGTTAAGAGACCCAAATGAGAAAATTTTGCAAGGTTCTTACTTAGCCTAATGCTCAGCACAGAACAAATACTTAATAAATGATTTCCCCTTTCCACTTTCCCTATGAAGTCAATAAAAGTTCCTTTTAGGAGGAAAGAAGATTGCTGAATAAGCAATAAGGGTGCTACACATACAATAGGCACTCAGCAAAATATTTGATGAAGGAGGATGAAGAAGATGGTTTGCCTCTTGGCTATGAGGATTCCTTCCCCTTAAGGAATTACAGAATCACGTATAGAGTTTAGAACTGAAAGAGGTCTTAAGAAATCATCTGGCCCTAACCCTATACCTTCAGATAAAGTCTTGTTTTTACAGATAAACTACTCAAGTATCAGACCTTTTCACTCATTCTAATGATTTCTCCAGAAAGTGGTGTTTTTTTTTTTTTTCATCCTCTGCTGCAATTATATCTAAAAGATTTTCCTTCCTTGGTGCTGCCTGGGTGTCAATGAGATATTGCTTTGATACTCTCAGCCAAATAAACCCCAGAATCCCTAAGACTTAATAGTGCTCCCTAAGAGGTAAGCAACTTTTTTTTCAAGAAGCCTGGAAAAAGAGAAGATTCAGCTGACTGGTAGATAATGAGGATGTAGCCAATTGCTTGTTTTTCTCCTATCCCTCACCCCCAACTCCAGAAAAGCATCCCTTAGATATCGTTTTTAAGAAAATCACTGAGTTTTACATCTTTGCTTGAGAAATAGCTCTGGACTCTCCCAGATTAAACGAGAGTAAAGAAGGCAATGTTGTGGGAGAAGAGGAAGGGGTGCACAAATCGCCTACCTCGCTCTGAATCAGAACGATCTGAAGAAATGGTAGAGCCAATGCTGTCCATTCGTATTCGCTCCATCTCCTGAGGACCCTGCAGCTGTTCCAGTCGGCGCTTTAAAAACCTCTGTTCTCGTTCCAGGTTTTCAAGCTGGTGTTGGCTCTTTCTCTCAGCTTCTTCAAGTTTCTAAAATGATAACGCATTGTTTATTTATGTTTGGGTACAGAACATCAACAAATAATGGTATTTTCTGGTCTCCTACCCTAACATCTAAAAGGATTTCTTCTAAGGAAGAAAAAAGAAAAACTGGAAGATTTCCTCCTTTTTCACCATAAAACTATGCCTTTATATTTCACTAATTTTGAGTTTGCAATGAATACAATGTTTGTTCAAAATGAGGAAGTAAGTAAATAATCTCCTTGAATAAGAGACTCCTCTTGCTTGAACATCGATGGAAAAATACTGAGGAATAGCGTCAAATCTGAGCTTTTTCCACTAGAGGGCCTTATTTCTTTCCTTCCTAAGGAACAGCAAAATATTTAGTATTTTCTCACTGCAGCACTCCAAAGGGCCACACTGTCTAAACAACTTATAATAGGGGGCTGTGCTATTCTATTTTGCTTAGCTCATTGGCAGTTTTCCTTTAAGGCTTACTTATTATGGCCAATAAGTAGGCAGAATGAGCTGCTGACACACTAATTTGGGTATATAATGTTACCTAAGGTCAGATTAACTTCTGTCTAGGTTGTGGATACCATACCTTAGAGTTAAAGTATCAGGTGCACACAAGGGAAGGTGCCTTTGGCCACCTTTCTTACCTTGATGTGTGCTTTGGCTTTGTTGAGCAGCCCAAGGGTTGTGTGCCTGGTGCAATCTGGTCCAAGTGGGATCAGCACTTTTAAACGTTCCAAACAAAGGCGCAGATGAGCTCGTCTGAGGAGATGGAGGAAAGTCAGCTAAGGTGATAAGTGTCTAAGAAAAACCAGTATTGCTGTCACCTTACATTTAATACATCATGAAACTGATGCTTTGTCAACAGATAAGCAGTCTGTGCCTTTTCCCTTTCATACCCATGTTGCCCTTTTGGACAACTCTCTTATGTTACAAACTCCAGCTGTGCTAGGCTATTATCCCTATTTTGATAAGTCCTGGCATAGATGGATCATTTCTTTGTCCTCACATAAAATAATCTATTTCAAACTGATAATATCTAGAGTATGGAAAGCACACTGGGACAATTAAATATGGTTTTGGCTATCCAAAGCCTTTACTTTACATACGTAAAGGTATGTGTGTGGGGAAGGAGGGGATTCAACTAAAGTATCTTGTAGAGATATAAATTTTTTTTCTCAGAGTTTTATAGTTAGATTTAGATTTAGATTTAGAGCTAAAAGGAACCTTAAAAGAAATCACCATCTACTCCTTATTTTGCAGATAAGAAATCTGAGGCACAGATAAGTGACTTGCCCAAAGTGTCACAGTTAATATCTAAGGCAGAATTTGAACTCAGGTTCTTATGACTGTATGTAAGGCCACTACAATGCAGTGACTATACTCTATTATCTCTTTTGTGCACCAGCCTTCAATGTCTATCCAAAACTAAATAAGTGGCAAACTATCTCTAACATTTCAGTCTTTTTGTGGAGGCAAAACTATAATGAAATACTGAAAATCTGTATCTTGCAAGGAGGAATAGGAAAAGATAGAAAATGTGGCCATGGAATCTCCTTTAAGTCCAATCTCTGAAACCACCTAAGTAATTCCACTTTTCTTTCTTTCTTCCTCTTCCTTTATAATTGCAAAGGAAAATACTGATTGACAAAATTATTTTTAAAAAGTTACTGTTTCACAAACACACTCTAATGGAAATTCTGAGGCAGATCCTCCTATAAATCCTGACAAACTCTTGTCTTTTTTGGGACTAACAAGGTATGATCAGGTCAGTCTCCAAAGATATGATCTCATCCAATAGTAGCAACAGTCCAATGCAAAGTAATCTATCAGTTAGCATCATATATTAAGAGAAAGTGGAAGAATAGTTTTTCATATCACACATCCTTAGTCCTGCTAGTACTCTTGTAAGTGAATGTGCAGTATCTACCATGAACAATACAGAAACATCCTCCATATTCTCACAGAGGGTTTTACCAAATCACCAACCCTAGCCCTCTTCATCTAAATGGGCAGAAATAGTGTTAAGTAAAATTCCCATTGTTAGCAGGCTTAAAAAGCATCATACATAGGCAATTCTACCACTGACAAGCAAGGATGATTCAGAGTAGGGAGGTTAGGGATTTGGCTGATAAACTATTAATATTCTTTTTTTTAAAATAATTTTTATTATATATATTTTTATAATATTATCCCTTGTATTCATTTTTCCAAATTATCCCCCCCTCCCTCTATTCCCTCCCCCCATGACAGGCAATCCCATACATTTTACATGTGTTACAATATAACCTAGATATAATACATGTGTGTAAATACCATTTTCTTGTTGCACAATAAACATTAGAATCCGAAGGTACATGTAACCTGGGCAGACAGATATTAGTGCTAACAATTTACATTCATTTCCCAGTGTTTCTTCTCTGGCTGTAGCTACCTCTGTTCATCACTGATCAACTGGAAGTGAGTTGGCTCTTCTTTATGTTGAAGATTTCCACTTCCATCAGAATACATCCTCATACAGTATTGTTGTTGAAGTGTATAGTGATCTTCTGGTTCTGCTCTTTTCACTCAGCATCAAACTGTTAATATTCTTGTACAGTCCAACTATCTTTAAGGGTCTGTCAATAATTCCATTACAAGCTAAACTGAAAATTCAACTCCAAGCAAAAATCTGGCAAACTCAGTTTTAATAAAGGAGTGCTTTTTGTTTTACCCAATTTATAAATACATATATACATATATATATGTATGTATAAACTCCCAACTTATCAACAGATTTGTCTAAAAGAGGCTTAAACTTAAAATCTTTTACCTGCTGCCCTATACCCTCTAATTTCATGAAGCTTTCCACTCATTTCCTAAATAAATCTCCCAGGTGAGGCAGGTCACAAGATCACAACAGACCTTTATTCTTACTAGAAGAAAAATAACTACAATGGAAATTTTTTTAAGTCATCATTAAAATTATACCATTTAACAAACAAGGAACTCATGACCTGAATGAAGGGAGAAGGCAAAGGTCTACATCTCTCTTGTCAATAATTAGTGTAGTTATTGAAGCTCCCAAAGAGACCACCAAGAATGAACTATCATCTTTACAAAAAGCCAAAACATCAGGCTGCCAGCTTAATTAATCACTAATATTAACATAAGAAAAACTTGTTCCAGAGGAGACTGAAGTTGTTCCAAATGATCTACCTGTAGTACCCATGGGAAATATTTTTTTTACTTCTGGTTTCACTAAAGAATTAAAAATGATTTTTAATTCAACTATAGTTTCAAATAAAGGGAAAAAAAGCTCAATTGAGAATTGTTTGGTCACTAAAATATATTAGCATAATGTTTATACTAATAGAAAATCAAGTTGTATCAATGATTTATTGTTACTCATTTGTTGCTCTAACAAGTGTTTTATAAATCTAGTCTGATATTCATAATATACTTTAATGTATATCTGGTGTGTGGTAGGCACTTAAAAATGCATATTGATTGATTAATGATGCTGCTTTTCATTGTCATGTGTATCTACCTAGTAGCCAAAAGTCAGGATAATAAACATTAAGGATTAACTATATATTAATTTTTTTAAAAAGGATTAACTATGTGCCAATCATTGTGTCATGTGCTGGGGCAAATAATAATTCTTGTTTTCAAGGTATTCACACTCTAATGGAGGAGATAACATCCAAATAACTATCTACAGACAAGATATAAACAAATAAGAAATAATTGACAGAGAAAAGGCACTAGAATTAATGATGATTAGAAAAACTTTTTTTTGAAAATGGGATTTTATCTGAGAGTCAAAAAAAGCCAGAGACGCCAAGAGAAGAGAAATGAGGAGGAAGAGAATTCTAGGCATAGGGGACAACTGGTGAAAATACTGAGATGGGAAATGGAGTATTTTCTGAGAGGAATAAGAAAATTAACAAAAAGACCAGTGTCACTAGTTACTGAGTACTTGGGGATGAATAAAGTATGAGAAGGTGGGAGAAGTAGAAAGTGGCCAGTTTAGCAAGGGTTTTGAATGCTAAACTAAGAATTTTGCATTTGGTTTGGGTGGAATAAAAAGCCAATGGTATTTACTTCAATATGTGTGTGAATTAGCCTGAAATGAAAAGTATCTTAGTTTCTATAATATAACATTTCAATGATCAAAATCATCCAATGTTATTGATTTGGATACTGAGAATAATCTCGAAAACGGTAAATACAATGTTTGGGTCTTGAAAGTGGCAAAAAGAGCTACCAGAACAATTACCTGGTTTCTTCTACAGAGTGTCAATTGGCTGCATGTTCTCTGCACGAGGTGCATTGTAACTTAAGAACATACAAACATCATAAAAGAACATACCCTGTGGTCAAACCTTAGAGATAATCTAGTTAGTAATACAGAATCTAAGACTTGGAAAGAGCTTCCCTCAGAGGCCATCTAATACAATCTGTACCCAGCCAGTAGGGTCCTCTACATTTTCACTAATAGTGATTATCATGCCTCTGCTTAGAGACTTAGTCTTCATATCTAAATCCTTCATTTAGACTCTACCGAACTGATTTGTCCATGGTTACAGAAGTAATAAGTAGTCATATTTTCAAAAAAATTTCAATTAGTTGATTTTTTTTGGTAAATAGTATCTTATTTTTTCCAATTACGTAAAAAGATAATTTTCAATATTCAACTTTTAAATAAGATTTTGAGTTTCAGAATTTTCTTTTCCATCACCCCTGTCTCAAACAGCAAACAATCTGGTATAGGTTTTACATGTGCAATCATGTAAATATATTTTCACATTAGTCATGTAGTTTAAGAAGAAACAGGAAAAAAAGGGAAAAGCCACTAAAAAACCTCTCAAAAAGTGAAAATAGTATGCTGTAATCTGCATTTAGACTCTACACTTTTTTCTCTGGATGTGGATAACATTTTTCATTGTGGGTTTTTTAGAATTGTCTTGGATCATTGTATTGCTGAGAAGAGCTAAGTCTATCATCTTAAGTTGATCATCACACAATGTTGCTGTTACTGTGAAGTAGCCAGATTTCTAACCCAGGTCATTTGGCTGTAAATACAGTATTCCTTCCACTATACCCTGCTGAAGATGATGTTTCTCTATCTTCGTCTGGAGGAGTGTCATACTCTGTGCCAATGTAATTTTTGCTCTCTTCTGTGCTCCTAATTGGGTCAGGCATTTGGAAAGCTGAGCAACCATAAGGCTTAGTAGCAGATGCAAGAGAGCAGCCAATTGGGGGAAGCCACATTTTCCAAAGTCACCATCTGAATCCTGCCTGCAGGTCTCCAAAAGTGCTTATTTATATGCATGCCACACTTTGGTTTAAAAAAAAAAAAAAAAAAAAAAAAAAAAAAAAAAAGGCTTTTCCAAGGTAATGGAGGTCATGTGCATATATGCTAGGAAGAACCAAATCAGAAAAACCTGTTCTCTCAATTTAGAAGACCTCTCTTCCTGGTAGATCTGAAAAATTGGAATTATTGAGTAAAGCACTTCTTCCCTTGAGGTGGTGCTGCTCTCCATTCTTTTCTACAATCTCATTGCTTTTAACTGGACAAGAAAGGCATATTTTTCAATGCCATCTGGTCATCTTTTTTCTTGTCTTCATGCTCAAATGATTGATGATCCAGGAAAGGCATCTGCATATGAGGGCAGAAGGTCTGTGGGTTGGGGGTCCTTGTTGATGTACAACAAGGAAGTGGAACATCCACGATGGGCAGAAGACATTTAGGGGGCAGAAATTCATGAGTCTTGTCATTTTCTTTCAAAGTGAGGGCATGCTTCTGATTAGGTGAAATGATACTTCTATGAATATTCTAATCATCTCTGAGCTAAACAGCAGGAAAAATTATCAAGATTGGACACTGAGTTTTTCTTTATAAAGAAAGATGGAGCTTAAATGAGGCAACTTTTTGGTTCTTTGATATTCCCTTAACTTTTCACTTAGACCTCTCCCCCATGTCCTTTCTCTGTCCCTCTCTCTCTCCCTTCCTCCCCCCATCATGGTATAGTCTCTCCCACCCCCATTCCCATTTCCATCCTTATTTCAACAGAAACGCTAAAGCTGAAATCTTTCTAATTTTGATTCTGGGACAATAAACTAAAGTCAAGAATGGAAGAAACAGCAGGGGGTACCCTGTGGGAAAACTGGAAGCTCCTTACTAAGAGGGAGGGGGTTGGAGAATGAAGAAATCCCCAAGCGCTTTTATTTTCAAAGACACTCTGGGGTCTGTTCTAAAATGAGACTAAAGATGGGTTTGTGTTTGCTTTTACCCAGGGGAAGAAGCGATTCCCAGCCACTTAGCTTGCTACAGAGGAGAGTCCTGTCAAAATTACCCACACCTTCAAAAGGGGTAAATCCCCTTTTGGGACAAGGAACAATTATGGTCTGTTTGGCTTCTGCTCCGGCAGATTGGGATCACTTTCCCCTAAGAAACCAAGGCTAGCTTTGGATTTCAGACCCTGTAAACTCTGCGGGCCAAGCTGAAATGATTAACATGGAGCTGGGAGGGAGAGGGAAAGGGAGGGGAAATCAGCAGTCTTTTAAGATACTGGCATCAGCAACCAAAAGAGGAACTCCCTTTGAGCAAATCTCCATAAACATCATATGATGTTTTTCACGTCTCTAGTCTTTCCGAACTCTAATCCCCCTGCCCAACAACAATAAGAAACCAAGCCCAGTCCAGCCCTGACAGCCTCTCATTGGCTGGTGCCCTTGGAAGCACACTCTTTTATTGGAAGCCTCTTCTTTCATTCCTCCGCTACAGGATACCAAGAATTTGCCAAGTAACTAAATCAGAAATTGAAAACAAGTCAAGTGTTGGGGACAGAGTCAGTATTTTCCTCGCTGCGGAGTGTTACGTAATGAACCACAAGCCCTTGAGCTATGCTCTTTAAAGCTGCTGTGACGTGGAGCTAATTTTCTTTAAATGTAAAAATGACATCAGTGTGCAGCCCTTATCTTTCATATTCAATTCTGAAATTTCCTGATGTCGAACTGTCCTATAAATATTCTATTTCAAAATACAAAATACATTCCTCATTCTCTTTTGGAAAAATATCCTCCTCCTTTTTTGGAAAAATGGCATGCTATAGAAATGAAATGTTAAAGAAGTTAACAAGGATGTGAATCACTATTATCTCTGCCCATAACATAAGTGAGCCCCAAGAGGCTGATTAACAGAAAAAAGTTAACCACAAGATATCAGTCTTTATATATTCGTTACCTGTGGATAAAATATGATTGAATACACAGAAGATACAAATTCACTAATTATTGGCAACGAGGACTGGTCAATTTGATTGAGGTTGTCATGGACTTAGTGACAAACTTAGTAGACTTTTCAAGACTTTTTACTGTTCACATCTCAAAAAGGGTTTTTTTTTTCCCCTTGTAACTCTTTAATTTGGTAAAATAATCAAACAGGATCATCTGCTGGAGCTGGGATGAAGTTGCAAAGTATGGTTATACACATGCAATATATATATACATACATATATATATATATATTCACATACACATAACATATATACACAAAGTATATAGAATACATGTATATGTGTGAATATATGTTTGTGTATGTGTGTATGTAGGTATATGATTCTACTGTGACAAGACATGCTGCAACTTCAGCATTATAAGCAGACCAAGCAAATCAATTAGAAATGAAACTGTGGGTTTGGCATATAAGCACTGTTCACTTTTTTTTTTTAGTTGCAGATTTTTAAATTCTTTTTTTAAATTATTAATAATTTTTATTTACCACCTATATGCATGGATAATTTTACAACATTGACAATTGCCAAACCAATTTGTTCTAATTTTTCCCCTCATCCCTCCTCCCCCAGATGGCAGGTAGACCAATATATGTTAAATATATTAAAGTATATGTTAAATTCAATATATGTATACACATCTAAACAGTTATTTTGCTGTACAAAAAGAATCGGACTTTGAAATAGTGTACAATTAGCATGTGAAGGAAATAAAAAATGCAGGCAGACAGAAATAGAGGGATTGGGAATTCTATGTTGTGGTTCATAGTCATCTCCCAGAGTTCTTTCACTGGGTGCAGTTGGTTCAGTTCATTACTGCTCTATTGGAGCTGATTTGGTTCATCTCATTGTTGAAAATGGCCACATCCTTTAAAATTAATCATCATATAGTATTGTTGTTGAAGTATACAACGATCTCCTGGTTCTACTCATTTCACTCAGCATCACTTCATGTAAGTCCCTGCAGGCCTTTCTGAAATCATCCTGTTGGTCATTTCTTACAGAACAATAATATTCCATAATATTCATATACCATAATTTATTCAGCCAATCTCCAATTGATAGGCATCCACTCTGTTTCCAGTTTCTGGCCACCACAAAGAGGGCTGCCACAAACATTCTGGCACATACAGGTCCCTTTCCCTTCTTTAATATCTCTTTGCGATATAAGCCCAGTAGTAACACTGCTGGGTCAAATGGTATGCACAGCTTGATAACTTTTTAAGTATAGTGCACTGGTCACTTCTAAAAGGCTTTCACAAAACTCACATCCTTCCTAAATTTCCAATCTTTAGAAATAAACAGGTTTCCATACAAGACAACTACAATCCCTCAACAATTTTTGGTTTCACTTACCACTTTTTTTAAACCTACAGTTAGAGGGTCTCAATAAAGCTTAGCATAGGTTAGCTGGATGGTTAATTAATTTTAAATAAAATAATTTAATAATCATATCTGATGCACCGGACACAAAAATATGATCTCTTTTTATGTTTGTACTTGAAGGTATATTCATATGTTGCTAGACATAAAACATATATGGATATATAATCAATATATCCACAGGTATGCATGTGTGTGTCTAGAACATCTAAGATAGAATGATATATTCCTATTTTATATATAGGATCCCATATATTTTCTGTTCTCAATAATTTTCAGTTATGATATCAACATTTATGACATATTCTTTTTCTCAGAACACCCAGAAATCACAACAGGCTAAATATTCAATTGGCCTTTATTTCTCAGACATAAGGATTGATGGGTTAAAGAAACAATAAGAATCAGTTTGTCATCATCAAACATTTATTGAGTCTTCTTTCTGTGCCACTATATTAGATACTACAGGAGATTCAAGGACATATAAAATTCAGCCAGTCTCCCTGTTTTCAAGAAGTCATAATCTAGCAATTACTTTCAATGCTGATTTAAAATAATCAGTGAATGACAGAGAAGCTGAAGATAGCAGAAATACTCCATGAGGCCACAACCATCCAATTAAGGTAAGGAAAATGAAGTTCTATTGCTATGAAACTTGCATTTACTACATGTGGCATTTTACTTCCATCCCTCCTTCTAGGAGAAGATCATAGTGGTGAGGGGAGTAATGAGGAAATTATAGAGAATAGTCTCCATCACCCTTTCTCAATCTTCTAGACCTGTTCACAGTCACTATACACAAATTTCACACAGTATATGATCAGGCTGGAGTCCAGTATCAGAGAGTAATACATTATGTAAATGGAACATGCAGCTGAAATGGTATACAGAAATATTAATATGAGTCCATGATTTTTTCAATATCCCTTCAACAAGTTGCCTGATAAAACAGTCTGTCACCCAAATGCAAGCAGTTACAAAAGCTTCCAGGAACATGAAGAGTTCATGTTTTGCTTATGAAATGCCAGGTTTCTAATATCTTGTTATTTATGCAAGTCCAGACCCAAGATAAGAAGGGAGGTCAAATGACTTGAATTCTCAATTTACTTCTCAACTTCCTTTCTTAAAGAGAGTAACAAGGTTCCTTGAATCTTTAAAGAGTGCTGCTATCTAACTTTCAAGAAGGCAGGTAAAAGTCTAATGGAAAAATCTAAGAATTAAACTAGTAAAGCCGAACAGACTATAAATTACTTAATTATTCCTAAGTGATGTTGAACAGAGATACTCTGTACAAGTAAAACTCAAAGATAACTTTTAAAAAACTCTTGACCTTTTATCATCAATTTCAACTTTTTTGTCCTCCTTAATAGAGATCTTATAAAAGTAGTAATTTGATAAAAGTTTAACTTATTCCCATAACCTTGAAGGAAAGAAAGGTGTTTGGTTAAATCAGAAAAGTTTATGAGCCAGTTATACATACTCATAATTATTTCAGGAAACGGTTACTAATCAATTGACAAACAAGCATTTATTAAGTGCTTACTCTATGGCAGAAACTGCTCTAGGGATATAAAGAAAACCAGAAATACAATCTCTGCCCTTAAGGAACTCAAGTGACAAAATGCTAGTAACAACTATGTATATACAAGAAATACAGCCACAATATAGGGAAGATAATCTCAAAAGGAAGATACAAAGGGACTCGGGATGGGAAGCGGAAGATAAAACTAGAACTGGGATTTGAAGGAACCCAAGCAAACTAAGAGGCAGAAATGAGGAAGAAGAACATTGTAGGCACTGGGGACAGTGGGCAAAGATAAAATGATGGGAGATGGACTGTTATTTATGAGGAGCTGCAAGTAGACCAGTGAGATCACAGAGTTGGAAGAGGAATAAGAAGAATAAGTACACTTGTAAAGCATAATATGGCTATAAAGATAGGAAGTTATGAAGGGCTTTAAGTACCCAAGGGAATACTTCATTTGATCTTATGGATAAATATAGAGCTATTAGAACTTAAACAACTGTAGTAACTAAATGGTAGACAGACTGGAGTGGGGAGAGATTTGAGATCCAGATAACAGAAGGTTACTGCAATAGTCCAGGTGAGAGGAAGGCCTGACCTAGACCAGCTGTGAGAATAGAGAGAAAGGGACATATGTGAGACATTTTGTGAAAGCAGAAAAGACAAGATTCATCAACACTGAAAATGTGGGATGAGAACAAGGAATTTAGGTGACATTGAAGTTTTGTACCTTGACTTGGGGTAATAGCAGCACCATTAACTATGAAAAGAAAATTCAGGAAAGGAGGCATTTCAGAGCATTTTGGGGATGATTTCTGTTTTAGACATGTTACGTTTGAGGCATGTGTGATATAAATAGAGGTGTCTAAAAGGCAGTTGGTGATGTGGTTCTGCAGCTCAGAAAAGAGACTCTGGCTGGATCTGCAGATCTGGGAATCATTTGCACAGAGTTAATTGAAGTCACTACAAGCTATAAGGACAATTTGGTTTTGTAATATTTCATTTGAAGTTTATAAAAGGTTCAATGACTATTAGCTAGGAAAGACTAACATCATTCTTTAGTACTATCTTGCATTCATCATTAAAGAAGAGTTGACATTCAATAGCCTTATGAATAAACAAATAAATAAATAAATAAAATTGTATTCCAGAGGCATCTGTTCTTCACTGGAACTCCCACAAGGAACCCAGATTGTCTTTTAATCTCCAAAGTGATTTAATAGAAATTGCTCACTTGACAGCTATTCTGTACTAGGTTGAGCTTTACAGTAAAAATCCCCTTACAAATTCACTCAATTCCTCAAATTCTGGAAAAGGGGACAAATCATGGAAGAAAACAATAGAAATTTATTTTAAATGCAAAGAAGCTTATTTTTCCTTTGACAATTCTTCAGAGATTTAGGAAGAGAGCAAGGGATCCTATACATACACTAGCTTTAGACAGATCGGGTATCTTCAGAACCTAGCTAATGAAACTTTGTAAAGTAAAGAAGTTACTTTGGGATTTAAAAGAAAAAAAAATCTTTCACATCAATTTTGAAAGCAATGAAAGATTTTCTCCTTATTAACATTTTTCTATTGTTTGTTCTTTTGTTGGTGTTCATCCTGATGTTGGCAGCCGCCTTTTGCTGATTTAATGGTATGAAGGGGCCTAGAAGTACTGTAGTCCAAAAGAGAAAACATTCTCTCACAGGGGCTGGGAAGGCAATCTGTAATCACAACAGTAGCTACTTGTTAATTTTCTGTTTGAAACACAGTGATGTCAATAGTATTGCACCCTGCCAGCTACCATGGGGTAAAGTACATTCTGAAACCAAAACAAACTTCTTACATGCTGGCAAGTCAGGCTTAAAACATCATGATAAACTGCTGTAAGATATCACCTCTGTGTGTGTGTGTGTGTGTGTGTGTGTGTGTGTGTGTGTAAAACATACTAAACACGATTTTGGTCTTTTATAATAACCTTCACTGTTGTTTTTTTTTTAATACACAGGTGGATTTTTTGGGTAAAGGAAAGGGAGAGAACATGTTTAATGATCTCTAACACAATGGTGGGTGAGCTTTGATAAAAATAATACACTCAAGAAATGTCTAGTAACACAATTATAAATTTAAAAACATCAAATCAAAATGGCATAAACTTCCCAAGTCAGCTCCATTAGTGAGATGTGAGTAGTCTAACTAATTACTTAAGAGATTCATTAACTTTTTGAGGAAAATACAATGTTTAAATAGAGCTTCTTAGTCTGGGGTTAAACATGTGCGTGTGTGCACCTGCACATACATACACATACACACTCCAGAAACTGAACTTTCACAATTACACTGAATACAGGTAACCTGAAATGTTATGCTAAATTATTATGTGTGTCAACTCTGTTTACCATTGGCAGAAGACAAACAGCTTAATGTTACTAGACTTTTTTTTAAGCACAACTACTACAGTATTCAAATGCTTTTCATGTATTCTTCCAGATGATAGTATTAGAACCTATAAAATTTGAATATTATAAAAGTAATGAAGAGTTATCTACCAATCAAACCCACTTTTGTTCATTGTGCACTATGAGAAAATGTGATTAAAATAATTTCAAATCTGCCACAATGTTGATTCTGACAGAAAAATTAAAGTGTTAAGTCTTCTAAATAACACAACCCCAAAATTTACTTTGAGTTTTCTAGATCATATTTTTCTTAATGACCTGGTAACAATGCTCAATCAAACAGTTCTTATTTGAGAGCTACATTTGGGGATGGCTTAGCACAAACACCTGGCATCCATCCTAGGTATGCTTTCCTCTGATAAGGCAGACATTTTTTCAACACTGAATTGGGATGTGAAACAATGGCAGACTTGCATTTTTAGGCAGGATGATAGAAGTCTTACTGCAAAAAAAAAAAAAAAAAAAAAAAAACCCAACAACACAAAAAGCTTTATCTTTTTTAACCCACCTAAAAATGAAAAGCCTTCAACAGATTAGCAGTATTATCACTATCACCATATAAGGCAATCTTATAACTAATAAAAAGCTGGATTAAAATTTATGACCAGGTTCCTCCATTGTAATGGATATCTTTTGTTTCATTTTTCTAAATCCAATTTTAAAATCTTGTCATCTTGGATAAGTACATGAAGAGTTTAAATGAGGTCAGATATCAATTTTATTATTTACATTTTAAGATCCCTGGAAATGAAGCCTCAAGGTATAAGGCCAAAAAAAGATCCAGAATGAAATCTCCTAATTCTGCCAACAGTTCAACGTAGTAGATCTACAAATTCGGCAGTTTTATACTCCAGTGAGTGCCCAATTCTTCATCAATGCAAGAAAGAGTAAAAATTCTATCACTTTTCATCAGAATAAAAAAACAACCTGGAAAGATGATGGCCACCTTTGCCCCAATATAGCCCAAATACAAGGAATGAGATTGATGTTCTTTTCTAAAGAAAGTGGCAGAGCTGGAGAGGGGGGAAGTTTGCCCAACTTGGCTAAATTTCCTTTCATATATTAAGGGCTGAAAGTCCTAAAACATCTTTCAGGACCACCAGCCTCTTTCATCTCACAGAACAAAGTGGTGCTTTGAAAGCATGAAAAAAAAAATGAAGCCCAATGGTAATTCAGTATTTTCTTTCCAAAAGCCCCAACATTTACACAACAAAGCAAGCCATTCTGCCCATTTCTCCACCTTTATCCGGGCACAGAATTCCCACTGGCTTTCAGGGGAGTACCAGGAGTCCAGTATTACCAGACTGCTCTTTAGGAAATGTCTTCTCCATTTCCAAAATAGCAGTTTTGCTATGCTGCTCAACTTTATCTAAATTGTGATAAGTGTTTACAAATATTTTAACTGTAAAAAAGAAACTCTCTAAGGAAAAATCCTTATTTAGTAAATACTGGCATTTTTACAGCTATGTAAACTGCAAGCTGTTCTGAGAAAAGATAATTATGAATCAGGGTAGAATAAATGAACTATGAAAGGAGGCCATAGGAACTTACAAATCACCAAAACAAGAGATGCTACAGGAGGTGAGACCCTTGAACAATTTGCCTAAAATTGAGTTTGTATCAATGGCACGAAAGGATTATTCATAGGCTAGCATGATAGCGTGAGTCTATACAAAATATCTGAATACAGAATACTGGCTCATGGTCCTTTTGAACCCAGCTGTGTCTTGCTAAGCCTACCTTCCTTGTTTTCCTTAATGAGCTTCAGCTGTGGACAGCTCCCAGCTGCAGGGAGCGTTTTCTATATGGGAAAAAGCTGTACCTGAGTGTGTTTGGCAGGTCACTTTCACTCCGACACAATACTGTAAGGGCTGGAAGATAGAAAAAGTAGAGGAATAGTACATGTACAAATATTCCTTTTGCTTTAAATGATTACCTATTATTTGTCTAAACACCACTATGGCATATTCTGTTTTTGGTTCCCTCTCCCACTTCCCCAGCAGAACTAGAAGCAATAGGTAGCTTAATTAGGTTTGATGTAAGGAAAAACTTCCTAATAATTTGAACGGTTAAAAAGTGGAATTAGCTGCTTCAAGAGTAAGTGCATGCTGCCTCTTTGAAGGTCTTCAAGCAGAAAGTGGATGAGTACACATTAAATGTTATATAGTAGAGATTGCTTTTGGATATGAAATGAATTAGATGGTCTCAAAGGCCCTTTCAACTCTCAAAGTCTGTGATTCTGTGATAATGGGAAAATGATAAAATAGAGCTTGGATTAGTTCTAAAAAGAGAAACATGCTCATCTATGAACAGTTACCTCATAACCAAGTCTTTCCGGATTAGTCCCAATCCATATTGATCATCTCCTCTGAATTTCTATTGTATTTTAGTATATAACAAACAATTCAACACTTAATTATATAGTGCCTTGTTGTGTTCTCTAAGATATTTCATATATCCATAGTTTGTTTGATTTTTCCACCCCTAATGGACTGCCTCAAGGAGAGAAACCATGCTTTGAACTTCTGCATTATCCATAATGCTTAGCATAATGCAAGTCCTTAATATGTGTTTTCTGAATGATAATCATTTTTAGAAGTCCTTTGCAAGAGGCCAGAAATAAGTTGTTACAAACAAACTTTAGTATATTACTTCTACTAAAGATCTCAAATAGGAATACATGATCTCATGAATGTCAGTAACACTGAACATTGTTAAATCTGAAAAAATACTAGCATCAACATCTGGCTGCTATTATCTGGAGAAGAGTAGCCTGAATTGAAAGAGGTCGATGAAAAAAAAAAAAAAAAAGAATTCCATCTTTCAGCAGTATCCCCCTTATCTCCTCCTATAAAGAAGAAAGTTAAGAGCTAAGTGACAATTTGGTGGAAAGAATAATATTAAAAGATAATTTTTTCTAACAATGGCTTTGAGGACATCCAATCTTTCTGTACAAAATTGAAGATAACTTAACCAAAAATGGTGAGACATTTCTGACTGGCTAAAAGGAAGAAGGGGGCCATTTTGCAAGTTTTGTCTACCAAATTCCCAAACCATCCCTTAATTTGAGCTGCATCTTTTTCCACTTTCAAATTACATCATCTATATGGTAGCAGAATGCAGTCTGTAACATCATTCCTCTGGAAGAAGTGCTTTGTCATAGAACCATTATTATGGAACATAATTTCAATGTGAACCATTTGCCAGGTAATACAATCCCCAAGTTAACATTTATGAAACTATTTTATTAAATAAAGTATTGTTAAATTAATTATTGCTACATGTCATTTTGAAATGAGAACCCATCTTGTGACAGCTACTTCTAATTCATTCTTTTTTTTAAAACCCTTACTTTCATAGAATTACTATTAACACTGTCATTTAAGAATTTATCTACATAAGTAATTTTATTCTCCAGAAAAAATAAAATTTCGGTAAAATCTTAGGTACAATGAAAAATTACAAATCAATATCTTTTGTTTCAAGCATAACAGATAAGAATGAGCAATACATAATTATTTTAAAAATATCTAGTAATATTCAGCATATTCCAAATTCACTAAAATAGTTACAGAATACTTCATATTTCACAACCTATCATCTTTTAAAATATTTTACATTTTAAAAGTATCTGAAACTTACAATGGCTTTTTATGTATAAGAAATAGAAATTCAAAAAAAAAAAAAGAAAGAAAGAAATAGAAATTCTATTCTGGAAATTCAAGAATGACTCCAGATGAATACATATGTATTATCCAATACATGTACACAGCATTAAAAGCCTGGTTAGTACACTTGAAACAGTAAATTCTTAGTCTAGAAACAGTTGTTCAGATTCACTAATTTGTTCCTCTTAATGCCATGTTTTCCTAAAATTCCCATCCCAAATAAAAGACTTTAAAACTTTCTAAAGAACAGTCTTAAAATCTTCCCAAAGCTTCTCCTAGCTGAATGAATTATGCTTACTGAAATTTCCACAAGGACATCTAAATTTAGTTTATTATATAGTATTAATTTTTTAAAATTATGTCTGTTCTGATAAGCCAAATTCAAAGATATAAAGTAGAACCATGAATACAACTACAGATGAGGAAAATACTGAAATAACTAGAAGCCTCAACAAGACTTGACATTAGTTAATATGCAACTTATAGGACTCTCCAGGCAGACACAAAGTGTATCAATGATGTTAAAGAGAAAGAAATTTTTTTGTTTCCTAAATGTTATGAAAAATATCTTTATATAAAATATTTGTCACAAAATTTATGCTATTTATGATCAAATTCTCAGTGACACAATTCTGGATCTGTTTAACCAATTCAAACAGAGAAACTGAAAGCACCAAGCTGAGAGGCCCTTTCCCATGCCACCATAAACCACAAGAGGTTATATCAGGAAGTACAATCACCACATATTTCCTAAGTGGGTCATATTACCTAGAATATCCTATCAGGACAAACTGTTCTGTCTGAAGTAAGAGTGGAGATCAAAAGAAAAGAATTCTTTTCCTTGGAAGGGGAAGATATTTGCAGGGAAACATTACTTCAGTACATGCCTCCTTGAAATATTTTTCTTTTCTGAAGAGGCAAACTTCACAGAAAACAAAATCACTGCTATTTATTTGGCTTGGCATTCAATAATCTTCTCTTAACTTAAGAAAAGTGGCAAGTGGCCTATCTTGAAAACATTATTCTATTAGGTTGACAAACATTTATCAAGCACTACTGCATTTAAAGCACTGTAATATGAGGCAGAAGTAAGGGTTTACAAAGTTGCACAAGTCTTGGTCCTTAATGAACATATTATTTATGAAAAATACACAAAGGGTTACAATATAAAATATTTGTAAGTGCAAAAAAGTGGCTTAACTCGCCCTCCTCCAGAAAGATAAGAATTCAAAGGCACGAGAGATCATTTCAGCCTTGGGGATTCAAAGAAAGGAGCATCTGAGTTGGGCATCTAAGGATGGCTAGGATTTCAAAGTAGACATTGAGTGCAGGAAGAAGAAAAGGAGTGAGAAAGGCATTCCAAATGGAGGGAAAAACATAAATAAAAGTCACAAAGAAAGAAAATGCAAGTAATGTACAAGGAACAGAAGGCAGTTCAGTTTGGCTGGGTATAAAGTGTACACACACACACACACACACACACACACACACACATACAAACAGTTAAGATCTATCATCCTCTCCACACCCTCCTCCACCTTCCACTCCTCCTTCTCCTTTCTCTCCTCTTTTTTTTTCCCCCCCATTCTCTCTCTTACTTCGCTTACAGCTTTCCTCTCTATCCCAATTCTTATCCTTCTACTTGGGAATATACATATATATATATATATATATATATATATATATATATATATATATGTATGTATATATGTGTGTGTGTGTGTGTGTGTGTGTGTGTGTGTGTGTGTGTGCCTTCAACCACCTTACCACCTTAGCCTCCCAGTTTATCATCTTCCTTGGATCCCATAACCTATACCATCTCTCTACACACAAGGGATGATCTTATCCTTGATCTCACCATTATCTCTAAGTCTAAAAGTTGCATGATCAAGAAGTTAAATTCTTCTGATCATAATTTCTTTTTACTCTATCTTTTCCTGTACCCTCATTCCTTTTATAACTCTTTCAGGTCACCATCCCCACTCTAGGTTTATTTTCTTCCTTCTTAATCCTAATTGTATAGTTCATGAGATTAACTTTATAGTATTTTGTATTCTTGAATCCCTTTTTCCCTATCCTACTGCTACTTACATATTTAAAAATCCCAACCTTCTCTGTTCTGACTCACATGCTGCTTACAAAGACGTTTATATGGTTAAAAACTCCAAATCCTTCATTTTACTATTATACCCCAAACTATTATTCTACACCTCTCCTCTTTTTGATAAACTTTTAGAAAAAGATGTCCACATTTACTGTTCAACTTCCTCTCTCTTGACTTTTCAACCCCTTGTAATCTAGCTTCTGATTTTATCACTCAACCAAAATGTCTCTTTCCAAGGTTAACAATGATCTTTTACTTGCCAAATTTCATGGTCTCTTGAAGGAAGGAAACAAATATGTATTAAGTGCTTACTATATATATATTCAAGGCACTGTGATAAACACTGGGATACAAAGACAAGCAAAAACAAAGGCAATGTCTCCCTTCAATGTTTATATTCTAATGGGATAAAACAACACATAAAAAGGATGGAAAAAGGAGGGACTTAAAAAGGGAGTGGGATGGGAAGAGAGGCAGTACCTCACAGGGAGGAATAGTTAAAGTCTAGAAAGTCAGGAACAGGATGGAAGGAAGTTGGCAGGACCCTTCATAAAATGGAAGGTTCAGGAGAAACTCACCAATAGGAGTGGAGGGAGAGCAGTGGCAGAATGTAGAAGGATTTTGCATAGTGAGCAGTACACATGGCTGGCAGCATGTTCCAAGGCAAAGAGGTTATATAGGTAAGGTACAGGATGAAGATGGTACGAGTGCCATGTCTTTGAAGTCCTGAAATTTCTACTCAGTAACAGGGCTGGGAAGGGAAATAGAGGTAGGCTGGCTTAGCCTCTTCAGGGAGACTTCAGGAAGAAACCAGCAATAGAAGGGAAAAAAGGCTGTTCCCAGAACCCATCTTTCTTGATATCTCTGCAGCATCTGGCAGGACTGACCATCTCATCTTCCTGGATATTATTTCATTCATTGGATTTTCAGGACACTGTTCTCTTGTGACTTTTCTCTTCTTACATGTTCCTACTCAGACTCATGGATAGATCATCAACTATGACCCATCTCCTGCATATGTATATAGTCTAGGTTTCTGTCCTGAGACCTTACTCTCTTGTTTATCTCAGCTCCTCTGGCTTTAACTACCATCTCTATGCAGATAACTCTCAAATATTCATAATCAAATGAATCATAATAATTTTTTCTAAGCTCCTGTACTTTATCACCAACAGCCTATTGAATATTTCTAACTGGATGCCCCACATATCTTTAACTCAACTCTTCTTCCCTTGCTCCCCCACAAAACTTCTCTTTTCCTGTTGAGGGTACTTGCCATCTTTCTAGCTATCCAGTATCACAAGTTTAGGTTCATTCTTAACTCTTCTCTCTTCTTAAGTACCACCTCCATTCTCTGACCAAATGCTGCATATTGTCAATTATACCTACACTACATATTTGTTTTCTCTTCTCCATTCACATAACCACTATCCCAATTCAAAAGCCCTGAACATTTCTTGCTTGTACTTTGAGTTTCCCCTTTCTTTAATATGGAATTTACAGGAATATCCAACTTATATTCCTAAAATGGAGGATTGGCTTCAATCCTTGCTCAAAAAAGCTCCAGTGGTTGCCTATTGTTTTTAGGGATTAAATACAAAATTTCTGTTTGGCATTTAAAGCCATTCACATGATGGCTCCAGCCTATCTTTCTAGGCTTATCAAATCCTTTCTTTCATTCACTCCATATTTTAGTCAAACTATCCTGCTTGCTGTTTTCCCCAACATTTCCACACTTGTCTCTGTGCTTTTACACAGTCTATTCCCCATGACTGAAATACATTTTCTCACCTACATTTTTTAGAGTCTCTGGCACTCCTGAAAGCTCAGCTCATATGTCATTTTCTATCCTGATGCCCCCATTGCTAATCTTTTTCCTTGAAAATTACTTTGTAAATGCAAATTTATTTATTGTTACCTACATATGTTTATGTTATTTGCCCCTTAGAGTAAAAGTTAATTGAGCTCAAGGGCTGTTTTATTTGCTTTTGTATACATAGTACCTAGGATAATGTCTGGCATATAACACATACCTAATAATTTCTTATAGAATAAATGTCATACTAAGAAGTGTAGATGACTTTGCTGAATGTAGATACTGGAAATCCATTGAATATTTTTGAGCAGGAAAACCACAGAATCCTACAGAAAGTAGACTGAATCAGAGAACAAACTAGCAATGAAAATAGCTATGAAACTGGGCTGATAGTCCAGAAAGTAACAAAAAAATATATAAATTATAATGTCTTCGGAAATAGAAAGGGTAAGATGAATATCCTAACTATTGGAAAGGAAGAATCAGTAGGAATAAATGACTAATTGGAGGCAAGAGAAACTCGGATCTTGAGCTAGGTGGCTACAAGGATAATAGAATTATTAATAGAAATAGGGAAGTTGAGAAGGATAGGTGGTTTGGGATGGAACAGAATGAGTTCAGTTTTTAAGAAAATTTAATCCACTCACTCAGCAATCCTTGCTCCTTACCCACGATGATCTGAGGTTTGCAATGGAACTCCACTCCACTCCCTTCTTTCTTGCAACATAGAACACTAAAATTAGATTCTACTGTAACAGTATTCAACTAGAAAACTGAGGAACAGAAGGTACTAGCGCAGGACATTAGAATGTGTGATACCCCACTTTGGCTGAGGAAAAGGAGAATGGCATCCAATTAGAGCTGCCTCTCCCCTTTTGAAGTCACTTTGGGGCAAAGACTAAGACTGGTGAAACATCAATTATCCAGTATTAGAGGAGACTGAGACAGCTTTGAAGTCCAGGACCTGGAGTAACCAATATCAATGAGAAAAGGACTTCAGAAAGTGAGGAATATAAAGGGGAAATGACTGAAATTATCATAAAAGGTTATCACGAAACAAAAAGGTCATGTTTTTGAAGGAAAAGGACCCACATATGCAAAAATATTTGTAGCAGTTCTTTTTGCAGTAGCAAGGAATTAGAAATTTAGTGGTTACTCAACAATTGGGGAATGGCTGAATAAGGTATCTAAATGCAATGGAATATTATTATTTTATAAAAAATGATGAGCAGATTGATTTCAGAAAACCCTGGAAAGACTTACATGAAGTGAAATGGGCAGAACCAGGATAACATTGTACACAGGAAAAGCAAGATTATGTGATGATCAATTCTGATAGACTTAACTCTTCTCAGCAATGTGATGATCCAAGATAATTCCAAAAGAATTGAAATGGAAAATGCCGTCCATATCCATGGGGAGAACTAAGGAGACTGAGTGAAGATTAAAGCACACTATTTTTGTTTGTTTGCTTTTTTTTCTGTTTTTTTTTTCTTTTGTTCTGATTTTTTTTTCACAACATGACAAATAGGGAAATATGTTTAAAAGTATCATAATGCAACCTATATCAAATTGCTTGCTATCTTGGGGAAATAAGGAAGGGAGGGAGAAAAAAATTTGGAAATCAAAATCTAACAAAAATGAATATTGAAAACTATCTTTACATGTTGGAAAAACAAATTGGAAAAATAAAATACTATTGAGGGGAAAAAAGAGTCATCTTTTCCTTTTATGTCTTCTAAAGTAGGAAAAGCTGACTCTCTTCTTGAAGAGTTTCAATAAAAATGGTTAATGATATTGAATGCTACAGAGAAAAAATTGGACAGGGACTAAGAAAAGACAACTGGATTTTTGTGATTTCAAAGTTCTTATTCATATGGAGAAAATGGCTTTACTAGGGTTGTGGGGATGGAGTAAATGGTGGGAAAGAAAAAGAGGAAATGGGTATAGATTACTCTTCTTAGTATTTTGTTGATAGAGGAAAAAGGGATAACAGGTTTCATAGGAGGGCTTTTTTTTTTAAGAGCAATTAATGGGCATATTTGTAAGCAGAGAGAAAGGAGCTAGTGGAGAAAGAGATAAAAGATGTGAGGGGGAAAAAAGGGATAACTGATGGAACAGGGAGCAAAGGGTCAGTTAATAAATTTTGGGGTTGAGCTGTGCTAGCTCAACTCTGATCTTTTTTGAGATGATAGGCCCACTACCTGATTTGTCTTCCTTTGCTCTCCCTTAGCTAAGGGAAGGGACAAGTTAGTTAGCAACACATTATCATATAATAATTTTGCATGGACTATTACAAACTGTCATGCCATCATAAAACTTCATGACTGGGAAGTAAGCATGGAATTGGAAGAATTGCTCAATGAGCTCAGTCCAAAGAATACAAATGGGGAAATTCCATCCTCAACTTGGGTGTGTTCTGAAGAGAATATGTCATTCTCATATGGGGCTACCAGATAACAAGACACATTCGGATATGGGGTGGAGTCGAATTTTAAATATGCATGTTCAATTATATTAACCTACTGTAATGTTTCTGAAGCTCTTTTCCTCTTGTAAGTCTTGAGTGTATAGAATAGGTTGGGATAAAAGGAACTTAGAATTAGAGCATCTAGACAGTGGTAACAACTAAGGGGAGGAGAGATAGATAATTAGAATTTAAGGGCAACAGATCTCTGAAAATAAACCTAGACAGCTCAGAGGCCAATAAATACCAAGAGAATCAATGAGATTCAGATACCAGGGAAGCTTAGAAAAAAAAGTGAAAAGTGAAACCTCTCAGGCCAGAAGGCAAATATTCCATCTGAAGGTTTCCCTGGGAACTGACAGCTGGTCAAAGAAGTATTATTAAGGTCCAGGGGTTGGTTTGCTCATCCTTCCCATAAGGTCCTGAAGAAAGTTTGAGAATATGGAATCAAAATCATCATTAGAAAGGTAAATCTTGAAAAGGAAGACAAACAGCTCTTTTGAAGCTGAAAAAGTGGGAGGAAGAGCAAAATTTTAATAGTAAAAAGGTGGACATTGAGGTGAAATGCTAGATGTGAGAAGAGGCAAGGGTGGAGGGCCTAGGGAATATAGACAAAGTTACGCATAGCCATTGTGAGGAATGCAAGATTAATAAGATTTAAAAAAGAAAAAAAATAATACCAAGAAGCCATGAAGGTCCAATTGAAGTGAATTTTAATTTCTAATGATTTCATGACTTTCTCCAGCCAAAAGTTCACAGGAGCTTGGGAGCAACAGAGATGTGGGTGGAGTTAGTTCAGGTGGAGAACTGGCAGAAGATCAAGGTGGGTGAAAACATCTAGAGTGAAAGGCATTTGTTCTCTTAGCAGAAAAACAAACTTGCTTTCAGTTATTTCCTCTTCAAGTTGTTTACAATCAAATATTTAAAATAAGCTCAGACCTTCCTTCCCCAAGTAGTATGTCACAGCAGTGTGATGTTTCCTCCTGGGATAGCATACATCATCCAGTGATCCCTGGGGCTTGCTGAACTGAATGATACAATGCAGCAGTATGACAAGAGTTCTAGTCAGGAAAGTTGATTTCTGGGACTCAAGCAAACATAGCCTGTTCAGAAGCAGCTACTTTGGGAAACATGACCACATAGCTAAAGCACAATATAGTTTACACATTAATTTAGATTATATTTCCTTGTGTACTACTAGCAGACTTGTTTTGTTTCAGACAGGGAAGAGTTAAGAATTTCAAAAATAATTTTATAATTAAACCATTCGCAATTAATTTTGTGCATGTCAAATATATGGCCTTACATGAATACATAAGAAAGCATTTTTACTTGAATTTTAGATAACACTCCAGTTTTTCAAATATTTATTGTCAACTTTTTAATAAAATAGGCCCAGTGAACTGTAATTCTAGCACTGTGTTAATAACATAGTTTTCCTAGAGTAATAAACCAGAGTATAGAAACTTGAATATAAATAGGTCTGAGATTAATTTTCTCCCCAAATTATTTACTTATCAACTTGGCCCTCTCTTTGCAAACACAATTTTCTTTTTAAAATTGAGGGAGGAGTAGAATTCATGATAGATCAAGCTTCCAAAATGGTTCTTCTAAAAGTTATATCTGCAATTACTGAAATTGGAATACATGATCACAGCAATTTAGAACTAAAAGAAATTTGGGAACAACAAAAAAAAGAAATTTGGGGGATCATCTAATCCAGACACCTACTCACATTTATAAAGCAGTGGCTCAGGAGTTAAAGTGATTTAGCACTGGCCACACAGCTAATTCAGAAATAGAACCCAGGCCTTCTGCTTCCAAATACATTGCTTTTTCATCATAAGCAAGTCTCTTCAAGGAAATGACTAATATTTTATTCCCATAAAATTTTGAATTAGCTCCTGAAATAGAATCCAAACATTCCTTTTGACAGTAAGTGGTCTAGAGGCTATCATATCATTAAAATTTGCTCCTTCAACACTAGTTTCCTTAAAAATTATATAACTAAGAAGTTTTAAGTCCATTGAATATCAACTTTGAAAAAAAATTATACAATATGAAAATAAACTCTACTATGGTTCAGTTTTGGACTAATTATTTTTCAAGTAAGTTTGTCTTCATGCATTATTGGTTAGCAAGTACCCAGATTAAGAAACGATGTTCTCATTAACTCATCCTCTCTTAGCACTAGTAGCCTCCCCATGTGGTTTTTCACTAGTGACACCCATGGGTTTTTTGGGTAGTTGTTATTCAACAAAGTAAGTGGCATATGCTAAGTAAGCATGAGATAAGTATCTTTTGCTACTAGATAGTTTTATAGTAGTTTTATGGTCAGGGTCCCTGATCTCTAATTTTAGTATGCCTAAGGGAAAAGGAATGTCTCTTGAAAAGTTTGTTTAAGGTTCCAATCTTTGCTGACTTTGTAACACAGATTCATCATAGCTAAGTGCCTTTGTGCTCAAGACTTTGAGTAGCTCTCCACAAGACCCCTTGAGGAATACTAATAGCCCAGGGAAATATACACAGAGCCTTAAAAAGAAAGAAAAAGCAGCTCATCTGACCTCTGTAGCTACACTGATCTGTCACAACAAAGTTCCCACTTGTCTCCAGCTCTCTCTGGACTCTTAAGGATTATCATGTTCTGCACAGGCTGTATTACTGAGGATAGTCTCACAAACAGCAATAAGAAAAACCTTGCTTCTCTTGCCTCTTGTGTGATAACTGCCAGCAACCCCAGAATGGGAGTGAGAATACTAACTGCAGTTGCCACCTTCTTATTCCCCACCGCTCAGCTAGACTATTTTTCTTTTTGTATTAACACTACCTTCTACTAAGCACGTCTCTAGTAATGACTGAAAATTGCTTGGAAAATCCCTTCTTCACTAAAAAGGAGGGGAAAAAAAGGTTGGAATCATAGAAAAATAGAGTTAGAATTAGAAGGGAACTTTGAGGTCATGTAAGTTCAAGCCACTCATTTTATAGGCATGTCACCAGAGGCCCAGGGAGTTTATGCTCAAGGTCATACAGACAGTAAATGGTAAAATTAAGATTCAAACCAAGGACCTCTTATTCCAAGTCAGGACTATTCCCACTGCTTCTACACTGCTCACCTTTCTGCCTGTTGCCATATTCTAAGTGCAGCTTCTGAGTGTTAGAAACCAAGGCTTAGATAACAATGGAGATTTCCCTAAATGGAGAATATATAAGTTTAAGAATTGCTACTAGATTTGTGGTGAAAAAAAAATCTATATACATATTATTATTACTATAAAGCATTCATTATTTAGCATGTTTATAATTATTTACAACTCAACTTGTCCCTTCATAGTTCTAAAGAAATTATAAGGAGAATTTCCTTATACATTAGAGTTGTTTTTTTGGTTTTTTTTTTCCCTACCACACAAAAGTTTAAAACTCCAGGATAATAGTGGGGTTATGCAGTTTAATGGGTTAAATACAGTCCCAAAAACATACACATAAACTAAACTTTGGGACTATTTTGAATGTACTGTTGTATTTACTATTTAAAGGAATTATCTTATGAATTTTCATAATAGTAAGTGATCATTTCTTGGCTTTTCTATAGTGCAAACTCTATTTTTATATCATGTTTTCTTAATGAAATATACTTGGAGAATTGTAGGCAATAGAACAGTATTTCAATAAAGCTGCTAGATCTTTGCATACAGCTTCGGTATAGAATCTCCTCCCTCTATTAGTTATTTAAGGTATAATGTGACTATGTAATAATCCAGAGATAATTCTAACAAACTTACTTTTTTTTTGGTCCTACTATCTAGGAGTTCATTTAGATCTGCGTTTCAGACTCTTCTCCAAGGCATAAGTTCAAGCACTCTCTAAAACTAAAAATCATATAAAAAAATTTTTAAAGAAATTGAAAAATATATATATTTAAATTTGTAGTCAATTCATTAGTTCTCTCTCTGGAAGCAAATGGCATTGTTTATCATAAGTCTTTTGGAATTGTCTTGGATCATAGATCACAGTAGCTAAGTCTTTCACAGTTGATCATCATTACAATACTGCTGTAATTGTGTATAATGTTCTACTAATTTTGCTCACTTCACTTTGCATCAGGTTATGCAAATCTTCCCAGGTTTTTCTGAAACTATGTCTCTCTTTTTTTTTTCTAACAGCACAATAACATTCCAATCATATACTACAACTTGTTTAGCCATTCCTTAATTGATGGGCATTCCCTCAATTTTCAATTCTTTGCCACCACAAAAAAAGAACTGCTATAAATACTTTTGTACAAATAAGTCCTTTTCCTGTGTGTTTTTTTCAATCTCTTTGGGACTAGCAGTGGATCCAAGGATATGCATACTCTTTTGGGCATAGTTCCAAATTGTTTTCCAGAATGGTTAGGATTAGTTCACAACTCTGCCAACAGTGCATCCATGCCCCTACTTTTCCACATCCTTCCAGCATGTCACTTTCTTTTTTGTGTGCATAAGGCAATTCTAAGAGGGCTTTGTATTATAGAACATGATATTACCGTGTGTTAAAGGCAGCCTCTGTAATCTGGCAGCATACCATATTAGGACAGAGGAATAGAAGAGCTAGAGTTAATGTGCTATTTCTGACAAAGGTCAATGTTGCTGAAGCTTCATGTGATCAGACTTAACTGTAGTGACTTGATGGAATAAAATGAATTTTTAAAGTACTGTGTTATCTTGGTTATGCCACTTCAATTAATCATAATACTTTTAATCTATAATACTTGTTCATTACTTGATCTTTAGTATAACCTTCAGTTCTAATTATCAGGTGCCCATAATTGCACTTTACTGGCTATTTTGAGATTTATTACATGTATTCAATCATTTCTATCCCTTTGGAAATACAGTTAAATCCTTTTACAAACAAAATGAATCAGTTACATGCTCCTGGCACATAATAAATGCTTATTGACCGATTGATTTTAACCCCCCCCAAAAAGAGGTTGCTAAGTATTATTTTCTGATGTTTTATCCTTTCAAAGAAATGCATCATTTCAAAGTTGGAAGTCTAACTCATTTTTTTCCAGATGGAGAAATGGAAGCCCCCAAAAGCTAAGTTGTTTTCCTAAAACTAAAAAAAGTCACAAATATATGCAATTAATTAATATGAGGTCCCACATAGTCATAAGACACAATTTTGAGTCATTTTATTAAGGATTTATTAAACTAGGCACTCTACTGATAGGAATGCAAAGACAAAAAAGAAATAATACCTGCCTTCAAAGGAACTCACATTCTTTGGCAGATGCTAAATAAGTTCTTACTATTCTTATGACCCAACATTTTTTGTTAGCAGTAAAATATGATACAGTGAAAGGACACTGTGTCTGGAATCAAAAAACCAGCATTCCAACACTGGTTCTTCTAGTTACCAACTGTGTGACTTTGACTAATCACTTCAACTCTCTGCATATCGGTTTCCTAATCTGTAAAAATGAAAGCAGAAGACTAAATGTGTTTCAGGGGTCCTTCCATCTCTAAATCTGGGCTAATTAGCCATATTCTGTCAAGCAAGTTAACTGTTTCCTTTAATGTTTTCTAAGGCATTGTTTTGAACCGTGCTAAGACACTCTTCAATTCTTTGACATAAGACCCTATATAACTCAATATATTTAACTGTCACATTATTGGCCTTAAAGAAAAGAAAAGTAAGGAAAAGTAAAAGGACCTCTCAAAGTACTTACCCTATCTGGTGACTCACTTAGGCGGTTTGTTTTAGAAGCCTCATAGTATTATATTACTGGATTCAAATATAAAATATAAAGGAGAATACTATATCCAGTTTCTTTATTGACCAAGCCAGAGAACTGGGTTCACCAGTTATTTCATTGTCCACAAAAAGGTACTTTTAAAATCTCTTCTAACTCAGCTTCTCCAGCCGCACAATTGATGTATATTGTTTTGCTGTTCAAAAAAACAAATTTTACTATCTCTTACTTTAAACTGATAAAAGCAATTCTACATTTTAGGATAATATATTGTTATTGTATAGATCCTTCAAATCTATGAGAGTCCAAAAATTAGTCTTAACACTTTCTTCCCACCCCATTTGATGCAATTTGGAACTCAAACATTTGCTAATAACAAAATGTTGCAGAAAAATCAGATGAACTAAGTAAACAATGGGATTAAGATAGTAAAAGTCTCATTTTGAGTTTTAACTATGATTTTTACTACTCATATATCCATGAGAAGGTGAAACCTCACTGAGTGTCATGGTTCTTATTTATAAAATAGGAATAATAATGCATATACTTCTCCACAGATTGGAATAGCCCTTAGGAAATATCTTGTTAAATGAACATAAAATATTGTAGAAATCACTGGTGACCTTAAAGATAAATTTCTAAGGAGAAATTTCTTTAAGAAAGCAGACTGCAATATTTCAAGAAAAGAAAGGAGATATATTTCTTTAGTCTTCATTTCCAATAGTTTTGAAATATATACTTCCAAATGTTTAAAATAGGATTATTTTTATATTAGTCCCTGGTCAAAAAACAAACTGAGAACTGGCAGATGACTACTTCTTCAGGTGAAACAGAAAATATTGTGTCATCTTCACAAGACCATTAGCATTTCCAGGAACCATGATGCCAAGCCAATGGACTTTACTAGACTTCCTTTCCTCTTCCTGGATATGATACTTCATTACCAAGGAGGCTAGTAGAGAGTACCAATAAGCCCTGAATTGCTATGAAGACATAAGTTTAGACTTGTGAGTGAAGTAGAAATACTGTAATAGATATACTGTATATTTAGTACACTAAAAAAAATACTATAGAGACAGTTATAAAGTATAATTATAGGAGATTTCCTGTATAATAAAATGTTGATCCATAGAAACAGGTAATGAAACAAACTGGAAGGAGGTTATTTACAATTGTAAATAACAAGTTAGAATAATAAATCTGCTTTTTGTTTTTAAAAAATTTTATGCGTCTAGAACAGTGTTGACAGTATACCAAAACTCCACTTTAAAAAAAAAAAAAAAAAAAAAAAAGAAGAAGAAGAAACAAGGAAGTCATTTAAATACCATTTAAATTTCTTCACCACCACAGTGACCATATCCTTCCAATAAGAGCAAGATTAAGGAAAATATTGTAACTATTTCTATAGTCCTTCCAGCACAAAGTACTTAAGTACAGTAATCACTTATTGGTTTTAGTGATATTTTAAAATAGTTCAGTGGGGTTTTAAAAATTTATAAAAGTCCTACTTTACATTTGCTCTGGATGTCCCAAAACATCCAAATTTCACATCTTCATGTTGAAACATAAGTTTTTAAGTTTTGCAACAAAATATATAGGAAAGTCTTGGGTTTTGCCAGTTATAAAGAGTAGCAAATACATCTCTTCTTCTAAATCCAGAAAACTAGATAGTATTTTCACTCTTAAAGTTAGATAGTACATTCTGAATCTAGGATTATCTGGAAATTTGGTAGAATTAAAAGCTCCTTAAACCATTAGGCTCAGTCCTACTATTCTGATAATATATCTATTGATGGTCTTTGGATACAACTGCAGTTAAACTTCAAAAGAGATGCAGTTTTGCTAGCACAAATGATTAAGAAATTCTCATCTAAGAAAAAATTTCACAATCTAGATGCCATAACTTAGAGGCTGTTTCTCCTTTCTGAAAGCTTTGCCAATCTAATCTTTATTTTTCTTGATTAGCATAAAACAAACAATTCTATAGTGTTTATACATTGTTATATATAAGTGAATGTTATTTTAAATACAGTTCATATAAATATAAGCATGTTGCCAAACAAACAAATTCAGCCCCTCTGATCAAATCATTCTGATCAACTAGATGATGTTTGTGGAACGCAAACTGGTGCCAATAAAGTGAACCAAAAAAAAAATATCATAATAGGATCATAAAACAACAGGGACAGAGCTGGAAGAGAATTGAAAGATTACAGGACTGGGTAGAGAAAGGACTTTCGAGGTTGTCTAGTTTGACCCCCTCATTTTACAAAAAAGAAGACACTGAAACCTTGACATGGTAAATGATTTGCCCAATGTCACACAAGCACTAAAGGACAGGGCTACGACATGAATCCTGACCTTCTGATTTTAAATTCAGGGCTCCTTCCATTGCATCATGCAGCTACAGAAGACACATTTCAAAATATACCATATTCATTATCATGGCCAAACAGTTAGTTTATCATCACATATCTTTAACATATTCAAAATTCCATCATCAAAAAATGGTGGGATATTTTTCTTAAAAAGGATATTTATCTTTTTCTACAAACTTACACCTTTTAGCAATGCTCATTATTCACAAGTGTTTGTGGGGGGAGATGAGTGAGAGGATAGAAAAAAAATACATTTCTCATACAAGGTGTATAAATTCCAAAAAAGAAATAGACCCCATATGCAAAATTACCTTTCCCAGTATGCAGCATGAAATTCTAATGGTCTAGAAAAAGTTAATATACCTCCATAAAAGCAAATGATTGGTTTTAGCTGTCAACAGATTCAAACCCAACATAGAAAAGTCCATTCATTAAGTTTTCTAATAAAATTTATTTATATTTTGTGAACATATCACTATTACCTCCCCCTCCATAGAGGAAATTCTTTCAATATTGCCAACAGTAGTTCTCAAACTATTTGGTCTCAGGACCTCTTAAAACCAGAGGACTCTGAAAGAGCTTTTATTTATGTGGGTTATATCTATCTATATTTACCTTATTAGAAATTAAAATAGATTATTATTAAAAATAATTTCAATCTCATAGATCCCTGAAAGGAATATAAGAACCACATTTTGAGAACTGCTGGTTTAGAATAACTAATTTGGGTTTTTTTAGAAATCAAGAGTTTTTACTGTATTTTTTCATTTCTTCAGATCAAGTCAGTCACTCCTAAATACTAAAATCTTATGTATCACTGACTACAGACTCAGTAACAGTATATAGGATCCATCCTTTGCAATGCCTCACAGATGCAACCTTTCCTTTCCATTTCTAGTGCTACCACTAGCCTAGTTCATGTTTTTCCATGTCAGTAGTGAAATTCCTAACTCATCTTCCTGCTTCCAATCTCTTACCTCTCCAATCTATTGTATATGCTACATGTTAGATCACTGCCTCTGAAACAAGTCTAAGTCTAAAAAGACACAAACAGCCTGTAATGCAATGGTGTCAAATGCAGCCTGCAAGGCAGTAATGTCAAATAGAAAAGGGGTACAGAATGATATTTGCAGGCCGAATATTTACTTAGAAAACCATGTGTTTAACATTATCTATGTATTATTTATTGTATTAAACATTTCCCAATTATATTTTTTATCTGATTCAGACTGCACTCAAGAATGTTGTTGCCATGTGTGGGAGTACTGTGTTTGACACCTCGGCTGTACACTATTACCAGATTGAGATTCCTAAAATATCACTTGATGATATACTCCAATGTTAAAATACTTTTGGTTGGTGGATCACCCACTATCTACAGGATAAAATCTGAACTTAGTGTGACATTCTAGTTCTGTTACTCTAGCACAGATTAATCTTTCCATCTTTATCTTCTACCTTCTTTACTCCAGCTAAAACTGTTTATTACCTATTTCTCTGTCTCTATACTTTTACTCTATAAAGTATTATGTACTTCTCATCAGCAATGTCCTATCTACAGCTTTCTGCTCTTTTAAGTCTTAACCATCCTTTAAGGCTTGAGTTTAATCTCATTACTTTCTGAAGCCTTTTCTAACCCTAGCTACAAATTGATTTTCTCTTCTTTGAAACTGTATAGCATTTATTTGGATGATTCATCTGCCCGATTATCATTTATTGCCTGGTATCATTTATGATTAGTTATCATATCAGCTTTTGCATTTTCCATATAGTAGGTACTCATTCATTCACACATATATTAAGTGCCCCGCATATAAGAAATAAGAGATAGCACAATATAGTAGAGACCTAACCTTGCAGTTTAGAAGGATACAAATCCTGTTTCTAATCATATACTAGCTATGTGATCATAATCAGGTTAGTTAACCTCTCAGTACTTGGGGCAACTCTCTAAGACTCTACTTTACAAATGGGTTGTCAATGTGCACTAGTGGAAGAAATTTCCCCATTGGTAGTTCCCTAGATAGATAAAATGATAGATCTAAATTAAAAAGAAACCTTGTGCTAGGTACAGGGGGAGATGCAAAGATTAAATAAAACTCAGTATTTGTCCTTGTGGAGTTTGTAATACATAATAAAGATTCTGGCAGTGCTCATTCAATAATCTGACCCAAATAGTAGCCATTAATAGTGTAATGTTAACTTGTACAGAAGTTTCTAGCATAGGACACAGGAATCTGTGCTCAGTCCTGTGTTACTTTACAGCTTTTATTACTATCTTGGATAAAGGAATAAATGATATATCTATCAATTTGACCAAGTCAGGGTCCAAAAATATTATGGTAGGCTAGTATAGGCTAGAGCAATAGGATGATTCTAACAAGATGAAATTTAGTAGGAATAAATGAAGAGGGTTACACCTATGTACAAAACATAAACTTTCTAAACACAATATGAGTGAAATAAGGATAGAAGCATTTTCTCTGAAAAAAAGATGTTTTAGTGGCTTGCGATGTCAAGGTGAGTTAACAATATGATATGACAACCCAAAAAGCTAATGAGATCTTAAATTGTCTTAAGAGGCAGCATTAAGGAGGAGAGTTCTGCTATACTCTTTATTGATCTCACCCTATTTGGAGTGCTAGGTTCAATTCTAGGCAACTACATTTTGGTTAAGGACAATGATGAACTGGTGAGTGTCCAGAGGAAGGCCATCATGTTAGATTTGTTCTTCATGTCCTCTGACAGCAGAATTAGAAGTAATGATTGTAGAACATTCAGAGACAGATTTTAATCTGATGTAAGGAAAAAAAAATCTTCCTAATGATAACAGCTATGCAAAAGTGGAGTAGATTGCCTCTGGAAGTGATTACCTGTATTCAGAAGAAATTCTTACTCTTATATAAGTGGACTTGATAGCCTCTGAAATTTCTTACAACTCTGAGATTCTATGACATATACAAAAATAAGTATAAATATGTGATAAACACATTAAAAGGCAAATGCAAAGTAAGATTCAAAGAGGGGAAGATCATTTTTAATCAGATAGTAGGAGAAGATAAGGGAAGGCTTAAAAGATGGGTAGATTTCAATTTTAAAATTTCTTGATTGATTATTACAGAAAAAAGTTTAAAACTGGACATAGCCCCAAAGGACATAAAAAAGTCCTCAAAGTGAGGATGCTTGTCATCCATTAGCCACTCGCCTCCTTTATATTATACAAAAGCTCTCAGGAACTTTTGTACTGCCTAGCCAAGCATTCATTTCTTGCCCTGTGTCCTTGTTTGCCCTCTCCCCCCCACCCCAAGCTTGCCAAAGTTGTAATCAGGGTGAGCCTTTTGTTTCAATGGCATGACAGCTATTAAGGCTGAACAGCCCCTCCTGCAATCAGCACTAAGACTCCTGACCATTAAAGTCCTGCTAAAGTTGTTGACTCCTTCCAAAACATCATCAGTAATTTGAATTAAGAAAATGAAAAAGCAATGAAGCATCTAAAATCTGCACTGAATGGTTTATTCTCTGGCAAAGGCATCAACTGCACAGTTGAGCCAAATAGCCAAAGCAAATTCTTAATTCTAAATCTGAAAGACCAGCTGAGCTCATCATTATGCTCTGCACAGGTTTCAGAGCAGTCAGTGAATCAGTCTGTCAACAGGTATTTATTAAGCACTTACTATCTGCCAATCAACATGCTAAGAACTGGTTATAGGAACAGAGGCAAAAAACAATTCCTACCCTTAAGTAGCATATATTCTAATGAAAGCAGCTTTCAGAAAGAAAGATTATTCCCTTTCCATTTATATTTCAGGATTTGTCATACCATGTACTATCTTCAGAAAACTTAGGTGACTAACTCCAAAATGATCAGATACCCAAAACCACTTTAAAGTACAACTTGTTTGTCTTTTAAAGAGATGGAATAGAATCCTCAAGGTCTACCTGAATTTCTAAACGAATTCCTGAAGCTTCCTTTCCATGGATCTTTGGGCACCACTTATGAACCAGGGTAGACTGCCAGGGCTTGCTTGCTGTGCCTAAGACCTAACCCTAAGACCTCTTCTAAAATTAATAGCTGGCATTTACTTCAATGTTTGCAAAGTCCTGTAAATACATTTTCAGATGTGAGCCTATATACTACCTTCTCAAGGTCAGATCTTGAACATTAGCGATCTTAAGAGTCTGCCTCAGCATCCAGAATTTGTGAACTCTGCCATTCCTATTAAATCCAAGCCTTTAAACCATCTACTCTGCTGGTTACTAAATTCTGAATCAGATGAAAATTACTAATAAGCTTTATATGAAAGATTTAAAAACCTAGGTAAAAGAATGAAGATGAACACAGTAGCAAGTCTTCTGCACCTAGAATTGCTTTCCTAATACATTTTAATACTCCTCAAAATAACCATATGGAAGATGTTCTGAAAGAGAAACAAAAATTAAACTAATTGCATTAACACTGAACTATTTTCCTCACATTGACGGTCAAAAACTGAAGACAGATGAAATTAGTCCTATTATAAATGCAATCCTTTTTAATTTTTAAAAAAATTATTTATTTTTGTGTGTTTTTATTGAAATTTTTAATTTTCAAAACATATGTGGGGCAGCTAAGTGGTATAGTGGATAGAGCACCAGCCCTGAAGTCAGGAGGACCCGAGTTCAAATGTGGCCTCAGACACTTAACACTTCCTGGCTATGTGACTCCAATTGTCTCCTCAAAAACAAAACAAAACAAAAAAACAAAAATGCAATGCCTGGGCAAGCTCTCTGGAGGACCTTGTGATCAGCCTGAGTCCTTGGTCTTGAAGTGAAGAAGTGAAGGGGGCAGGAGAGCTACCATGTGGCTAGTCAAAGATGGAGTCTGGAATAAAGAGTCTGGAGTCTGCAGTCTGAAGTCTTCTCTGTGTCTGTGGCTGAGAGATGTGGCTGAGAGAGCCTTTTGTGTCTGAGACTCTCTTAAATACCTCGGTATGATTACATCACTAAAGCACACTGAGCAGGCGCAACCATTACATCATCATAAGCACCATGCTGTCCTAGGTTCAAGTATACCTCTTCAGAGTTCCGGCCCTCTATACAAAAACATATATAAGGATAGTTTTTCACCAATGACGCTTGCAAAACCTTGTGTTCCAATTTCCCTCACCTGCTCTCCTAGTGGCAAGTAATCCAATATATGTTAAACATGGTAAAAATATATGTAAATCAAATATAGGCATATATATTTATGTAATTATCTTGTCGCACAAGAAAAATCAGATCAAAAGGAAAAAATGAGAAAGAAAATAAAATGTAAGCAAACAACAACAAAAGAAGTGAAAATACTATGTTGTGGTCCATACTCTGTTCCCATAGACCTCTCTCTAGGTGTAGAGGACTCTCATCATCATAAGATCATAGGAACTGGTCTGAATCATGTCATTGTTGAGAAGAGCCACATCCATCAGTCATTGTATAATCTTGTTGTTGCCATGTACGATGATCTCCTGGTTCTGCTCATTTCACTTAGCATCAGTTCATGTAAGTCTTTCCAGGCCTCTCTAAAATCATCTGCTGATCATTTCTTATAGAACAATAATATTCCATAACATTCATATATAATTAATAACTTATTTGGCCATTCTCTAACTGATGGGCATCCATTCAGTTTCCACTTTCTTGCCATTATAAAAAGGGCTGCCACAAACTAAATGTACTTCTTTTGAAAGTCAGAAAAACGAGAATATCCCTTTCTAACAATTAAGCAATTTTCTCCACTTTTAAAAAGCACCAAAATACTGAACTTTTGTAAAAGCCAAACCAAAAATGTTGTCTAAAGTCTAAAAATAGACTTATTTTTTTAAATTGCCTTTTCTTGTTGGTTACTAGCTAAAATTCCTCACATTATATTTATTTATTTATTTATTAGTTTCTTTATTTATTTATTTTTTTATAATATTATCCCTTGTATTCATTTTTCCAAATTATCCCCTCCCTCCCTCCACTCCCTCCCCCCGATGACAGGTAATCCCATACATTTTACATGTGTTAATATATAACCTAGATACAATATATGTGTGTAAATACCATTTTCTTGTTGCACATTAAGTATTAGCTTCTGAAGGTATAAGTAACCTGGGTAGATAGACAGTAGTGCTAACAATTTACATTCACTTCCCAGTGTTCCTTCTTTGGGTGTAGTTATTTCTGTCCATCATTGATCAACTGGAAGTGAGTTGGATCTTTTTTATGTTGAAGATTTCCACTTCCATCAGAATACATCTTCATACAGTTTTGAAGTATACAACGATCTTCTGGTTCTGCTCATTTCACTTAGCATCAGTTGATGTAAGTCTCTCCCAGCCTCTCTGTATTCCTCCTGCTGGTCATTTCTTACAGAGCAATAATATTCCATTACATTCATATACCATAATTTACCCAACCATTCTCCAATTGATGGACATCCATTCAACTTCCAGTTTCTAGCTACAACAAAAAGAGCTGCCACAAACATTTTGGCACATACAGGTCCCTTTCCCTTCTTTAGTATTTCTTTGGGATATAAGCCCAATAGCAGCAATGCTGGGTCAAAGGGTATGCACAGTTTGATAACTTTTGGGGCATAGTTCCAAATTGCTCTCCAGAATGGCCGGATTCTTTCACAACTCCACCAGCAATGTATTAGTGTCCCAGTTTTCCCACATCCCCTCCAACATTCATCATTATTTGTTCCTGTCATCTTAGCTAATCTGACAGGTGTGTAGTGGTATCTCAGAGTTGTCTTAATTTGCATTTCTCTGATCAGTAGTGATTTGGAACACTCTTTCATATAAGCCTCACATTATATTTATGTCTACCATGACATTTCTATGCACTGAGGCCAGGGCTTAGCAATAGGGTACAGACTCCTGACCATCCATACTTTGCCAATTCAAGATTTATTAAACTTGCCTTTTAGTAAGGTTAAGCCTATCATATATACTTTGGAACAAACTATTTTGATTGCCTAATCAAAGTTGGATCTCTCCAAACACCTAAAGACCCATTAAAATTCTAAAAGTGGAAAATGTCAAGGGGCAGAACTTTTTTTTTTAAGAGTATGCTTGAAGAGAGCAAAGACATATTCCTACTTTATCATCAATACTTCTATGAAACTGGCATAAATGATTATTAATCCCACTACTTTGATGTTAGAACATCCCACCAAAATGTGTTCCCACTTCCTTCAAATCTATCCTATGTGTGCACATGGGTACTTAAATATACAATTCATGTGCATACACACAAAAACACATACACACAAAAGCACACACGTACATTTTCCAAATGCAGAAATATGATCCCATCACATTACTATTTCAAAACTTTCTAGTTACCCTTTTGTATAAATATGGCATACCCAATATAATGGTATAACCATTCAAAGAGCTCCTCTGGCTCGCTATTTACCTCCAAGATCATACATAAATGCCCTTGTTTGCCTTTTAAAGCTCGTCATATCCTAATCCCTTCCTACCTTTCTAGTCTTCTCACATTTTACTTCCCACTAACCAAGGGTGTGCTTGTAAATGTTTAAAAATCAGTTCTCTAGAAGAAAAAAAAAAGCATGCTGGACACATTTTTAAAGTTCATTTACATTATTAACATTTCCTCCACTACCTATGGACAATTAAGAAAATAATAATTCAAGCCCTTAATTGTAGTGTTTGCCAATTTCTGAGGTATAAATACTTACACTGAAATTTAATAACAGGATGTACTGGAAAGAGCTGTCTCCAACACGTCCTTGCCTCTACTGCATTTTATGATCCAGTTACACTGACCTACTTGCAGGTCCTTGAACAAAACACTCCATGCCTGTGCACTGCCAAAGGAATCCAGGCACCTGATCCTTGGAAGCCTTTGCCCCTTCACCTGTCTCTTGATTTCCCAGGCTTTTTTCAGGACTCAGCTCAAAGCTTCTTTCTGTAAGAGGCCTTTCTAGATCCCCCTAAATGACAGTGTTTCCTCTTAGATTACCTTCCATCTAATTACTACATATGTTGTATGTACCAAGGTTATTTACATATTATCTCCTGCCAAAAATGTTCACTCCTTAAGGGAAGGGGCTGTTTTTAGCCTTTCTTGGTATCCTCCAGCACTCAGCACAGTACCTGGCAAATAATAAGCGCTTCATAAATTCTTGTTGACTGACTTTATGGACATATTACTCTAGTACTTAGGCAGCATGGTATTAAAAATGTATCTAATCATACAACCAGGGTTTGAATCCTACTTCCCTACAATGAACACTTTACATGGTCTTGATAAAGAGTTAAAATACTAATTTCTCTGTTTTTTCATCTGTCAAATGATGAACTAAATGGTTTGCCATTTTCTTCTCCAGTTCATTTTACAGATGAGGAAACTGAGATAAACAGGGTTAAGTGACTTACCCAGGGTCACACAGTAAGGATCTAGGACCAGATTTAAACTCAGAAAGATTAGTCTTCCTGACTCCAGGCCTAGGGTTTCATCCATTAAACCATTTAGCTGTGCAATATTCTTTTAGAATTACTCATTAAGTACTTAGAATAACTACAATGATGACTTTTTCCCCAAAAGCCCCAAATTAAAATGTATATTACATAATTATGAAATATAAATTTTACTCTATATATCACTATGAAAAATCTAAATATAAAATTAAAATACCACTTCCACAAAAACTGATTATGCACTAAGGCATAAAAATCTTACAACCAAATGCAAAAAATAGACCATAGTGCAATAAAAATTACATTTGAGGCAAGAGGTGGTGTGGCAAATAGAGTACAGGCCCTAGAGTCAAGAGAGCCTGAGTTCAAATCCAGCCTCAGAGAGTTGATACTTACTAGCTATGTGACCCTGGGCAAATCACTTAACTCTGATTGCCTTGGGGAAAAAAACAATGATTTTTAAAAACATTTCATAAAGAAGTGTAGAAACATACATTGAAAATTAATAAGAAACTAAATATCCCTATCCTAAAGAATGAGTGGGTTAAAGAACAAATTATAGAAACAATAAATAATTTCATTAAAAAGAATGATAACAATGAAACAGCTTACCAAAATTTACGAGATGCAGCCAAAGCAGTATTAGAGGAAATTTTATATCTCTAAACATTTACACCAATAAAATAGAGAAAGAACAGATTAATGAATTATACTAACTAAAGGCATACAACTTAAAAAAAAAAGCTAGAAAAAAAGCAAATTATAAATATCCCCAATTAAACATCAATTTGGAAATCCTGAAAATCAAAGAGGATAATAAAATTGAAAGTAAGAAAACCACTGAACAAATAAATAAAACTAGAAGCTGATTTTATGAAAAAAAAAAATGTGTATATATATATATATGTATAAAACAAAGGAGTAGGTAGGTAATGCTGTATATAGAGCAGCCAAACCTGGAGTCAAGAGAACCTGAATTCAAATTTGACCTTAGACACTTGACACTTGGGCAAGTCACTTAACCTTGAATGCCTTGCAAAAAAAGAAAAAAGAAGAGAAAACAAACAATAAAACAGGTATACCACTGGTTAATTTCATTAAAAAACCCCAACCAACCAAACATGTCAAATTACCAGCTTTACAAAAAAGAAAAGGGTAAATTCACCAACAATGAAAATAATATTTAAGCATCATTAGGCAGGTTATTTTGTTCAATTATTATGCCAATAAATCTAAATGGATGAATATTTACAAAAATATAAGCTGCATAAATTAATAGAAGAGGAAATAAAATACTTAGTCTCATCTTAAAAAAGAAAGGAAGAAAAAAGAAAAAGGGAGGAAGAAAGAAATTGAACAAGCCATCAATGAACTCTCTAAGAAAAAATCCCCAGGACCTTATAGATTCACAAGTAAATTCTTCCAAACATTTAAAGAAAACTAATTCCATTATACCATATAAACTATTTGGAGAAGAGTCCTACCAAATTTCTTTTACACACAAATATAGTGCTGATATTTAAATGAGGAAGAGCAGAAACAGAGAAAAAAAAAAAACATTAAACAAATTTCCCTAATGAATGTTGATGTGAAATTTTAAAATAAAATACTAAGAAAATATTACAGAAATACATTACAAAGATTATACAATATAACCTAGTAAGAGTTATACCAAAAATGCAGGACTAGTTAATATTAGGAAAACTATTAGCATAATTGACAATATCAGTAACAAAACCAATAAAAATCATTTGATTATCTTAATGGATGCAGAAAACATTTGGACAAGATACAATATGCATTCCTTTTAAAAAACTAGAAATAGGGTATACAAAGAACTTCCTTAAATGACTAGTATCTAAAACTATCAGCAAGCATCATGTCATGGGGAGAAGCTAGAAGACTTCTCAATAAAATAAAGAATGAAGCAAAGATGCTATTATACCATTATTATTAGATATTTTACTAGAACTGCTAATTGTAGCAAAAAAAAAAAAAAAGGAAGAAAAGGAAACTGGAGGAATTAGAAATTGGCGATGAGGAAATAAAACCATCACTCTTTGCAGATGATATGATGATATACTTAGAGAATTCTGGAGAATCAACTAAAAACTAGTTGAAATAATTAACAACTTCAGCAAAGTTGCAGGAGATAAAATAGAACCTACCATAAAGTAACCAGTATTTACATATATTGCCTAAAAAGTTCAGCAGGAGGAGAAAGTGAAATTCCATTTAAAATAACTAAAAACAATGTAAAATATTTGCAAATCTACCTGTCAAGATAAACCCTAGGACTATATGAACACAATTACAAAATAGTTTTCACACAAATAAAATCAGATTTAGAAAACAATTGGAGAAATAGTAATTGCTCGTGAGTAGTAGGCCAAGCCAATATAATATGAATGATAATTCTATCTAAATTAATTTACTTTGTGCCATACCAATCAAACTACTAAATTTTATTTTGTAGTGTTGGAAAAAATAGTAAAAAAAAAAAATCATCTGGAAGAACAAAAGTCAAAAATATCAAGGCAATAAGTGAAAAACATGTGAAGGAAAATAGCCTACTCGTACCATATCTCAAACTGTATTACAAAGCAGTAGTAATCAAAATAATCTAGAATGGCTAAGAAATAGAATAGTGGATCAGTGGAACAGAATAGATATACAGTATGCAGCAGTAAATGACAATGATGTCATTTTTGATAAACCCAAAGATAGATACTTTTAGGACAAGAACTCATTTTTTGACAAAAATTGCTAGGAAAATTGCAATACAATTTAGTAGAAATTAGGTAGAGACCAATAACTCACATTATATACCAAGATAAATGGGTACATGATTTGCACATAAAAGATGATACCATAAACAAATCAGAAGAATATGATATAATTTACCTCTCATATCTAAAGGCAAGGGAAAAATTTATGATTAAACAAGAGACAGAGAACACTGCAAAATGTATAAGATTATTTTGATTACATACAAGTAAAAAGTTTTTGCACAAACAAAACCAACTAAAGCAAAATTAGAAGGAAAGTAGAAAACTGGGAGAAAATTTGTAACAAGTATCTCTGATGAAGGCCTCATTTCCCAAATATGTAGGCAACAGAATCAAACTTATTATAGTTCCCCAATTGCTAATGACCAATGAATATTAATGGGCAATTTTCAGAAAAAGAAGTTAAAGCTACCCACAGTCATATGAAAAAGTGTTCTAAATCACTATTGATTAGAAAGATGCAAAGTAAAACAACTCTGAAATATAATTTCACATCTATGAGATTAACTTGACAAAAAAGGAAAATAACAAATATTGCAAGGGATGTGGGAAAACTGGGACACTAATGTTGGCAGAATTGTGAACTGATCCATCCATTCTGGAGAATAATATAAAACTGCCCAAAGAGGTGTAAAATTGTGCATACCCTCTGATTACATTAAATTAAAAATATTTTGTATAAACAAAACTAATATTGCCAAGATTAGAAAGAAAGAAGGAAATTGTAGAAAAAAAATTTAAACCTCAGCTTCTCTGCTAAAGGTCTTATTTCTCAAATATTTTTCAAATTTATAAGAATATAAGGCAATTCAGAAATGTTCAAAGAATACAAACAAGTAGTTTTCAGACAACACCCCCCCTCCAAGTTATATATAAAATCATATGAAAACATGATCTAAATAGCAATTAGAGAAATGCAAATTACAACTCTGAGGTAACATCTCACACCTATCAGATTGGCTGATAAGACAGAAAAGAAAAATGCCAAATATTGGAGGGAATGAGGAAAAACTGGGATACTAATGCATTGTTGGTAGAGTTATGAACTGATCCAACTATTCTGGAGAGCAATTTGAAACCATGCTCAAAGGGCTATAAAACTGTGGGTACAATTTGACCTATCAATGCCACTACTATGTCTGCATCCCAAAGAGATGAAAGAAAAAGTAAAAGAACTTAAATATACAAAAATATTTATAGCGGCTCTTTCTTGTGGTGGCAAAGAATTGAAAATCAAGGGAATGCCCATCAATTAAGGAAGAGTTGAACAAATTGTACCGTATGATTGTGATAGAACATTATTGTACAATAAGAAATGATGAGCAAGATACTTTGAGGAAAACTTCAAGATTTACATGAATTAATGCAAAATGAAGTAAGCAGAATTTTCTTCACAATAATAGCAAAATTATAATGATGATTAAACATGAATGACTTAGTTATTCTTAATAATACAAAGATCCAAGATAGTTCTATAGGACTTATGATGCAAAATGCTATCCATCCCCAAAGAAAGAACTGACAGAGTCTGAAAGTAAATCAAAGCATACTTTTTTACTTTATTTTTCTTGGGGTTCTTTTTTTTCCCTCTGTTTCTTTTTATAGCATGATTAATATGGAAATATGTTTTGCTTGTCTTCTCGATGAAGGGGGTGGGGGGAGAGAGAAAATTTAAAACTCAAAAATTTGTATGTGTAATTGAGAAAAAAATAAGCCATGCTCAAAAAAATTACAATAACCTTTAAAATAAAAAAAAAATTATATATATATATACAGTTATAGAAATAGTTGTAAAACAATTAGAAATATTTTGTGTGGCATATTCTGCAATATTAAAAGAAATAATGTAGCAAGACCTCATGCGCTAATTATTATTTATAATGCATATTCAATTTATTTTGTTGAATATGCATAAATTTTAATTAAGTTACGTCTTAGAAGATGTTTAACATAATATAGTTATGTAAACTTAATTTTGATGTTGGGTTTTTTATAAGGACAAAAGTTTGAAATAATTGGCTCAAATCAAATGCAGTTTAAATTTTATTCTTCATGGAATTTATTTCTGTATTTTTACTTTAAAAAAGAATAAAGTGAAAATATTCACATAAATATCTTATAGAAAATAGTTGTAGATCACAAGTTTGTTATCTGAAAAATGTAAATTAATTTAAAAAATTTTAGCCACCTAATCAATTGAAAAAAATGAATCCCCAGTTGTGATATAAAACATATACCTTTTTTGTGGGCTAATGACAAGTACTGTATTAAATGATAAATGTTCAATTGTATAAATTGGTTCTTTAAAAAAAAACCAACAACAACATTTATAGACAAGCTAATCTTTAAAATAAAAGGCTCTCTTTGGAAATTACTTTCTAGTTTTCTCAAGTGGCACACAGCTACACTTCCACAAAATCTTTACTGAATGACTGACCAGTGCTGTCAATCAGTTCATTTGAAAAATCTGCCAGATCTTTTTTTAATAGCGAGGTGATATAAGCCATTTCCAATGGGTCTACTGTGATGAAGAGAATCATCTGTACCTAAAGAGAAGACTGGGGACTCAGTGTGGATCACTTCTTTTGTTGTTTGCTTGAATTTTATTTTCTTTCTCATTTTTTCCTTTTTGATCTGATTTTTTTTTTGTGCAGCATGATAATTGTGGAAATATGTATAGAGGAATTATACATGTTTAACATACATCCTATTACTTGCCATGGGAAGGGGGAGGAAGGGAAAAAAATTTGGAACACTGTTTTTGCAAGGGTGAATGTTGAAAATGTTTATGCATGTGTTTGAAAATAAAAAGCTTTATAAATAAAGTGTATACACATATATTGTATCTAGGTTATATTGTAACACATGTAAAATGTATGGGATTACCTGTCATCGGGGGGAGAGAGTGGAGGGAGGGAGGGGATAATTTGGAAAAATGAATACAAGGGATAATATTATAAAAAAAATAAAAAATAAAAATAAAATAAATAAATAAAGTGTATATATTAATAGATGGAAAAAAAGAAAAATCTGAAGCATAACTTTAAATCAGAAAACAGTCTTAATATTACAATATAAGGTTTGTTTTCAGAAAATCATCTGTGATGAATTAAAGATTGTAATGTGCATGCTCAGTGATTATGGTTTTCAAAGTGCCTTGTATTTGGCCTACAAAAATGCAAAAAGAAAAAAAAAAAGGTAAAATTTTGATCATGTGATTATATAGTTGATGAGGCACAATTACTAATTAAGAGAGGGGAATAAGAAAGCTATTTTCAGTGTACAAAATATAAATGAAGATACATGAATGTATGTGTTCATTCATTGGAAATCACTTTAAACTCAAAGGCTGAACACTCCTAGCAGTGTGGAAACAATTTGATGACAAATTGAGAAACTGCGTAACATGCTGTTTAGTCAGAAGTGATCACTTTAATACAACTACTACATGAACAATGAAATCATTGTGTATATGATCATGACATATAGAAGTAAACCTATGTTGCTTATATATGCACTTGCTTATTGTTACAGAGTAAAATACACTTGTAAAGTAAGTAGGAAATTTTTTACTGCTTAAGTCGCTATTTAAAAACCCCTTGAGCCATCATTGAAAACCTTCAAGGAATTCTCAAACCTCTTATTGGAAACTACTCCTCAATACAGCACAAACCTATTTAGTTTTCTCAATTCAATTCTTCAGCAAGCATTTATTTAGCTAGACTATACAATGTATGATGAAGAGTGATATAAAACAAATTTGGAAAAAGAAATTGTTGCCATGTTATCACAGGTTTTAAATGTCAACTTGATTTATATTTTATTCTAAAGCTAGGGTTAAACTTTTTTTGTGTGTGCCACGGACCCCCCTTCAGTATTCTAGTAAAACTTTTCAAAATATTATTTGCAAAAGCACAAAGTAAAATACACAGGATTACAAAGGTCTCTTAATTATAATGAAATAAAGATAAATTTTTTCTTACCTAAGTTCATGGATTCCCTAAATCCTATCCATTGGATCCCTAAGTGGTCAGTGGACCCCAGCTTATGAACCCCTGTGCTAGAGGGATTAAGGAAATTTAAACTTTAATAATATCTATTTGGCAGGTATAAAGGATTTATTATAAAAGGAGAAAGTGGAAGTAGGATGAAAAATTAAGAAGATACTGTAATCATCTATGGGAGAGATAATAAGAACCTGAACTAGCTTTGTAGCCACATGAAGGGAGAAAAGAGGAAAGATTTAAGAGATATACAGGTAGAACTGACAAAAGTTAACAAATACTGAATATAAGGGGTGAAGAAAGTGAAACAGCTGAAGATGATTCATAGGATTATGAATATGGAAACTAGAAGGCTAGTGACAAAAACAATGAAGTTGGGGAAGCAGATGGATTTAGGAGAAAAGATAATGAGTTCCACATTGGAGTTTGAGTTTTTAATTCATAACTTCAGCCAAACTGAACTGGACTACTCACTGATCCCCAAATGCATCTTTTGTTTTATTCTTCTCCACAACTGCATCTTTCTTCTTGCTGTTCCTTATGTCTAGGATGATCTTCATCAATCTGCTTGTCAACAATCTACCCATTCTTCAAAGCTTAGCCCAAATACCACTTACAAAATCCATGAAACTTTTCTTGATCTTCCAGTTGACAGAGAAAGTGTCTTCCTTTTACAATAAATTCTCATATATAGAGAGAAATTCAGTTCTTTCCTCACATGAGGTAGATAGGACAAAGATTATCTCCATTATATATATAGTTAGCTAGCTACTAAGACTTAGAGAAGTTAAGATCCTTAACCACATTAGAAGCCAGTTTAAGTTCATCAAGTTTCATCATGGGCTTCCCGCCCAGGCATAGATTAGATGACTACACATATGAGATCTCACCCTACTCTGATTCTAGACTATGGCTTTTCTTGGCTCCTCATCTACAAAATAAAGAATTTGGTCTAGATTATCTTGAAAATCTCTTGAAGCTCAAAATGCTACGTAAGCATCATTCGCTTTTGCATTCAAACATTCATTCAATAAATCTTTAAGGAATCTATCAGATACTATTTTAGGCATTCTGGGAAATAAAATGATAAATAAGACATGGTCATTGCCCAATAAGTTTATAAACTACTAGTCTATGTAAAACAAATATATACATAAAGCAAAATGATATGAGTACTATAAAAGAAATATAAAAGATATTCAAAGGGAAAAAAACAGGGGAAAATAAAGAGTGCTGGCTAAAATCCTTCACTAACTTGATTGGTTTAATAATGGTCAGTGAAGTGAATATTCTTTATTTAATACTAATTTCTTTTCTACTACAGAGATTATGATAGTCCTATCAAGGAGAAAGAAACTCATGGGTTCGTTAGTCTGTGGTAACAAGAATTAACTAGTGCCTTAGAAATTTGATATCTTAGTACTATCACATATGGACCATTATTCATAACAATTAACTTACACTGGGAAAATAGAATAAAAGCGATACCATAAACTCTATGGGTCACTTCTTTTGATTTAGACAGCAAAGTTTATTTGGGGGTTGTCTTTTAGAAATCATTGGTTAGGATTATGATATATATCTTACTTAATAATATTACTATTGCATATACCATCTTATAATCCCTTCATATCAAAGTTGTTAGTTTATTTTAAATTATTTATTATTTTCACTTTATCATAGACTCACCGATTCTTTTCCAGCTCATTGTGTGTAGACCTGAAAGATGAGAGAGAAAGAGAGAGAGAGAGAGAGAGAGAGAGAGAGAGAGAGAGAGAGAGAGAGAGAGAGAGAGAGAGAGAAAGGGAGAAAGGGAGAAAGGGAGAAAGGGAGAGAAGAAAGAAAAGGAAAGAGAAAAAGAAAGAAAGGGGAAAAAAAAAGATTAGCCAAGTTCTATTGCTGGGGGAGCAAGTCAATCACTAATGATATTACTAGCACATTCCAGTGAATATCCCTAATAGTAAAACATAGCACCTCTCTAATTCTTGTTAAAATGAACATCTATTCATCTAAATTTACTTACTCAGATTCAATGTTTTCTGTTTTCAGTGTGAAAAATACCAGTGAAATGCTAAAGTTAAAATTATATAATTCTATTAATAAAAGTAACACTGAACTGTCTCAAGCTCTTTCTTGCTATGAAGAAAGAAACTCTGTAACAAATACAAAATTAACATTTTATTGAAACCTCTAAGGTACCAATATGTGCTTAAAATGATTAGGGCTGTATCTGAAAAAAAGGAGTAAAACTGAATAGCTAAAAATTTAAGATACACCAATTATTGAAATTATTGTAGTCTTTATGAACTTAAACATTTTAGTGCAATTCTGACTCCTTCAAAATAATACTATCAAGTATATGCTATACAACTTCAATATTATTATTTTTATCACACTATTAATAGTTCCAATAATTTCAGTCCATTTAACACATATTTATTAAGCATTTCCTCTATGCTAAGTATTGAGGATACAGAGACAAAAATAACAGTCCCTAAGAGCTTACATTGAACAAGAGGGATACGTCATATACACTATTAAGTAAATACAAAGTAATTACAAAAAGGAGAATGGACAAATACCTGGGAGGTAGAGTAGAGAGGGATCAGAAAGGCTTCCCATACAAAGTGGCATCTAAAGTGAAGCCTTTGAAAGAAAGCGGGGAGTCTAAGTAGACATGAAGGAGAATGTATTTTAGCTATGGCAAATAGCTTATGTAAACTCAAAAGAGACAGGAAACAGAAAAGCCAAATTCAGGGAACAGCCATTGTTAATCCAGTTTGGTTGGAGTATAGAATTCAAGAAAGAGAGGACTATGGAATGTCTGGAACAGTGAGAATGAGATTATGAGAACAATAAATGTCAACCCAAGAGGTTTATTCTAAAGGTAATGGAGAGTCACTAAAGGTAAAGCAGGGCCAGAACTATAGTCATGTCTGTAATACAGAAATACTAGTCTGACAGTGGAGGATGGATTGGAAAGGAGAGATACAAGAATTAGAGCAATTAGGAAGCTACTGAATAGTCTAGGCAAAAGATAATGTGGGACTGAACTAATGTAGAAGTCATGAATGGAGAAAATAGGATAAATACAAGAGATGTTGAAGTAAATTTGGTAAATGATTTGATTTTGGGGTGGGGAGAAAGGATAAAAAAAATTATGTACCTGAGTGACTATAATAATATAAAATAATGTGCCCTTAAAGGAATAGGATATTGGGAAAATGATAGGGCTGAGGGAGAAAAATAGTTTTCTCCTGAATATTATGAGTTTGAAATAGTGATGGAGGGGGGAACATGATGGAGATAGAAATGTCAGATAGATGGAAATACAAGGATAGAAGTCAAGAGAGAGAGAGAGATTAGGACAAGAGATGGACATTATAAGTCATTTTCATAAAGAAGAGAGGCTGGAGTGTGGCAGTGAATATGATACTGAACTGGGAATAAGCCTAAACTGAGTTTAATCCTGTCTCATTCAATTCCCAGCTATATTACCTTGGACAGTTACCTTTCTGAGTCTCAGTTTCCTAATCTTTAAAATTAGGGGGTCAGACTCAACTTCTAAAGATCATTTCAGCCCTAATCCTATCCTATGTTAAGATAATTACTGAGCCCAAATGAGCTGATAACATCACCAAGATTAAAGTCTGAGATGGAAGAGAAGAGGGGCCAGGACAAAGCTTTAGATGTCATCTACAAGAAACAGATAATGATCCAGCAAGGTCAAACCAAGTATACTGACTGGGTCAAAAAACTATAGATGTCAAGATAAATCAAGAGAGAGAAAAAATATTGATGGAGCAGTTAAGAGAGCCTTGGAAATCTGAGAGAAAAATTTTTGCAGAGTGTTAAGAGTTGGAAATTAAATTGCAACGGATTAAGGAGTGAATAAAAAGTAAAGGAAATAAAGACAATGGATTTAAATGTTCTCTTGTAGGAATACGAGTGCTACTGCAATAGCCTTGTTGTTTGGTCAGTCTTCTTGCCTCTCTTCTCCCTCCTTGTCCAGTTTCCACTGAGCTGACAAATTCTCCTAAAGGGCAGATCTGACCATGTCACTTATACTTCTATTTTTAAAACTCCAGCAATTCCCTACCAGCTCTACAATAAATAACTTTCCTAACTTTCCATTCTTCTTAAACTTTATTCCCTTTGAAGTATATGGGATCCAGTGACATTAGCCTCCTTGCTGATCCTCAAATCAAAAACTTCATCTGACACTTCATCTCCATCTCCAGGCATTTTCACTGGCTGTCCTCCATACCTACAAAGCTCTCTTTCCTCACCTCTACCTTCTAACTTGTCTAACTTCCAAGTTCTAGATAAAATTCTACCTTCTATAAGGAGCCCTTATTGATCCTCCTTAATGCTAATGTCTTTCATCTATTGATCAACTCCAATTTATCTTGCATATATATTATTTGTACATAGCTGGTTTTTATGTTGTTTTTCCTATTAGATAAAACTCCTTGAAAGCAGATACGGTTTCCTGACTTATTTTTAAAAAATCTCTAGCACTTAGCACAGTTTCTGATATATATCAGGTGTTTAATAAATGCTTGAAGAGATACATGTTGATAGATTAGAGGGACATAAAGTTTTTTTTTAAAAAGGTTATTTTGAAGAGTGGGAAGATTTATGAAAGGGCAGCTAAGTGGCAGAGCTAGGTAGTTAGTGCTAGGCCTAGAGTCAGAAAAATTCATCTTAATGAGTTTAAATCTGGCCTCAGACATTTACTAGCTGTGTGATCTTGGACAAGTAATTTAACCCTACTTGCTTCAGTTTCCTCATCTGTAAAATGAGCTGGAGAAGGAAATGGCAGATCTCTCTGGTATCTTTGTCTGAAAAAATGCCAAATGGGATCACAAAAAGTTAGATAAGACTGAAAAAAAATTGACTAAACAACAACAAAAAGACCTATGAATGTTTATAGGTGGCAAAGAATAAACCAAGTAAGGAAAAATTAAAATGAGAGATTGAGGGGACAAGTTCTTAGAGGAGACTGGAGAATAAAAGTACAAACAGAAGGGTTGGCCTTGGCAAAGAGAAGACTCATCTTCCTCAAAGACTACAGAAGAGGAGAAAAGAATGGAGACAACTATAGAAGATTTGAAAGGTAGAGAATAGAGCAAACGTTGTATCATGGACCCCTTTGGCAGATGGATGAAGAATATGGATCCTTCTCAGAACATCTTTAAATGAATCAAATAAAATATGTGAAGATGACCATATAAAAAGAACATCTCAAAAAGAGCCAAGACTATTGTAATATACTCATCAAAATATTTTTTTAAAAAGCTCACATACTCCCAAGTTATGAACCCCTGGATTGAAGGTCAAAGGGAAGCTCATACTGAAAAATTTGTTTTCCCAGTAAAAAAGGGTCTTGGTCTGAGAGGGCTCAAGGAAAAGTAATAAGGTCAGAGATCACTGACTTGGAGCTACAAGGGACCTTACCAATTATCAATTTCAGCCCCTCTTGTTTTACAGGTGAAGAAATCAAGGCTGAGAGTGATTTTGCCCAAAGATAAATGACTTACCTAAGGTCACAAATTAATAAGTGCCTGGTGCAAAAAAAAATTTGAGATATCTTAGATTTCAAGGTCAAGGCTATCCGCTTTAGCCTTGTGCTGCTTCTACTCCACAAATATCTAAGCTTCTATGAATATGGATTTAAATTAAAGGGGACCTTAGAGGACCTTGAATCTAACTCCCTAATTTTACTGATGAGGAAACTGAGGCTGAGATTGTACCCATATAGAAGCAGTATGTGAAGTCCATTCTTCTTGACTCCAAGCCCAGAACTCTCCCCTGAGTCAACTATCAGCCTAAGTTGCTCAGAGTATTTAAAGAAAAAAAAAATGCTTAGAATAGAGTTTGGAATCAATCAGGGAAGAATGAAAGAATTTTTGAGCAGTAGTGAGACTCCAGATGAGATTAAAACAAACAAACAAAAAACATATCTATTGGGATCAGTTAAACAGCTTCATAACTTGAGTAGCATACAAATAGACAAATGCTTGGATTGAGATTTAGAAAGGGGAATGCAAAGAAGAGACATGGAGGGTTGTAGACAATGAGGCTTCCCTCAAATTTGCATCTAGCTTATATCTGTTGTTTAGAGTAACTCTGACAGAAGCAGCAACAGAAGGCTTTCCTCTCATTTCTAGTTCCCGTACAGAGAAACTATGTTTGCAGGGTTCAATACTTCACAGTTTCAATGCAGACACTGAATGCAACACAAGACACGCAATATAGATTTCTGCTACTCATCATGAATGACTGAGCTATCCTACCCAGGGAAGACAAGTTATCTGGGAGGCAGTAAAACTACTTGTAGGCTGAATTTACTTTAAGAATTAAGGGCTGTATTCTGGAGAGAAATTTGGGACTATGCTCAAAAAGTTATCGAACTGTGCATACCCTTTGACCCAGTGTTACTACTGGGCTTATATCCCAAAGAGATTTTAAAGAAGGGAAAGGGACTTGTATGTGCAAGAATGTTTGTGGCAGCCCTTTTTGTAGTGACCAGAAACTGGAAACTACATGGATACCCATCAATTGGAGAATGGCTGAATAAATTGTGGTATATGAATATTATGGAATATTATTGTTTTGTAAGAAATGACCAACAGGATGATTTCAGAAAGGCCTGGAGAGACTTACATGAACTGATGCTGAGGGAAATGAGCAGGACCAGGAGGTCATTATATACTTCAACAACAATACTATATGATGATCAATTCTGATGGACAAGGCCCTCTCCAACAATGAGATGAGCCAAATCAGTTCCAATAGAGCAGTAATGAACAGAACCAGCTACACCCATCGAAAGAACTCTGGTTGTTAATTATGAACCACTACATAGAATTCCCAATCCCTTTATTTTTGTCTGCCTACATTTTTGACTTCCTTGATAGGCTAATTGTACACTATTTCAAAGTCCGATTCTTTTGGTACAGCAAAACAACTGTTTGGGCATGTATACATATATTGTATTTAATTTATACTTTAACATATTTAACATGTATTGGTCAACCTGCCGTCTGGGGGGGGGGCAAGAAGGGGAAAAATTAAGACAAAAGATTTGGCAATTGTCAATGTTGTAAAATTACCCATGCATATATCTGGTAAATAAAAACTATTTAAAAAAATAAAAATAAAAGATGGTAGAGTGAAGCTAAGGAAAAAAAAAAGAAAGAAAGCATTAAGGCTGCAGCAAAAGAACTATAGGAAATGAATATAAACCACAACATAGCATTTCCACTCCCTCTGCTTGTGTCCTCTTGCATTTTTGATCTCCTTCTCAGGTTATTTTTACCTTATGTCTAAGTCCAATTTTTCTTGTGTAGCAAAATAACTGTATGGACATGTTGTGAATATTGGACATATACTGTATTTAGCATATTTAACATGTATGAGTCTGCCTGCCATCTAGGGGATAGGGTGGGGGGAAGGAGGGGAAAAGTTGAAAAAGAGGGTTTTTGCAAGGGTCAATGCTGAAAAATTACCCATGCATATATCTTGTAAATAAAAAAGCTATAATAAAAAAATAATAAAAAGAAAATTAAAAAAAAAGAATTAAGGGCCAGAAGTGTTTGGCATTAAATTGCATTTTTCTGTTATTTATCCCACTTTTCAATTTAAGTTGTCCATTTTCATCACTATGATGTAGTTTCATATTTTTAACACTGGCTGTTTGTAGAAAAGAGATGCAGAAATGGAAATTCTAAGGAAGATTTGGTTCCCTATCAGAAAAGATGGAGAAGACAAGTTTTAGGAGCTTTGGGATAAAGGGATCTCTACTGTTAGAGAAGGAAAATGAAGATAGAGTAGATGGAAAATGTTGTGAAATAGGAAGAACAATGAGAGGTGGAAGGTTTGAAGATCTGAGAAGCTAAATAATAGGTTTGGGAGAAAGGAGACAAAGGGAGAGAAGAAGCTCAGGAAGAACCACTTAGTATTTTACCACTGGATTCCTTGACTTAATCAACAAAAATTATGCCAAATCCATAAATTATCGGGGAGAATTCACTTGAGAGTCTTTTGCAGTCCAAGAACTAAAATATTTCCTTAAGTCTAATACTTCCATTCTCAAGGCGTCCTTTGAAAAGTTTTATGAGATTTTCATTGGGATGGGAAGAAAGGAGTGAAAAATTACCTCCTTACTCCTCCCCACCTAGAATTGATGATGAGTCTCTTTCAAAAGAAGTAAAGCATTCTGGTGATGTTAAGACTGTAGCCACCAAATCTGAAAACATTCCAAAAGAAGGGAATTTCCAGTTTTAGCAGATAATGCACAATTAGATATAAAATATTAATATACACATACAGATATATATGTACACAATTTTTTAAAAATCAAAAGAAGAGTTTGTCTCCATTTTCACAATATTCCTTGTGCCTTCCTCACACTAACCCTAATAATATTCAGACTTAAAGAAATTTCTGGACAAATCAGAGAGGAAGAAGTGTGCAAAAACAAATTTAAAGTTAGCTGGGTTTTTTTTTTCACCAAGTATGAAGAATAATCAATAGAGAAATTAAACTCTCTTGTGAAGAAGTACTTTTGATTCAAATGCTCTTTATACTGATTTTTTAAAATGAGTATTGTGAAGTGTAATTCATATATAAAGCAACTGGACCTTTGGTAAATGGAACATTATATTTATAAAAGAAGACTTATTTACCATAGCCTCTCAACATTTTGGCAATTCTAGAAATAAGATATGTAATGCATAAGATATGTAATAGCTGAATTCCAATATTATATTGAACCGATTATCAAGGCCAGCACCAAAAGAACAGAGTCTGACCTACTGCTGTGAACAAAATTAAAACAGCAGGTTCTCCCCACTGCTTTCAAACAGGCGACTCTTTATTATTTATCTTCTTTCTAAAGAACAAAATGATTGCTAAGAGTGTGAACCTTTTAATCAAGTCAGGAAATTTATGCCATTTTTAGCTGTATCACTGACAACATTTCCAAATACCAACAGGCAAAAAATGGAACTAAATGCTCTAATCTAATTCCTTTTCAAAATGTTCTTTTCTGTAATTAAAAAAACAAAAATCAAAAGTGGGGGGGAGGGAAATAGTAGGAGCTAAATTAATACCTTCCTTATGTTAAATGAAGTTTTATCTAAAATTGAGTTTACAAATATTTATCATATACCTACTATGTGCAATGCTATGAATTGCATAGGATACAATGATGAAAAATACATGGCTCCTATTCTCTAGCACATTATAATCTAGTAAGACTGATGGCATGTATACAAATAACTATTTCAAAAGGGTTCCATAAAATGTGTGCAACAGAAATCCAAAATGCTATGAGTACAGAAGTGAACTTCTTCAAAGGCATGCCCAGTCATCCTATCCCTACCTCTATCTACTATTGCCAAGTCCTGTCAATTCTACCTATATCTATACCATATCTCTTCTATGTGGTCCCTTCTTCCCTGATACTGCCATCACCCTGGTGAAAGCCTTTATCATCTCGGGTTTTGACTATTTTATTGTAACATTTTGATTGGCCTTTTTGCTTGAAGTCTCTCTCTGATTCCAGCCAGTTTATCTTCCACTCAGTCATTGAATTCCTCAAGTGCAACTCTGACTATATTACATCTACTCCCATTCAATACATTGTAGTGGCTCTTTATTGCCTCTAGCATAAAATCTTTTGTTGAACTTTTATATCCCTTCATGATCTTGCCCCTTCCTTCCTTTCCAGTTTTCTTATATCTTAAGAGCCCCATATATTCTGTGAATCAGTGACACTGACCTTTGCCTTTATACTTGCCCATAACTGGAATATTTCCCTACTTCATCTCCACTTCCAGCTTCCTTCAAACTCTCAGATAAAATTCTACCTTCCACAAGGAGGCTTCTTTAATACTAATGCTTTCCCTCTGTGATTATATGCAACTTATCTTGTATTTAGCTTGTTAGAATATAATTATTTGTATGCTGTCTGCCCTCATTAGATAGTGAACTTCTTAAGATTAGGGACTATATTTTGCCTTTTTTTGTATCCTCAATGCTTAGCACAAGGCCTAGCACATAGTAGGCACTTTATAAAACTCTGCTGATTTAATGTATCATGGAAGAAGCTGCATTTTCATTATATCTTAAGAATGGATTAGATTTTGACAGACAGGGATCAGGAAAGGCATTCCAAAAGGAAAAAAGTAAAAACCTAAGGCATATTCCAGATAATGTTTATTTTCATTTATAACAGTGCTAAACAATCTATTATTTAAAAGCTTTGTTGAGTATATGAATAGGACCTGCTTACAGGATGCACAAAGAATTATCCTAGAATCAGCTTTACAAAATTAAGCATGAGAAAAAATGGCAAGAAGTTAAAAAAAAAAACCACACTAGGATGAATAATAGAGAACTTCAATAGTGATAAAAGTGATTGAAGCATCTTTGTCTAATGATCTAGCTGTTCAAAGGGAGGGAGGAGGAAAAAGGAGAGGGAAAAGAGAAGATACCTAATTATGTGTACAGAGAGAAAATGAAGATCAAAATCGTAATGACAATAAACCATTAATTTAAGTATCATACTTAAGCATGCTCAGAAATAGCCCTTCTGCTTCTCAGAGCCTAAGTATTAGACCTCGTTCTTTCTAATAATATGTCTCTAAAAGATTCAATTATACTAAATTCCTCATAAGATGGAGATGCTGTGAATAATACAGCTGCCTGTCGTATTTTATTATTGCAATGAAATATATTTCTGAGGACAAACACTAATGAACCCTTATCCTTTTTTGCCACCATTTTTTTGATTGCTTAAAACCTTCCAAGGACACAGAAAGACATTTCTATTATTTTATTACTGAGTCACATGTAACCTTTTTCACAAATAACATTCCTTTGAGAGAGGCAACTTCTTGTACTTCCTCTTTGAATGAAAGTTGTTATCTTAACCAGATCTCTGACTTTTCATTGAATACAACACAGTTCTAATACATAAACTTGTAATTCTACAGGGTGCAGTTTGGTGGCATTCAAGGAAATGAAGCATAGAATTGAAATTGTATAAAATGCTCCACTTTGACTTAAGAGCCATGCCAAGACTGGGAACAACAAACCCAAGGGAATCCCCTTCCAACATGAACACTGTTTCAAAGTATAAGAAAATACCTCTTTCTTTGTTGAACTAATCAGTACTTCCTCGTTTTTTGTGAAAATGTTTGTTTCACCTACTCTCTTGTCAGTCATGATTCTTCATGCAAGTTCCCTTCTGAGTTACACTTTAGTAGAACTGAGTTAAACATTCCAGACAACCAAAAGATCTAACCAGTATCCCAAATCTATAGTCCTTCAAAACATATTTCAAAGGCAAAAGACAGAAAAATGTCATCTAGATTAACAACTTAGAAACCATATATAAGGCAATTTTTAAAAAGGTAATAAGTGGCACAACCTAAAAAAGTCAAAAGCACTTCTCTTAGACTATATTACTTCTGCCGAAAAAGACAAACTAGACTAAAAAAGGATAAAAATGAAGGCATTCAATCAAATTTCTATTATTTATGACTATAATCAGAATTTACATTATGCAATAAAAATTGCTGAAAATCTACATGTAAAGTGAATTATTATAAATTAAATCATATTTTAATTGGGGTAGAAGCCCTATTTGAAGAAACTGTGGTTAACAAAAACTCCTAGTTTGGTAGTGAGAGGACATAAAGTCAAATTCCTCCCCTGTTTTAAGTGTAAAATGATTTGGGGAAAGTCAATGAATCTTTCTGAGCCTCGGTTTCCACAAAATAAAATGAGGTAGTTGTATTAAATGGTCTCTAATATCCCACAAGCTCTAAATCTATTCTCCTAAAAATTCCTAATTTGTGTTTCATAAACAAAAGTTTTCATGGATCAGGTTTGCCTAAAACAAGGAATACTATTTTGTAAAAGAAGCAAAAAAGTTGTTTAGCTGATACTGACCTCTGATTATACACAAAATGGCTGTGCTTACGCGTGCCCAAATCTTATTTTGACCAGTATTTTTCTCCATTTTGTTTCAACTCTTAAAAGCAATATTGAGATCTTCAACGATAGCAAGAAATGCAGTTGGCTTTATGATCTTTTAGATTATGTCTAATCTAAGAAGGCTACCAATCTCCAATAATGAATTAACAGAAAAAATAAATAAGTTATTGCAAAAAAAAAAAAGTATTAAGATCATATTTTAAAATCAGTCAAGGTTAGTCCAAGAGCACAATTACCTATTAGAGCACTATACAAAAGAAATAAAATCTAATTAAATTTCCTGAGAGTTCATATCTAGAACTGATAATAATAACAACAAAAATCTATAATTTAAAAATTCAGGGATGATCAGTTCTGGAAAAAGCTTCAAAAAAACCTCATTTTGATAAAGAAAATCCCAAATCATCCATCAAAAAGCCTGACTGACAAGTTCAAGAGCACTTACTTTTATACTTAAACATCTCTAAAGAATTGTAAGAGAACAAGAAACAAAAGTAACTAGTCAATCTAATTTTCAAATCCCAAGTCTGTAAAGGAGTCACTACTTAAAAGTGTTGTAGTTTAAAAAAAATTAAATCTCATTTTTCTTTAAAAGATCTGAAATTAAGGAAATGGCCTATTAGGGAAAGAATTAAGGAAAGAAGATTCTTGGTGAAACGATCACCTTTAAAATATAATAAATCAAGCCAGAATGTGTAACGTGCTGTCATCTCCAGAAGCTGCCGATCGCTCTCTGGGAGGAGATCTGCTATGTCAACTCAAATCTCTCGGACAGATTCTTCTTCCTGTAGAGAACCATTGTCTCCAGACAGTTGCCGTTAACTGTCATCCAGAGAAGTGACTTCCCTTCCTGCAGAGAGCCGTGTCAAGCCTGGTCTAAAGCAGAGACTCTCTATCTTTGGAGTGCTGCCCTCTTTATCCTCTTAGAGAATGGGTGTGGGATAATGCAAGGGCTTCTGGGAAGAACCACTTCAACCAATGAGCTTGCTCCTCCAAGCATGCAAGCTGTTCCCCAGGAATTCACAAGTAAAACTACCAGGAAAGGCCAGAACTAGAAAATTGTTAAGTACCGACTTAGCACTTAGTAAAAACCCAATATCTCATTATCTCATTAGTACTTAGTAAGAACCTAACATCTCCCCCTTTCTTTTGATTTAGAACATAGGGTGGTCATGACCTTGAAACATAAATCCATCAATATGGGGGGTTATTACACATAATTACATAAATTACATAAGCACATAGTAACATAGTACCATAATACATGCTAGAAGTATATAACAAATAACATTATCAAATAATCATAAATTGAAAATTTATAAATGTCCATAAGTCCATTGTCCATTAGTCTCATCTTGTGTTAGGAAGTCCAATGATTCCTGCTGGTTTTTAAAGTTCTTTAACAGTCTTCTTATCAGCCATGCTCTTTCAGTGTCAGATGTTTCTTAGATTTTTCTCCTTTGTTTTGAATTCTTTCTCTTTTTCTGTCTCTGATGGACAAGGCGAATACAACTTGTTGGCACCCATCTGATTCCTTCTCCTGCTGAAGAAATACAAGCAAACCCTCTCCCCCAGGCAGTTAACCTATCTGGTCCCTTCCATTCACCACTTTCTGGGTCTCTCCACATCACCTGGCGATTATCTAAGGACAGTGGAGCTGCTCACACTGGACACTGCCCTTCTGGTGGGTTATAAAACCTGTCTGCCAGAGCCAGTGCATCTTTGTCAAAAATTAGAAAATTAATGGTATAGAGAACTAAATTTAGAAGTTCCCTAGGGCTACCTGTGGCTCCCCCTTTCTTTTGTTTTTGGAGGAGTGTCTTAGGATATACTTCATATCCTAAATATTGAAAAGGAGCATGTCTTTGAATTTTTTCTGTAGCTATATGCAGTTTGTAGTACTTTAGTGTTTCCATGGTCTTTTGTAGACATGCTTCTAACATTTGTTCCTCAGGTGCACATCCCAAAATATCATCTATATAATGTAACAATATTACTTTTGGAAATGCTTTTCTTATTGGAGCAAGAGCAGCAGCAACATAATTTGGCACATAGTAGGGCTGTTTTTCATTCCCTGTGGCAAAACTGTTCATTCATATCTTTTATAAGGCTCAGCCAAATTAACACTAGTCACTGAAAAAGCAAACCTTTTCATATCCTCCTTATCTAGAGGGATAGAATAGAAACAATCATTAATGTCTATAACCCATAGAGGCCATTCTCTTGGCAACTGAGTAGGAGATGGAAGTCCATCTATGGGAAGAGTTCCCATAGTTTCCATCTGTTTATTTACTCTTCTTAGATCAGTTAACATCCTCCATTTTCCAGATTTCTTTTTCACCACAAATACTGGGGAATTCCAAGGACTTAGAGAAGGCCGTAAGTGTCCTTGGTCAAGTTGTTCGTTAACTATGTCTAATAAGGCCTGAATTTTATCACTTCTTAAGGGCCACTGTTCTACCCACACTGGTGAATCAGTTTTCCACTGAATAGGAACCGGTGAAAGTGCAGGTAGGCCTTCAATAGCAGCCCTGCCTAAAAAGCAGAAGTGCTTATTTGTAATCCTATCTGCTGTAAAATGTCTCTTCCCCACAGATTGATGGGGATTTTTTCAACCACAAAAGGAGTAAAAACTCCTGTTTCTCTTTCAAATATCCATCTCAAAGGCCTAGCACTAACTTCTGCTGCTATTGATCCTCCTACCCCAGACATATAGGTGTCTGCCTTAATCTTTGGCCAATGATTGGGCCAATTGGCACCTCTAATAACTGTACGATCTGCACCCGTGTCTACCAATCCTTCAAATGGTATTCCATTTATATAAATAGTAAGCATAGGTCAGTCAGCTGTCACAGCTGCTGTCCAATATTTTCCTGGATTTTGTTCATTGGAGTCAGAATCTAGGCAACTATCACCAGGTTGCTTATTAGGGGTACGTAACAATAAGCCTGATGCTACTACTTCTCCTGGTTGATAAATCACACGTTGTCTACCTGTGTTAGTGACTGGGATATTAGCTACACGTTCTCCAGTTTCCCACATCAGTGTATGGATGGACACTGTTTTGTAGGCACTCTCAGAAGGTGAAATGGTCAAGCCTACTATGCCTGGAGGCAAAGAATCCATAGGCTCAACAGGAACAGATTTCACTTCTCCAGGGAGTATCTCAGTAGTCTCTACTGCACACAACTCTATTTTTCCTAATTTCAATCCCTTTCTTCCACCTGATTGCCTTTTGGCTGATTGATCATGTCTTAAAATTCTCTGGATGTAACCTCGGCTGCCATCATGCCCCACTTGGGGGGCTGAAGCCGGGCCTTGCCTCTCATTTCCCTGGGTCAATCTAAATTTGGAGGCCCAGTGGAGACCCTTGTGACATTTTGGACATGGAGTGTTAGGTCCTCTCTCACCCTGTCTTCTCACTGAGCTCTTAGATGTCCAATTTTTCCACACTGAAAACATCGCCGAGTTTCTCTAGAAGTCCCTTGCCAGGAAGGACCCTGTCTTTCCACGTTCTTCATTGTCCCGGTGTAAAAAGCATTTGTTCCCACTATAGCACAGCATCTTATGATCTCCTCTAAAGGAGCATCTTTGTCTAATCCCCATATAATTCTTTTGCAAATCTCATTGGCATTTTCCTTAGCCAGATGTCTGGTCATTATTTCTGTAGCTGCATTTTCTCCAATAGTTCTTGTGACAGCTGTTTGCAGATGTCCCACAAAATCCGCAAAGGGTTCATTGGGACCTTGCTCTATTTTTGTAGAGGCTTTACCTCCATGTTTTCCTGGGAGGGTACCCCATACTTTTATTGTAGCAGCAGCAATTTATTCATATGCTAATATGGGGTAATTAATTTGTACTGAATTGTCTGCATACTGACCTTCACCTGCTAGTTGGTCAAAGGTGATTTTATATATTAACTCCAGTTTGCTTATTGCATTGGGCTTGAATCCTACATAATTCATGATACTCCAAAAGCTACAACAAGTTTTGTTCAGGTTCTGAACATGTCCTTGTTATGGATTTCCAATCACTAGGGATTAGGATTTCAAAAGCCAAATTCTCTAATAACATCTTAACATAAAACAATGTAGCCCCATAAATTTTTTTCCCTAATTTTTTTTTCCAGATCAAAGGTGTTAAGACTGAGTTAGCTCGATGTTGACCTCAGGATCAGCCAGAGTCAGAATCACCAAAAATCTTTGGTCTTTAGGGGGGAGAAGAAAAGGGGATTGCTCATGCTCTACACCAATCCATCTCTCTTCTTTGTGTCCTCCTCCAAAGAAACTCTGGCTTATTTTACTCCACCCCCTAATCCCTCTTACAATTATCTGTATACACCAAAAGATGGAGCCAGCACAGAATAGTAAGAAGGGCCATTTTCCAAGCATATGCTGAAATGATATTTGAGACAATTCAGTACGGTAGAAACAGGATCTGGAGTTAAGAGAACTAGTTTCAAACTCTGTGGTCCAAATTTACTATCTATGAGATGAAAAAATTAAGTTATTTAATTTTCTAAAAACTCATTATGCATGCCAGTAAAACAGGGCTAATTATGCTAGCAGTACTGAGAGAAAAAAATTATATACTTAAAAATACTACAAAATAACTAATTTAATCCTGTTCATTCAAGAACACCACAGAATCTCTGAATTCAATATTATTGCCTTTTTTCAAAACATTCTGATGAAATTAAAAAGAGGGGATTTAGGGGAAAAATAATGTACTACAATACTATTGTATTTTAACTAAATCTATTAAACAATCAATCTGATTAAGCTCCCACTAAATGGCAGGATTGTGCTGGGCAGATGGAATATAAAAACAAACATGAAATGATCTTGATTGTCACAGAGCTTACATTCAATCAATAAGAAACAAATCAATAGGCATTTGCTCAGTGCCTACTATGCGTCCAGGCATTGGGCTAAGTGCTGGGGATAGAAAAAGAAATATAAGGCCTTCAAAGAGATGAAATCTAAAGAGGAAGGCAACAAGCAAATAATATGTATAAACAAGTAATATAATGCATAAACAGGAAATGAGTAAGAGAGGCAAGACACTAAAATTAAGGGAATTGGGAAAAGCTCCCTATAAAAGATTTCAGTTGGTACTTCAAAGAATCTAGGGAAGACAACAGGTGATAAGGAGGAGGGAGAGCATTCTAGGCTTGGGGGACAGCCAGAGAAAATCCCTGGAGCTGAAAGCTGGAACATCTTGTTTGTAAAATAGCAAAAAAAGTCAGCTGTCATGGAATGGAAGAGTATATGGCAGTGAGTAAGGTGTGAGAAAACTAAAAAGGTAGGAAGGGTCTAGGTTACCAAAGAGAGATTTTATATTTGATCCTGGAAGCAATAGGAGCCAATAAGGGGTGACATGTTAAACCTACTCTTTAGGAAAATTACTTTGGCTGCTGAATGGAAGTGAGGAGAGACTTGAGGCAGGCAGACCCATCAATAGACTATTACAAGAATGCAGGTTGATGTGATGAGAGCCAGGATGATGGTAGTATACAAGGAAAGAAGTGGGTCTATATTCAAAAAATATTGCATATGTAAAATCAACAGGTCTTGGTAACAGACTGGATATAGGAGATGAGAGACAGTGAAGAGGTTATGAAATACAGAAATGGAAGGATGACACTGTCCTTGACAATAACAGGGAAGTTAGAAGGTAGGAGAAGAGTAAGGATAAAAGATAGTAAGTTCAGTTTTGGACATGTTGAGTTTAATTATCTACTGATCACCCAGTAGATGTCTGACAGGCAACTGATGTAATACTGGAGAACAGAAGAAAGGTTAAGGCAGAATAGATAGATTTGATAATCATTATAACAGATATGGTAATTAAGGCCATGGGAGCTGATGAGATCGCCAATTGTAGTAATATCAAGAGGAAGAAGAAAAGAGAGCCTAAAACAGAACTTGTGCGACATCTCTGGTTAAAGGGCACAATCTAGATGAGGAACCAGCAAAAGACAATGAGAAGGAACAATCTGAGAGGACAGAGGGAAAGCAGAAGAAAGGGCTACTAAGGAGAAAAGGATGATTCACAATGTCAAAAGCTGCACAGAGGTCAAGAAGAATGCAGATCAAAAATAGCCTGCTGGATTTGTCAATTAAGGGGTCAATGGTAACTTTGAAAAGAGAAGTTTTGATGGGATAATAAAGTCAGAAGCCAGATTATAAAAGGTTAAGGAAGGAGAGAAAGTAGAGGCACTTATTGCAGATGGCTTTTCAAGAAGTTTAGCCACAAAGGGTAAATATAAGACAATAATGGGGATAGAAGGATCATTTGAAGGGTTTTTGAGGATGGGGGAGATGTGGGCATAATTGTAGGCAGTAGGGAAAGAAACAGTAGACATGGAGAAACTGAAGGTAAGTAACAAGAATGGGAATGACACAGGGGGCAATATATTAGAAGAGATAGAATGGAATAAGATTGCTTATGCAAGTAGAGAGGTTAGTTTTGGTAAAGAGCAAAGATACCTTATTTTGTGAGACAGGAATGAAGGAGGAAATAGTGACAGAAGGCATGAATGATATGAAATAAAAAAAGTGGAAAGAAGAAGGAGCTCTGTTTTCTCACTTGAGAGGACGGGGGAAGTAGAACCCTAGGAAATATGAAAAAGATAAAAAAGTTTGGAAGAGCTACAGTGGAGAATGGAATAGTGAATTGATAAGGGAGATGTAGGATTACCTAACAGCTGTGAAGACCCAGATGAGCTCACATCACAAATTTATAATGGACCCCGTTAGAATGATTTTGTGATTTTTGCCACTTTTATTCAGCAGCACATGGGTGGGAACAAGGATAATGGGAGTGATCAAAGGCTGAGATTTGGCAAGGCACAATTAGCAATATAATAATAGATTCAAGAGAAGAGAAGAGTATAGAGTTGAACTGGTTCATCAAGGGGTCAAGATGGGAAAAAGAAAAAACTGGCTAAGTGTAGAAAAGATGGCTTAGAAGGAAATTGAGGGGTTGAAAGATTAGAGTTCATCATGTACACAGAGTAGGGTATGATAAAAAAAAAAGGCAGAAGGAAAGGTAGAAAATCAAATATTATCAAATAAAATGATTTTGAAATCCTAGACATGGGTTTGTTATATCTAATCCTAGACAAGATTAAGAACATGACCCTCAGGGCAGCTAGGTGGTGCAGTGGATGCAGTGCCAGCCCTGAAGTCAGGAGGACCTGAGTTCAAATGTGATCTGAAACATTTAATACTTCCTAGCTATGTGACCCTGGGCAAGTCACTTAACCCCGCTTGCCTCAGCCCTTCCCCTCCCCCAAAAAAGACCATCTTTCTTTGTGACTAAAATGGGGTGGAGGAGTAGGTCAAAGGAAGTGAAGTAGGCTCAGAAACAGAGGAGTTAGGATATTTGAAGAAAAGTCAGTATTTATCTTAAAGTCCCTTAGTATTAGAGCAAGAACTGGGGAGCAGAGAAAAACTGTGAATTAGGCATCAAATTCACCGAGAAAAGAAGAGAAGTGATAGAAGGTCTGTAGATAACAGCTACCAAATTTTGGTTGAATGGTAGAGGTAAAATTTCACCAAACTTAAAGGAGATATACAAATATACATAAAATAATAGTAAATTTTGGAGGAAGATAACAGCAGCTGGGAGCATCTGCAAAGGCCTTATATACTTGTGCTGGATTTACTAAAACTTTTTTGTACCACCTGACTGGAATGCCCCCTTGAAAAGTACCTTACACACATGTAGGAGCTCAAAAAATAATTTGCTGAATGTTCAGTGCTAGAATTAATGGCACTATCTGTAAAAGTATACACTCAAGTACTATATAGTAGATCTTATTCTTGTTCTGTTAATCTACTCAGTTCTTTTCCTTAGTTTAGGAAACAGTTCTTAAATTAAAGTCTATTTCATAGATCTCAAGTGCCAAGGGGGGAACCCATCAGTAAGTATGGAGAAATATATCCAATAGAGTTATATTATAAGTTAATATCTTTATCAGTCAGAGTACAAATATATGTTACCTTATATTTTAAGATAATGTATTACAAATCTGAACACAGAAGAGATCCAAAATCTGGATCTCTAATTCCTGAATTTGGTACTAAAAAGCTAACAATGAGAAAAAGAGTATAATAAAATAGACACCCAATAAGTAGTCCAAAGTTCCCCTTAAGATGTCTATCAAAAGTCATTCTGAAGAATGTGATCATTTTCTGAATTTTTACAGAATTATTCATCATCATCATAAGTCACTTTTATATTTGCAAAGTGCTGTCCTCATAAGAGCTCTTTGAAATAGTACAAATATCATTCCCATTTTATAGATGAACAAATGTCTGAAATGCTGTGACTTTCCCAAAGCTAGAAAATGGCAAAATAGAGCCTTAGGATATGTCAAATATCCCATTAGTATCATGAGATGTTTCCATCTTCTGTTCTCCTATTACAGGCCATTACTGTTGTCATGAGCTCCTTATGGGGTCTGGTGAAGCCAATGGACTACTAAGAATAGAGCTCACAGAATTACAAAAATAAAATCATTCTACTGAAATCCAGTAATCAAAATAAAAAACAAATAAATATTCATGGACCCCAGGTTGAGAACTCCAGGACTACATTAAATGGAGGTAAGAACTAACTACATTACACATGTGATGATTCAAAACAATTTCAATAGTCTTGGGATGGAAAATGTGGGTCAAAACATTGTATTTTCACCTTTTTGGAGAAGGGTTGTTGTTTGTTTGCTTGCTTGCTTTTTTTTTTCTAGAGGTTTTTCTTTTTAGTCTGATTTTTCTTGTACAATATAACAAATGTGGAAATATGTTTAAAAGGATTGTACATGTTAAACCTATATCAGATTACTAACTGACTTGAGAAGGGGGGAGGTTAAGGGAAGGAGGAAGAAAAATTTGGAACACAAAATCTTACAGAAATGAATATTGGAAACTATATGTATATGTGGAAAAAAAATACTGAGAAAAAAATAACTATATTGCATGATACTGTATCATATTAAGCAACAAATTATATAATTGATTGCCATCTTGCCCTCTCAATGATATTTGTTTTCAATTAAACAAACTTATCTAGTCATTTCATAGTAACAAAACAATTGAGACTCAATATCAACTATCCATTTTATTTCAATCCTCTATCTTTTGTTCTCTGAAGTATGTTTTTTACATGTTCTGACTTGGTTCTATTATTTCTGAACTCCCTAAATGTATACCAGGAAGCAGCACTATTTTTGAACAAAACAAACCCACACCAGAAATTCTCCTCAATCACAAATTCCTTTCTGTACTAAGTAACAATTACTATAATTTTATTCTATACGCTTATTAGTGAAACGACAAGCTTCTTCATGATTTCTATTTAAAATGAATGCTAAAGTAACCTTGTCTTATTCATTGAAACATGTAATGAAAACACACACACACACACACACACACACACTCACCAATTCTTTCATTTAAAAACAAACAATGCTATTGAGAGTATTTTCAGATTTTTGTTTTCAACAATAAGAGAGTACTCATTTAAACATATTCAAAGTTTTGACCATCCTGTTATCTACACTTCAGAACAATGAACTATTTTTGACATGTTTTTTTCAAAACACACACACACACACACACACACACACACACACACACACACACACACACACACACTCCATTCAATCATTTTCTGTAACTGCTTTTCCTGACTTGAGATTTCATTCCTGTAGGGAACTCCAGATGAAAAAACAACTTTTATCAGGGCAGAGTAATAACTCCTCTACAAATTACAAATCTTTTGCAGCCGTAAGGGGTCTTATGAAGAAAAGTGATCTGTCCAGAGTTAAAAAGCAGTGTTTATCAGAGATGAAATTTGAACTCAGGTTTTCCTTTATCCCATGATGAAACACATAATAAAAATATTTTTCTCTTTGGCAAAAAATTTCAAGGAAAAGAAAGAAAAGAAAACCCAAGATATGTTTTCTGCAGTAGTTTATGTAATAATATCCGTTATGTAAGTTATCCCCAAATATTTCACGTGACCATATTCTACTGCCTTGCCATCATGCTTACAATATGTTTTCTGCAGACAATATTTCTACTGGGGAAATTTCTCATTAAATACAATGCTGCCAAACTTTTAGTTCCAATTTGAAACACTTGATACAAAGTCAAGGCATGCTCCCTATAAGGAATCTGTATAATTCTGAAGGGATTGTCACTTGAATCAAGTTTTATTGTATATATGTCTCATCTCACTCCTTTTGCTTTACTATTTTGAGATCATCAGATAAATGTATTCCATTGAAAGGCTGAATTATCAAAATGTGAAAAATTCTAATAAAAAGCAATTCTGATATCATTAAGGGCTTAACTGTTACTAATTTTTAATATTTTTCAAGAAATTAGAAAATTCTCTATTGAACTGACTATGGCAACATATATTTCTTGAACAAAGAAATAAGATTTCAATATGCAACTCTCCTTTTAAGTGCAAAGCCATAAAACAAGCATAATAGAATGAGCTTTTATAAAATATACTATGTGCAAAGTATAAAATAAGGAAATCTCCCATCGCTTCCATTATGTAAAACAAAAAAGCAAGAGACTCTAGTCAGGAAGGAAAGTGCCCTAACCTTCATCCTACCCAAAACAACATACGAGAAAAGATGAGAATCTAAAACTAACACCACAGCAATTAATATAATTACCTTCCCCAAAATGAAGTACTGAAACATCTCTCAACTCAGAAACTGCTATCTCAAGAAACCTTAAATTACAGTCTTATAAGCATCAGGAAAGTATTCCAAAAGAAGGGCACAATCTTAACAGTTAGAATTGAAACAGTGCCCTTGTCTTTAAGGTTCCTGGCCCTGAGAATAAACACAAGCTCCAAAGGATTTTTAGAAGGGGAAATAATGTGCTAGCTTCAATGGCGTCCCCAACTTGAAATTCACACTAACACACTGACTCCTTTTAAGTTTTAAGGCACACTTTCAACATTTCAGATCAGTTTGTAACAATCTGACTGATGTGTGCTAAAGGCTCACTTTCACTCCTAAGTGCAGATAGACTTTTATTTCTTTGCCAAATACAAATCTGGGCATCATTTTATTTTTGTGGCAGGTCTGGCCACAATCTTTGAAGGATGGTTTTTATTTTAACTGATCAAACCTTTCTAGCAACCCCATAGGCATCATAGATTTAGAGCTGGGAGGAACCTTCACTTTACCTTTTCATTTTTACAATTGGGAAAACTGAGGACTAAGAGACTTATTTTGAATCCAGGTCTTCTAATACCCAATCTGGCTAAATTCCTCTGTACCAAACTACTAGGGATCAATTAGTAGTTACTCATTCCTCTCCAAGTCCCTCCCCTTTAACATTCCTTGGGAAACCAACTAGTGGAAAATGTCTTTCAGGCTAAAAGTTTTGTCTCATTCCTCTGGATCTTCCTATAGTTATTTTGGTACTCAGCACACAAGAAATAGTCAATATATATCTGGGACAGATTACCCATGGTCTTGGGCTGGAAGACATGTGATGTGACCTGGTTTGTTGCAAGTAGGATTTACGAGGACCCAAGGATTTTGTTTAAAAAAATCAGAGGAAAAGGTGAAGCAATGCATCATAATTAGACAAGCTTGGGGAAGAATTTTGTGCTTACCAGATGGTTCCTATAGCCAGATTCCCTAATAGCAGTGACATCTTAGCATGGGGTATTAATTTAGGAAAGAATCTAAATTTGCATTATCCAGGATTAACAGCTAAACAGTATATTTTAAGGAAATAATTGCATTTGGTCCTACTTCATACCTGGCGGTAAAAAAAAAAACTCAAAATGGTTGTTATAGGTTTTTAATATTTTTAATGTCATTTGTTTTCTCTTTTTCATACTTCTTTGAAAACTATCCTGAAAATAAGTTGAAAAAAAAAAACTTAATAGTGTAATAGCAAAGAGCAACTAAACAGTACAGTAGATAGAGCACCAAGTTTGAGGACAGAAAGACCTGAATTCAAATCTGATCTCAGATACTTACTAGCTTTATGACCCTGAGCAAGTCACTTAACCCTGTTTGCATCAGTTTCCTCATCTGTAAAATGAGCTAGAGAAGGAAATGGCAAAACACTCCAGTGTCTTGGCCAGGAAAACACCAATGAGGCCATGAAAAGTGAAAAACAACTGAAATGACTGAAAAATAACAAAGGACACAAGTCCACTTTCAGCATAAATGTATAGAGTAACACTGGTAAAAATCAAAAGGCAGCCACAGTCTCTGTGCAGCCCCTGTAAAGGGCTGAAACTCTTGAGTTAATGCACTGAGGTCAGACAACTGAGCACTTAAGGCTAATTACCAAATGGTTAATACTCTATTAGAATATGCTTGGAAAATGGCTCTTCCCACTATTTTTTGCTGGCCCAGTCATTTGGTGTATACAGAGAATTGTAGGAGGGATTAGGGGGTGGAGCAAGACTAGAGGGAGATGAAGAAGAGAGGTTGTGGAGATCCTGCACATGCATTCCCTTCACTTCTACTGCTAAAGACCAAGAATAAAGACCAAGGACTTTTGCTTATCCTGACTCTGGCTGATTCTAAGGTATCCAGAGTGCTAATCCAGTTGTCACATGCCCCCAAGATAAAATATAAACTCATCAGTTTGGCATTTGAAGCCCTCTAAAATTTAGGTTTCTCCAGACAAACGAACCTACCTAATGCTCCCTGTCTTCTGTCTCTACACCACACCTTTGTAGAGGTTGTTCTGGATGTCTATAATGTGTTCTTTCTTCACCTCTACTTCTCAAAATCTCCAACTTCATTCAAGGCTCAGCTCATGTACCATTTCCTCAGGAAGCCCTTCTACATCTCCCTAGTTGCTGGTGCTTTCCTTCCTATTAAATTATCTTGCACATATACTTCTCTGTTTACATAAAACTAATTGGTCCACTGGATAGTGTTGGATTTGAAGTCAGGACAAGCTGAGTTCAAATTCTCCCTCAAATGAAGCTACATGATGCTGGGATCGTTAAGTAACAAGCTCCAAAGGATATTTAGAAGGGGAAATAATGTGGTAGCTTCAATGCCATCCCCAACTTGGAATTCACACTAACACACTGACTCTTTTAAAGTAGACACACTAAGGCAGATCCATATTCCTCATATGTAAAATTGGGATATATAGCAATACCAACTTCACAGGCTGGCTGTGGGGGGAGAGAGGGAAAGGAGATAGCACATCTAAAGTGCTCCGTAAACCTTAAAGTGCTATATAAACACTAACACTATATAGTGTAGTTCCCCAGTATAATCTAAATCCCTCTTGAACAGAAACTACTTCATTAGTTTGTTTGGGTATCCCATTACCTAACAGAGTGCCTTGAATTTGGAGGGGGAGGGTTCTGGAAGAGAATTTCTATAGTGCCCACCAGATGGGAGGCAAACACTTTACACATATTACCTATATGTTAAGGTACCTAGCTATTTCAGAGCCTAAATGGTGAGGATCACAACCCATTCACACATTCTAATCCCATGCGACTCTTCATGTTCTCTAATAAATAGTCTAAGAGGTTCATTCAACCCACCAGGGAATTTCCTTTATGCCTCTTGATATTGTATAGGTACCAAAACTTTATATCAGTGATCCTCAAACTTTTTAAACAGGGGGCCATTTCACTGTCCCTCAGACTGTTGGAGGGCTGGACTGTAGTAAAAACAAAAACTCACACTCTGTCTCCGCCCCTCAGCCCATTTGCCATAACCCAACGGGAGCAAAAACGTCCTCAGCCTGCGGCATCTGGCCCAATGGCAGTAGTTTGAAAACCCCTGCTCTACACAGAACTTAAAGATTTGTTCTAGCCTCAGTGAATCAAGTGATATTTTATGACCTATACAACATCAATGTTCATAATGGAGATTATGAAAAATAATTGCTAGAAAAAAAGCAGCTAAATTGGAATTATTAAGGATGTTTGTGTATATTACTATATCCCAGTTTATTTTTTCACTTCAAATGATTAAAAATGAAGTCTAGACAAATATTCCTTCCTTTCTGCTTTAAGCCAGTGGCGCGGTAATATACAGGGAAGCCTAGTCTAAAGCCTAGACCCGAATCAGGAAGATCTGAGTTCAAGTCCTGCCTCAGTCACTTGGTAACTGGAAGGCCCTGGACATGTCACTCTTCACCTCTCTGCTCATTCTCACTTTCACTCTCACCACTCAGCTTCCTTGTTTGTAAAGGAGTGGCAATAATAGCAGTGTAACTCACAGGGTGATTAGATGTCTGCAAAACATTTATTTTTTAAACAAAAGATTTTATTTCTGCTTTCATATGTAAAACATAACAAACTTACAATACTAAAGTTTTCTTTAAATTCCAGCCCCCCCAAACAGTCAATATTATACTAGTCAATTACACTTCTTTCCAGTTTCAATTTTCTTCAGTAGGTTAGTTCTGTTGCAAATGAACATAACTCATAGTTATTAAACTATGAAATTAACAATAAAATTGTCTTTGAACACAACTAATTAGTTGACAACTAGGAGGATTTTTGTATTAGTCATTAAAAGTAAACTAATGACTCGATAACTCCTAACAACTACATGTTTTTTCTAACATTATGGGTCAAGTCTAACAAGATTAAATTTACTAGAGATAATTTGATATCCTTATTTTGTTTTTTAAAAAAGAACAAGTATGTGATAGGAGATAGGATTTAACATTAGTTCATAGAAAAAATACTTGCGGAGTTGTTTTTTTTTTAATCAAATATAAGCATCAATAGTATAACACGATGGCTAACAAAACTAAGACAATCTTAGGTCACATTAATAAATATAGAAATATAAAACAAAGATCAGAATTCCATTAAATACTTGGTTGGTCAGTCCTGCATCTAGACTATTATATTAAGTTCTAAGCACTATATTTTTAAAAGAACACTAACAAAAACTGGAGTTTGTCCAGAGAATGACATCCTGGATGGTGAAGGAGATTAAAATAGTGTCATATGAGGAACTGCTGAATTAATTAGGAATGTTTAATCTAGAGAAGAAAATTCTATAAGAGTGCCTAAAAGTTGTACTCAAATTTCTTAAGGGTTAACCTGGGGGGGGGGGAGAGTAAATTTCCTGGAGATTAGAAGTCCAACATCAGACTTTGGTTCGGCATAAGAAAAAGCTCTCTAATAATTAAAGCATCCAAAAATGAAATTGAATAAAGAGATCCCTGTCATTGGAACTAACTTTGTAGAGAGTATTTCTTTATTTGATATTTAGACTGAAGTAAATAAGGTCAAAGAAGTCTTTGAGTTCTTTTATAACTCTGAGTAATCTACATTTTTTAATTTGAGTTTCTCATCACTGCAATTTAACATCCAAACTTTTGTTAACAGACACTCTACTTCCAAAAGCCAGGAATTTTGAAGTAATGAGTAGAGTGACCAGCTTATTGTCAGAACTTCATTTTAACCAGTGGATTTTCTTGATATGACAAGGCACTATGTTACATGCTGGGAATGCAAAAATTAAAATTGAAGGCATCCTTGCCCTTAACAACCTTAAACTCTATATGTAAGATAATGAAATCTTTCTTCATCCCTTCCTTCCTTCCTAAAGGAAAATTATTATATTTAGTCTGGATGGTCTGGTTTGTGTAAGAACAGTCATCCCCCTTCAAGTATCAGTAATAGTAGCAACAACACAATGCTCGTATTTTCAACCAAATTCCAAAGGCTAAATAAGACCAAAGCAGACAGTAAAAACAGTAGTCCCACACACAAATCTGTAGATCAAGCAGCTTGGTAAATCTAAAAGTGTTGTGCAAATGTATGTCACTTATTATTATCATTATGAGGAATTCCTAGAATATGAGGAAAAACTACTCAGTCAAAAATCCAAGCTGAACAAAATGTTCATAGAAAACAATGATGGACTTTTTACATAAAATCTTCCAGTATTATCAGTAAATTATAATAGTTTTTATTCAATCCTCTTAGTATCAGATGGAACATATCATTTAGATCTTAATCTAACATTACTACTACATATATATATATTAGATCTCTGACATACTTATTTGTATCTTTTCAATTGTCACTACAAGACAGAATCATACAATCCATAGAGTTAAAGATGTCCTAAAATCATTATAAAATCTTCATCTTACAAATAAGTAAACTGAGGCCCAGAGAGATGAAATTTGTTCATCAAGGTTATACAATTAATGGCAGTGCTGGCAGCTACTTAACAACTACATTAGAATCAGGTATTACTTTCTATAGAAATCTTTCCTTGATCCCTCTACTTGTTCTCTTTCTTTAAATTATCTTCTATTTACTTATTTGTATAAACATTGTATATCCTCTCTAACAAAATGTAAGCTCTTTGAAGATAAGGATTTTGGTTCATTTTTGGTTTTGTATGTAGTACCTGTCACATAGTAGGTATTTAATAAATACAAAATATACTAATAGAACCAATTAATGGACCTTTTGTCAATAAACTTGTTTTATTATTTTAAAATATTCTGATAACTACATTTCAGTGGAACTGATTTCCTTTATAATCCTATATTTTACTTTATTATTTTGTCTATTTTATTTTAAAAACATGACTCAGAAGAGGAGTTTATATTGATGTTGTCTGAATAAAGACTGAATCTTACTATTTTTCACTTTTTCTTTGAATCTTCTTGCACAAAGTGACTAATATAAAAATGTTTTACATGCATATGCACATGCATAATCCATATCAGATGCCTTACATTTTCAGGGAGGGGAAAGGGATAGAAAGGAGTGATGAAATTTAGAGCTCTAAACTTTAAAAAAAAAAAAAAAAAAAAAAAAAAAGACCAGACAAAGGTTAAAAATTGTTTTTCCATGTAATTGGAGGAAATTTTTTTTTAATTTGAAAAGAGTGTCTATGGACTTCAACAGATTGTTACCTAAACTAAAACATTTAACACAATAGTAAAAATGTATAAAATCCTTCAAAGCAACATGAGTTCCTAAATAGTATGAGGATTTAAAAATCTTAACCAGAGGAAAATAATAAAAATAATGGTGCCTATATGATAATAATGCCTTGCATTATATGGCATTCTACAAAATACTATCTCATTTGACACTTCACAACAATCCCCAAGGAGGCAGGCTCTCTTATTATCCTTATTTTACAAATGAGGAAAATGAGACAGTTTAATGACTTGCCCAGGGTCATACAGTTAGGAAGTATGTGGCCTAATGTGACAAGCACACCTTTTGTCACTGATAACTAAATATACAAATACCCCTCTTTCTTTCTTACCTTGAAAGCAATTATTAATTTTACATAATGGATATGTGTATCCTATCAGATTATTAAAGAAAGGATCTCACTTTTCACAGAAGTACTATACATAGATATTCCTAGAGTTTGCGACTCAAAACTTCAAGCTAAAGGGAACATAAAAAACACCAAAGAAAAATTTTCCCCAATCCAAATGTCCAAAAGAAAAGAAAAGTCCAAGATTATCACCAGAGTAGTTAAATACTCTAGCCAAAAAACACTGTTTTTTTTTCTCCTACCCCAAACATCAGGTTAAGATGAAAAAATATAGCAGCCACAGATGGCAAAAGAATCACAAAAAGAAAATATGTAGCCTGAGAGGAATGTGTTGTAGGAAGGGATTTTGCTTTGATAGTATCTATTCTACTGCTTTAATTAGCTTATAATTCCTTCTCTTCCTTACAAAGACATATATATATATATGTGTATATATATATATATATATATATATAAAATATACACATCTGTATAAAATATACATACAACTGATTTAAGCATCAATAAGTAGGAACTATTTCTTTTTCCCTCAAAAGCTGATTACCACAATCACTGACCAACTATCTGGGTTACAATAAAAACACCATCAAAACTGAATGCCTCACATTATTCTCTAGATGATCCTTTAGGAGCCAATGCTGAAATCTTATGTAGTTTTTCTCTTATCAATGGGGAAAGCAACACTGAGTGTGTGTGTGTGTGTGTGTGTGTGTGTGTGTGTGTGTGTGTGTGTGTGTGTGTGTGTGTGTGCGTGTGTGTAGGTAGACATAAGAAGGGAAAGGGACAGAGAATCTTAAATATCCAGAAAAAGAAAAAATAAAAAGAGAGAAAGAAACCTCCAAGATGAATCCTTGAAAATTATTGGTTCTCAGGGGAAAAAAAATCTGAAGAGGCAGCCAGACTCTGCCAAAAAGTTTTCAAAAATGGAAGCCAACTCTGTCTGAGTACACCCAGACAAGCATTTTCGAGGGATTTGTTCCGCTTGAAAGACAAGCAGCTCCTTTCAAAGCTTTTTTTGCTTTGAGGGTCTCCTATTTTGGTTACAACACAATACATCTTGTTTATTATTAATAAGAAAACTATACTTCCACAACATGTTCTTCCTTTCCCATTCTCTATCCTTTCCCTCTCAATAAGACTATTTCTTGTTCTACTCAAATATTTTCTTATGACTTGACAACCAAACATTTTTTTTCCTGTTTTCTATCTAGCAAAGGGTGTTTTTGGATTTTCGGACTCTTGTTCATGAAAACGGGAATAGATGAGAGTCAGATACAAGATTACTACTTACAGCTGTATGCATGCAAGTACACACATGCCAGCTCTCGACTTGTTATTTTCTTACATCTGTGACCTCCCTTTTAATAATCCCAGAAAGAATTCTTAAGGTCACTTCCACTGTTTCTGTTACATTGTATCCTCACTAAGCTACATCATGCTTTTTTTCTTAGAGAACTAAACCCATAACTCTTGCTTCCCTTTGGTATTTGAACAGAACTACATTCAGAGGACATGGTACTGTTGCTTCAGCTTGTCCTCTCCAGCTCCTTTTTCTGGGATCCTCAGAATGGTACCTGTTGGCAGTGCTGGTATTGCTGCTCCCACTGTTGTGTTTCTGTGCCCGGCTCAGTCTCCGTGGTGGCTTTGAGTGTTGCATTCGAGGACTTGGCACGGAAGGAAAGGTTGAGGCATAGCCATGTTCACACTCTGCATAAGACAGAAGATAAAAAGGTAAAAAGGAGTGTACCTGAATCCATAAAGCCAAGAGCCCTCTTCCTGATAGCAGGCTGTTGAAACAAAAAAAGATGAAAATGATGTTCCAACTAATACTAGAAGAATACATAAAGTAAATACACTGCACAACCTTGTTATATATGAGATGGATCCCTAAAGCCTAGTATTTTTTGACACATAGTAGGCACTTTAAAAAATCTGTTCAATTGAATATTTTCTTTCCTTCTCACTAGTGTATGTTCTCCTTCACCCACTCACATCCACTAAATTACCCACCCTACCTTACCTTTTTCCCTACCACCCTAACATTTTACCATCAAGGACCCTTTGCTCCCCTCATAATCTTAATTCTTCCACCCTTGACTTTCAAGTACATTTGAATCCTATTTTCTGCCCCTCCTTTCCCCTCAGAAACCCCATCCCCAGAAGATCCTGATTCTTTTTCGTTCTCCAAACATACATACATCCACCAACAAATATCTATTAGCCACGTTACTATATGAAATGCACTGTTATCAGGTATTAAGCAAAAACAGAAAACAAGCCAGACTCTTTCCCCCTTATTCTTCTCCATTCAATGATTCCTCCCCTTCCCCAATTCTATGGTGCTATTTTCCCCTTTTTTTCACTCTCCCCACACAGTTGTCCCCTCCTTCTCCATTCCAAGATCTTCTTTCCCTTCTCTTCTCATTCCAAAGTCCCCTCCCTCTCCAGCTGTGATCTCCAAATGTTCCTTCTTCCACCACTCCCCAATCCCACAGTCCTCTCCCTTTTTATCCTAGTCTCCTCTCTCCATCCAACCTTCTCCAAATCATGTTCCTTTCTCCCCATCCATTTGGTCTACAATATCCCCCTTCTTCCATCCTTTCTCCCCCAGTCCCATGGTCCTCTCTTCTCTTTCTTTCATCGCCCTTGTCCCCTCTTTCTATCTCTCCCCATCGGATGGTCCACTTTCCATTTCTTTGACTATCCCTCCACCCAGGGCCTTCTCCCTCCCCATGCCATAGTCCATATCCCATTCTTCCATTATCTCTCTGTCCATGTTCCTCTCCTTCCCTAGCCTATGGTCCCCTCTGCCCCTCCATCCATCCCTCTTCATCCCATGGTCCATCTCCCCATTCTTTCATCATCTCTCTGTCCATGGTCCTCTCCCTCCCCATCCCATGGTCCATCTCCCCATTCTTTCATTATCTCTCTGTCCATGTTCCTCTCCCTCCCAATCCTGTGGTCCTATACCCCCCCTTTTCTACTACTCCTCATCCCGTGGTCCCCTCTCCTTCTTCATTCTCCCTCCGCATTCCATAGTCCTCTCCCTCCCCATCTTATGGTTCTCTCTTTCCCCATCTCGTGCTTTGCTCTACCCCTTCACACTCTTCCTCCCCGTGACCCCCTGGCCCCTCCCCCAGCCCTAGGACCTCCTCCTCCCCACTACCCGAGACCGTTACCTCTCTCCCTGCGCTCCAGGAACTCGGCGGCCTCCAGCAAGCGCTGCACGTTGATCATCCGCACCCGCTCCATGTGCTCGGCGGGGAGACCCCAGAACCGGGGGCGACCTCTCTCCTCTCCCCAGTCCCTTCCCGGAGCGGCAGCGGCGCCCACGGGTGACTATTCACCACAACGGGGCATGCGAGGGACGGCGGGGAAGCCCGAGTACCCCCGGCCCCAGCTCAGCCCCCCGCTCCGGCCGAGGCCGCTTCCCCCGCCTGGCTTCCCCCCAGCCCCGCTCTGCTCCTCGCCGACCCCAGCGGCTGTCAGGTCGGCGACACAGTTTGTTTACCTCCCGGGCGAGAGCACGGGCGGAGGGGGGAGGGAGCATCGGCCCCCAGGCCCGCCCCCTCCCCGCCTCTTCCGCTGCCCTCTGGGTAATGTAGTTTCCCCTCTGCCCACGCCCGAAGTGTAAGCCGGGAAACGTAGTGCCCACTCTGTCTTGGTGAGCCTATGTCAGAAAAAGCTAATTCAGTGGCCCTTGGGAAGTGTAGTTCAGCCTGGAAATCCAAGCTGACCCTTGGATCTAGGATTTCATTAGTATTGAGCAAAGTACTAACCCTTTCAGGTTTTCCCTAATTAACGTTAATCTTAACCATTCTTTTCTATAAATCCGCCACAGAGTATCTCTCCAAAATGCTGTAAGCTTTCCTTCTAGTTATTTTTTACATTTTACTTATGTTTGGGAAAGACGTAATAATAGTGCTCGTTTATTTCTTAAATGCATATTTACTCCTAGTTTTTTTTGGACTAAGTGAAAAAGAAGATTCTTTGCCTCAGTTTCTACTTAGCCTTAATCACTATATGAATATAGCCTCAGTCAAAATGAATCCTGTTGAAAATCTTAGATTAAAAAGGGCCAAGGTCTCCCATCTCATCCAGGGTCATCTCCAGTCGGCTTGCTCTATATCTGGCCACTGGACCCAGATGCCCTGGAGGGGAAAGTGAGGCAGGTGACTTTGCTTCTCCCTCCATCTTGTTAAGGCATCATCTCCCTGATGTCCTGGTCCTCCTCCAGGCTGAAGGAAAAACAACTCTTTGCTATATCTTGTGGTGAGGATAATTCTGGATTTTCAAAATTTATGCCAAACCTGGCAGACTTATTATTATGGAAAGGTTTCCAATATAGACACAGCACCAAACAATGACTACTTTCCAAACTACCTTAGTTTAGGGAAATAAGGGGAGACTTTTTTACCAGTAGATTGTCTTAAGTCAAGTTTAAAAAAAAAAAAAAGGCTCAGTTGTATTCAGATTTTCTTCTATTTTTAAAATGATGGTGGCAGAGCCATAAAAGGGACCAGAGGGTGCTAAGAATCATTCCATTTTTAGGTCACATCCATAAAATTTACTTAGTTGTGGATAACCTAAACATCAAATCCTTCTCTAGTGACCAACAAATAGTATTATCAATTAACAATGTTGATAATCTTGATATAAATAAAACCGGAAGACAAAAAGTACAGATGAATAGTAGGAAAACACTGAGGTTATATTTGAAAGGGAGAATAAAGAGTTAGTAGATATAGTTTATTGTATGTCTCAGGGCAACAAGAAATATCATTTGTGTCATACTGTAATACTCATAAACATTTTCAAGAAGAGAGACTTGAAGATAATTGAAGTTTATGTACCAATATCAATTATAGATGAGTTTATATAAAAATTGATAAAATGCTTAAAATTGAATCAGTTTCTGCCTTATTTGGTGACCTTATTATAAAGGTGGAATATAACATTATGGGCAAGTCCTTTTTTTCATATCAATTTTGTGCACTGTGCCTTGCAAGTAGTAGGCATTTAACAAGTGCAAGATGGATTGACTCACAAAGGAAAATGGGACATACAAAAAGGCAGATTTTTTTTCCTGGAAAATGTCTTAAGAATAAACATCATTGAAACATCAAAAGTCTATACACTACATGTTTCATGCTTTTATATAATGAAAACTTTTAAGAAGTAAATGTTGAACATGGTAAACACAGTCATTAAATATGAAACTGGTTATATTTTAACAGAGGAAAGGACTGCTAACTGGTGTGTAATTTTTTAAATTGGATGAATTAAAACTATTAGCTTGTTGGAGAAATAACAAACTAAATATATATATATATATATATATACATATATATATATCATGTATAATTAAAATTACAACTTGTTCTTTTTTAAGCTATTGATAACAAAATATGGATAATGGATAAAAAGAACAGGTAACACTATTTCCTAAGAAAGTTTAATCAAAGTAGATAAATTGTCAAAACAAAGACAAGAACTTAGAAAACATGGCAGTCAGCAAACATACTTAGAAGAGAGATGGAAGCCAAAGGCAATGCTAAATTAAACAATTTTAAATTGTTTATAAGATATTAAAGATGATAAAGCTTATGAGCAGAGTCACCTACAAAGGATAGGAATTAGGGAAAAGAAAACAATTCTATAAAAAATTTTGTGAAAGACCTAACTTAATCATTCTAAGGTAAGATTGGAATGATAAGGAAGGGTATCTTACTGTTTCAGGTGAAAAAATGAAACAACTTTTATAAAAATTTTCATCAGTGATAATGGAGCTATATTTGGATTCCAACATTACAGACCCAATAGACTGCATAAGGAAGAAAATGAAGGGAAAAGCATTTATAAAACCTCAGCTGGAGATACAAAGACAAAAGTGAGACATTTCCTGTCATCAAGGAACTTACATTCTAAAGGGGAGTCTCCCTGTGTGTGTGTGTGTGTGTGTGTGTGTGTGTGTGTGTGTGTAAATGGGAGCATGAAGCTCTAGACCAAGAGCCTGGAAGATCTGAGTTTAAAATCCTATCTCAAACACTAGCTATGTGATCTTGGAAAAGTCATTTAATAACTGTTTCCCTCAACTGAAAAAAATGGAGATAACAATAGCACTCACCTTCCAGGATTATTAGGATAAAAGAGAATTTGTAAAGCACTTTGAAAATTTTAAAATTCTATATGTTAGCTATTTTGTCTGGGAAATAACAGGAATGGTGAAACTGTAAAGAGCCCATTGTTATAACCTTTTCAGAATGATAGTATAAATTTCTTTATTATTTACAGGGGAAAAAAAAAGGTGAGTAATAGAGGGGTAGGGATAGGAATAGGAATATACAAATGACTTAAAGAAAAGATGAGATGTATACATATATTGTATTTATACTCTAACATATTTAACATGTATTGGTCAACCTGCCATCTGGGGGGGAGAGGAAGGAGGGGAAAAATTGGAACAAAAGGTTTGGCAGTTGTCAATGTTGTAAAATTACCCATGCAAATATCTGGTAAATCAAAACTATTAAAAAAAAAAAAAAAAAGATGAGAAAAGTCGATTAAAAAGGAATTTTGTGCCAGATGGGACACAATCTTGAGGGTGTTGAAAGATTTGAGTATATGAAAGAGGGAAGCAATACCTAAGGAAGAGAAATCATGAATCTTGTTAGCTAAAAAGGTAACTATTAACTACTAACCTATATGTTACTCCCCTTTTTGTGTTTTTTTGATGTGTTTTTATATTATAAACATTTCCATATTATCCCCACTTTGTAACTGGTATCTTACAACAAAGACAATTAAGAAAAATAAGACAATGGCCTTATCTGAAACTATATACAATATTTAGCATTTGTAACACCCTTATCTATTTTAAGTTTTTAAAATTAAATATATTTTCTCTTGTCCAAGTCCATTGGGAAAAAGAGGAAAAAAAATAAAGTCCTTATATGCATAAATTAAGAGAAATTCCCAATTAGCCAAAATATGTGTGATTCTGCATCCCAAATCTAATTCCTTCTGATCAGGAAGTATGTTTCATCTTCTTCTGGAATCATGATTAGACATTATAATCCTGTTAAATCTTTAAAAGTTTTTGTGGTATTATATGCTACTTTCCCATTTCTGCAAAATTTTTATGAAAAATTTCCAAATGTATTAATAGAAGAATCCATGATGCAAGAATGGATAGGGATCTAACTTTTTTGAACACTATTTTCCAGTAAATTACAAATTTCAAGCCATATAATTGAAAAGTATAAAGAATACATGACACTACTGATTTTGAGTATGGAAAAAGCATTTCATTTAGTACAGTAAAATGATATTTTAATGTTTCTTTAACAAGATATTTACCAGGATTATGCCAAAATCATACAAGATTCTTTCAAAGATGTAATAAAGTTTCATTGCAAGACTATATTCAAGAATGAAATGGAGATTTATGCTTGCCAAAGAGATTTGCCAATGTCAAGGAGGATAACTCAATGTAGAGTCCAAATAGAAAAAAAGATATTGTTTTTAGATAAAATAGCCATCTGGCCTCAGAACATTGCAGAGTTTCCTAAATGAAATCTATAATCAGAAGATTTTGGCCTAAGAATGCTTTTTTTTTTTTTATTAAAACTTATTTACAAAGCATATGCATGGGTAATTTTTCCAACATTGACCCTTACATAAAGAATGCTTATTTTCAAAACTATGATATGTGGTTGGGTGGACAAACAGTGAAATTATTTTACTTGGATAACAAAGTACATGTCTTTTGGGGAATAGCTAAATGAATTGTGCTACATGAATGTAATGGAAAATTACTACATTGTAAGAAATGACAAATACGAAGACAGGCATAAGATTTACATGAACTAATGCAGAGGGAAGTAAGTAGAGCCAAGAAAACATCTCCCAGAAAACATACAATCTACAATATATATGGGGGGGAAGTAAAACAGTTGAAAGTTGCAGAATTACGAAGAATATGATTCCCATATATGCTGAACAGATAAGCCGTATACAGTCTAATTTGAAACTTCTCAACAGACGGAAAGTATTAAAATTGAGAGGTGGTGATAAACTTCCTGTGGAGATTGAGACTTTAGCTGGGACATGAAGAAAGCCAAGGAAAACAGGAAGCAGCAATGAGGACAGCATGGGGAACAGACAGCTAGGTAAAATGCTAAATCTGGAGATGGTGGCTTGTTCAAGAAAGCACAAGGAAGCCAGTATTACTGGATGGTAGCACATATGGTTATATAGTTATAAAATATAAAAAAAAAAAAAATGGAAAGGTAGGTGTAAAGTGGGTGAAGGGCAGATTATAAAGATCTTTGAATGCCAAACAGAAGACTTATATATTGTATTACCAGTGAAGGTAACACAAGAGAAGTCCCATGGAAAAAAATCATCAGATACACAATTAGAAAAAAAAAAAAAAAAAGGGCTAAGCACGGATTAAAAAAAAAAAAAAAAACTAATGCCCCAAATTATCCACTTAATGCTAAAACAACTAGAGGAAAGCCCTTGATACATTAGGTGTGTCCACTATGGAAAATTTACAAAGGTATATTAACAGGATTATGAATGCACAGATAGCTTATAGTCTCTATCAGTGAAAGGAGTACTCACATTGATTTGATTCACCAAAGAACCAAAATATTATTTGCAAAATACTTATGACAATTTTGCAATTTAGGAAGGAGACGTCCTGTTCTTTGGTAAAGTTAGGAGAAGAATGAGTTCAGTAAGCAATGAGTTCCGTGCCCAAAGATGAAACCGACCAAGTTACTTCTCCCTACCCTTCAAGGTTCCTAGAAATGGCCCAGCCCTACAGAAGGAGTGAAATGGGGTTTAAGAAAAGATCTAGATCTCACTGCTTTGCCACTAATTAATGCTGTTAACATTGGGTCAGCTTCTCTAACTTCTCTAGGATTCGTTTCTTCATCTGTAAAATATATCTACACAAAATTGCAAAATTATAACTGAGCAAACAGAGAAAAATTCCTTTTGAAAGCCAAAAATTCTTCCCAAAACTAACAATCTAAAAGTGAGAGGAACTTGAAGAGATCCTGGTTTGGAGTAGGCTTTCGCTCAATCTACCTAAAATTGGTGACTTCTAATCCCACAGGATCCAAACTGTCTGAACTGGCTAACAGTAAACAAAAGGCTAGATTATGATCAGTAGGCACCTGTCTTTTCAAATGCAAGCATATTTGAGATCAATCACCTCTTGGATACTAATGGAAATGTATCCACTAGACCATACAACCACCCAGATACCTTTATTCATAGCATAAAAAGGCACTTAAAATGGGGGGAAAGTTGGCAAAGAGAGAGGAAAGATTCAAGGATGCAGATTCTAAGAGGAACCAAAAAGACAATCTGACTTTTGAAAAAGTCACTTTTCCTCCTCTGTGCTCTGAAATGTCCTGAATATTAATTAGCTCTGCAAGGATCTTAGAGATCAGCTACTTAGAAGAAAATTGAGGCTCAGTAAAGAGGTAGTGACTTGGCTTCAGTAAAACAATAAGCTCAATTGACCCACACTTAACACTGTACACCAAGATAAGATCAAAATGGGTCCATGATTTAGGCATAAAGAATGAGATTATAAATTAGAGGAACACAGGATAGTTTACCTCTCAGGCTTGTAGAGGCAGAAGGAATTTGTGACCAAAGAAGAAGTAGAGATCATTATTGATCACAAAATAGAAAATTTTGATTATATCAAATTAAAAAGCCTTTGTACAAACAAAACTAATGTAAACAAGATTAAAAGGAAAACAAACTGGGAAAACATTTTTACAGTTAAAGATTCTGACAAAGGCCTCATTTCCAAAATATATAGAGAATTGACTCTATAAGAAATCAAGCCATTCTCCAGTTGATAAATGGTCAAAGGATATGAACAATTTTCAGATGATGAAATCGAAACTATATCCACTCATATGAAAGAGTGTTCCAAATCACTATTGATCAGAGAAATGAAAATTAAGACAACTCCGAGATACCACTACACACCTGTCAGATTGGCTAAGATGACAGGAAAAAATGATGAATGTTACAGGGGATGAGGGAAAACTGGGACACTGATACATTGTTGGTGGAGTTGTGAAAGAATCCAGCCATTCTGGAGAGCAATTTGGAACTATGCCCCAAAAGTTATCAAACTGTGCATACCCTTTGACCCAGCAGTGCTACTACTGAACTTATATCCCAAAGAAATACTAAAGAAGGTAAAGGGACCTATATGTGTAAAAAAGTTTGTGGCAGCCCTTTTTGTAGTGGCAAGAAACTGGAAAATGAATGAATGCCCGCCAACTGGAGAATGGTTGGGAAAATTGTGGTATGTGAATGTTATAGAATATTATTGTTCTGTAAGAAATGACCAGCAGGAGGAATACAGAGAGGCTTGGAGAGACTTACATGAACTGATGCTGAGTAAAACGAGCAGAACCAGTAGATCATTATACACTTCAACAACAATACTGTATGAGGATGTATTCTGATGGAAGTGGATATCTTCGACAAAGAGAAGATCTAATTCAGTTCCAATTGATCAATGACAGATTCAGCTACACCCAGAGAAGGAACACTGGGAAATGAGTGTGAACTGTTTGCATTTTTGTTTTTCTTCCCAGGTTATTTTTACCTTCTGAATCCAATTCTTCCTGTGCAACAAGAAATTCGGTTCTTCACACATATATTGTATCTAGGATATACTATAACATATATAACATATATAAGACTGCCTGCCATTTAGGGGAGAGGGTGAAGGGAGGGAAGGGAAAAGTTAGAACAGAAGTGATTGCAAGGGATAATGTTGTAAAAAATTACCTATGCATATATTCTGTCAACAAAAAGTTATAATTAAAAAAAAAATAAGCTCAGGGCAAAGTTAGGACCAGAACCCAAACTTCTCAGTTTCAAGGGTGATACTTTTTCTACATATTCCCTATAATGAGTATACAGTGAAAGTGATCTCCAATGAGTTCATAGGGTTACAAACTTTTGCCAGTGCTTTCAAATATTATACTTGGCACCACATTTAAGAACTAAAAATATGGTCGCTAAAATACAGATGTGTTCATAAACCACAAAAGACATTATTTTCTTTAAAAAAGAAAAAAAAAAGACCCTGAATGGTTTTGCTTTCTCAGCTGGTAGCTTCATAGTCTCTGATCTGGGTTTCCCCATCATGTGTCAGTAACAACCATCATCAAGAAGAAAGCTAGAGGGAGGTCGGTACGAGACAGAATTATCTAAAAAAAAAATGCTCTACTACTTACTTCCAAGAGAGAGGAAAAAAAAAAAAAACAAACTGATTTGCACAGGTCAGCTATTTGGAGTGAGAAACTATTAGGATGCAATTTAATCTCATCTATTTACAAAATACCTTTACAGATCCCAAACTGCTTTGCTTCCTCCAAGAAGTAGCCACAGGAACTTAAGATACACAGTTTGGGGACAAAGAAAGGAAAATACTACTTTCCACAGTAGGGAGTAATAATACCCAGAAAAGTGTATTGTGGGGTTTAAATATAAAATGTTCAATGTGTTTAGATGGGTTATTAGGGAAGCTGGAATGTTTGGAGCAATGTCTGTGGCCCTTGAGGGTCAACAAAAAGGACAATCTTGGTCCCCTTTAGGGCCAAGCTTCCAACAATATGGGTTCACTGGGAAAACAATTTTATATGGATGAGGACAGCCTTGAAAGAGAAAAAAAAAGTCTCTAAAGGGCAGTTTTGTATTACATTTATGACATTATCAAAGTGTCAAACATACTTGTGTGTGTGTGTGTGTGTGTGTGTGTGTGTGTGTGTGTGTGCCTTATCTCCCTGAACTAGACCCTGAGCTCTGGGCAGAGACACTAACTTACCTATCTTTTCATACACAGCTGTTTAGCATGCATGACTCTACACATAGTAGGATTTTAATTCAAGGATTATATGGCAAGACAGGGGGCCATGGAAAACTTGGAGGTTGATTATATGTCCATGACTGAGTCTCTACTAATTAGCACCAGTCGGGGAAGCCACCTTCTCCTCATGTGGCTGCCCTACTTGAGTCATTGCCCAGCTGTGGGCAGTGAGCTTCCCACCCTACCCTTAAGGTTCTGGGCCTGGTACAATCACCTCAATTACCTGTTTTCTATCCCATGTGCTCCTGACAGAACAGAATCCTAGTGGAAAGTGACCAGGGAAAGCATCACATGTGGCACTTTTGATGTTCTTATGATAGAACAATGTGTACATCGTGAGTTCCATACAGCAGATGGGAAAAGTAAAGACAAGAGGGGTATCCTTTTGTAAATAAGAGGCTCAGTCTTCCTGGCTATCAACCATATCCTATCATGACATTGTCTCTTAGAGTATCTCATTTGAGGATGAAAGGTTCTATGTTTGTATCAAGCTGAGTATTCAGTGATCCTAAATGTCAGTGTTATGTAGAGTAGAATGTGCAAAGCTTTATGTTTTAGGGATATGAACTCCTTTCAGTTTCTAAAGTTCAGGTTGCCAATAATAGTTATCAGTTATTCAGGGCCAGTAAATAGTGTTTCTATTTCATGGATGGAATCAGGAATAGAGACATTACAGACAGATTATATAACTTTCCCAAGTGACTTGTTCAAAAAGTGGTTAGTGTGTAGATCAGCTTTTTGTAGATGCGTTGAATTAATCAATGACAGGCTCAATAGAGGGTAAAGATGGTATAGGGCTTTGGAAGAAAGATCAAAGTCCCAGAACAATAATAATGTTTTTGTCTTATTTTTCACCTCCCTGTACTAACCTTACCTTCACATCTAAATACACACGCACAGATAGACCACCTCTCCCACCCTACTTTGCACTCCTCACCATGCCCAAAAAGCTCAGGACAACATAACAAGAAACAGGACTCAGTCCATGAATCAGACATCCCTCATGTGAGTTCTTTCAAGGCCAGCCTGCAGTTAGAGTGCTGCCGGTCTGTATGCATAGAGATAAATTTGGGTCTAAAAAGAGTGACGTAATGATCTGCCAGAGAAGTAGTCTGCCAGATTCCATTCACCCATGCTGGCTGACTGCTCCAATCCAGGACAGGACGCACTTAAACAAATCAGGTGCTAAGGACACGGGAAACTGGGAAAGGGGCAAGAAGAGCCATGGGATTCAGGGAAAGGGAGAAGGAAGGAGGGTGTTCATCTGAGATCACAGAAAATGGGAGTTTTTAACTTCAGTTTTCTAATGGTGAGATCAGGCTGCTTGGCAGGGGTTCCAACAGCTGCACTTGACTCCTATTCTGATCTCTCTTGCTCTTTAGAAAAGAGCTTAAAAAAAAACAAAAAAAAAAAAAACATTTTATTAAATGGCCCTTACACGACAGCCGATTTTCAGTGATAATAATGGATTTGTTAATCTCACTGATGTTCTCTTCTTACTCTGAACAAGTTGAATCCAAGAGGAATCTGCATTGCAGAAATCAATTAACATGCATATCTGAGAGATTTGTTAGGTCTTCATAACATACGCATGAGATATTATTTTTCATCTGGTTTTAGGTGTCTGATAGAATTCTGCACTTCTATGTCAAGGTCAATGTTCCACAAATAGTGTTTAATATACTTTCATAAAGCTTTAGAGGTTATCTAGATCAGCCACTTTATTTTATAGAAGGGAAAACAGATCTGGATAGACAAAGTGATCAGTTCAAGGTCATGGAAAAGCAAGAATTAGAATCCAGGGCACTTTTTCCTATATTGCTCTCCTTTTTCTAGGTATATAATTTGTGTAAACCTAGTTATTTACCCGCAGGTTCCCTCATTAGAATACAAGGTAGGAAAAGCTGTATTCTCAAATCAACCCACAAGTTAGAAACTATTTCATTCTTTCTTTAAAAAAAAAAAAAAGAAGAAGAAAAAAAAAAGAATCTCTAAATCAATTCAGTCAATGCTGCTAAATCTAGTCCCACTAAACATGCTTCTTCCAATGAAGACCATGGTAGACCCTGCTTCCCAGCAGGGAAGGAAGCTCCTGCATTCCTGGCAGAGTGCTTGTTTACTTTGTTGTATCTGCTTGGGCCAAGAACTAAATTGTTTTTTCTCCTATTTACCATCAACTTTCTGGTCTACAGAAACTGACCAAGGCGTCTCAGCGACACCAGGTCCTTGAACAAGCAGAGGAATCTGAATATCCTATTATAGCTCAAATCCCACTTTCAACAGGAAATCTTTCCAAACTGCTCTTAATTTGTGTTTTTTGTCTTTTAGTTATTTTCTATTTATCTTGTATATAGCTTACTCTGTAAATATTTGCTTTCATGTTGTCTCTCTGTTAGATTGTAAACTACTTGAGGGCAGGGACTTTTTTGTATCCTTAGCACTTAGCACAGAGAAAGTGCGGAATGAGTGTTGATTGATAAGTACAATGGAAAAAATATTATAAAAGGAACCAAGAGACCAGACTCTGCCATTGAGAAAATGTGTCTTTGAACAAGTCATGCTATAACTTTGGGTCTTACTTGCCTCATCTGTACAATGTGGGCTTTAGCCTATAACACCTCTTCAGCACCAAAATGTTTGTATAATTCTATCCCCCTCCCCCCCCCTTTTTTTTTTTTTGCTGTGGTTCTCATAGGCCTTATCTATAAAGCAGAAATGATAATAATACTTCATCTGCCTTTAGACCAGATCATCTCCAGAGCTCTCCAACACTTGACTCTATCCATTTCACTAAATTTTTAAGGTCCTCTACTAAGATCCAGGAGGTTAGAAGCTGTGTCATAACAACTTTTGTATCTTATTCAGTATGCAGCATTACACTTTGCATTATAGTAAGTTTTTTTTTTTTTAAATGATGATTGAACTCTAGAGTGTCTAGGTTGGGACTGTTGTCATGTGCAAAATAATTCATCTGGATTTCCACACACTATTCATCAGCCTAAGTTCTTTTTCTGAATAAGCAGCCTGGTTTAGTGAAAAAAAGAACAAGACAGAGTTTAGACACATGTGAGTTCAAATTCCACATGAGATGGATCACATAAACACTCTGGGCTCCAGTTTCCTCATCTGCATAATGGGGAGAATAACATGCCTCTAGTCTCTTTCTCTCAAGATATAACCACCATCACCTTAATTCAGAGCCTCATCACCTCTCCTCTGGACTATTACAATATTTTTCAAATTAGTCTCTCTATCTCAAATTTTTCCACATCCCAATCCAACATCCATTCAGCTCCCAAAGTGATTTTACTAAAGAATAGGTCTAATTATAATATTCTACTATTCACTAAACTTCAGAGACTTCATATTCCATTCAGGATCAAATATAAAGCGCTTTCTTTAGCATTTATGCTACTTATACTTGGCCTCTTCCTAGTGGTCAAGTTTTCTCCACTTTATTCCCTTTCCTCGTACTCTATGTCCCAGCGCCTTTGACCTACTTAAAGTTCCTCCCACAGACCCTTCGACTTTTGCTTTACATTAGTTATGACACATACTCTCTTCTGACTACCACCTGTTATTTTACCTGGTTTCCTGCAAGACTAAGTTCTAATCTCTCCCCCAAGAGGCCTTTCTAAGTTTTCACAGCTGTTAGAAACTTCCCTTATGAAATTATTGACTTTCCAATCCATATAAAGATAACATATATCTTGTACGGAGTTAGTTATTTATTGCTGTTTCCCTTATTAGACTTATTAGAAGCAAAGGGATGTTTTCATCCCTTTTTCCGATATTTAGCACATTGCTAAACATAGGCCAAATTTTAAATAAAGGCTTATTTACTGGTTTATTTTTCTTTCAAAGTAGTGGGGAAGATTAGTTAATCAACAAAGATTTATTAAACATTTCTTAAGTATCAGGTACACTGCTAAATTTTGGGAATACAAAGAAAGGCAAAAAAAAAAAAAAAGGTACCTTCTCTCAAGGGATGGGGAATTGAGGGTAGAGGGGTAAGAAAAGTTTCTTTCAGGTTAGACTTTACCTAAGAGTTGAAGAAATCAAGAAGAAATAGAGAAGCAAGAAAGTGGGGATTCATAAATGAAGAACAGGGAAAGATCTGTAGGAATTTGATCAGGTGAAAGAAAGAATAGAGTAAATAAAATTAGTTATAAAATGTTTTAAGAGTTAATAGCTGACGTGATTATATTAAAAAACCAAATCTAAAATGAGATGTAAAACTAAAGTATATAAAGCAATTGACAAATCTTAAAATGCTATATAAATGTAAGTTATCATCATTATTCTAAGGACAGGTGGAATTCTGGGTTTTTTTTTAAAGAGGCAGAAAGTTGAGAATTCTGTCTATCTATACTTCTTTATTTCCCCTCCCCCCTTTCTCCATCTCTGTTCCTCCCTGTAGGAGGGCCCAACATAAACAGTTCATTCCTTCCCAGGTTACCCAGACCTCCTTATTATAGCTGGTGTCCAGTAACATGGTCATGGCTCCACAGTAACATTTCCAGAAGCCATAATAAAAAGGTTCACAAAAGTTAAATCCTTTCAATTCAGATCTGTCTCCTATCTTCTTACTGACCTCTTCCTGACACATCTGAAAAGGAAGCAAGTGCTTCAGATCCCCAGTGTCCAGAGCAAAGCTTTTGTTGACCCTTGTGACACTGCTTCTTTCTAATCTTTTAGATGTTCTAAAGGCCACAGCTGCTTGACCAACTGGGATACAGATACACTAGACTTAATGATGTGAATACATGAGACCAGCCATCCCCAAGCCTTCCCCAGTGTCTGGGCTAGTCACAAGGAGGCCACTAAGAGAAAGCACTTGAGGAATTCCAAGACTGTCATGGGGCTCACTGAGGCTGGCTCCCACACAGATCTTTTTGTTGCTTCCAAGCCGTCCCTTCCTTTGCCCTGTGACAGTGACAGAATTCCAGGAGCTGGTGTCAAGATTAAAGAATGAACAACCGGAATGTGGATTGCTCCCTGCAGTGTAAATTCCCTGACTGACGATAGAAGCAAAGGCAGTCCAAGGGAGCTTCGCAACCCATTTATGCCCTTCCTTCCTACCCCCACATTGTAGCTGCCTTGCTGTGTAAGCTTGTCTGACACGCTCCACCCCTGCTTCTTCTGCATGAGCTACTGGCTCAAGCCATCAGCCTGGCAAATATCCTTCAGGAAGTCTGACATAATCACCCCATGAGGAGTCTCAGAAAGGCTGTACTGGTTGGATGAGTTTACCAGAAGATGTTGGACAGGGAGGTACCATCCATGCAAAGCAGCATGGAGGTGACTTCTCCCTCAAAGGGAAGAGCCCACTTTGTCCTCAATTTCAATGCCTTAAGAAGAATACAACAGGTTTTGGCTGTCCTCTGCCAGAGGATGACTAGTAAGAAAACAGGTTGGAACATACGCCAAGACCAATAGGCCTGGCCAAGGGGGGACACACCCTACCTAACTGGGGCCTCACTGGGGACTTTACAATTCCAGGTTCAGTTTCTGGCTTTCTTGATAATTCTCTCTTTCCCCAGCTATCTCCTAGGGATCTGATTTCTCCCTCTGAAAATGGAGAGCAAGAAATACTTGCTAGGAACTTCTTTGGGGACTGGCTACTGGATATTCATAAACTTAGTTTCAACTTGTGGGAGGGCCAAAAGAGGAATGAGAAAAAAAAAAAGAAAAAAGAAGTTAAGAAAGACAGGAGCACTTTAATGCTTATATTTGTGTATGTTTTAAAACAAAATTGAATATATTCATTATTAGATGATCTAGAACAATAGTGTCAAACTCAAATAGAAATTGGTCCTTGAATGTTGCACACTGACTTAGAAAAACACAATATTATCTATGCCTGTATTGTATTGTATTTTAAAATTTATTTTGTTTGAAAATTTCCCAATTATATTTTAATCTGGTTCGATCCTACTCAGGAGTTTTGCTAGTGCCTCCATAGCCCATGAGGAGAGTTTTACAAAAAACTCTCTGAACTAGAGAAAGTCCTCACAACAACTCTTGGAAGTGAGCATTTTACAGTTGATTATAAGACCATAGATTTAGAACTTGAAGAGGCTTTAGAGCCAAACAGGCCGGCCTTCATTTTTCATTTGGGGAAAGTGAAACTCAAAAACAATATAGCTAGTATCTTAAGTGGGATTGAAATCTAAGTTACCCTACCTCTAAGTCAAATTCCCTAAACAGATCCAACCATGGGGCCCAGAGAAGTTGAAAGATTTACCCATTCACACACTTTCATATGGCTAACAAATGGCAGATCTGAGCCTTAAAGCCCAGGTCTCTTTACAGGGATCTTTCCACAGTGTCATGAGGCTTTGTCTCTGAATCTCACAAGACTAAGGAAATAAAAGAAGCAGTGTTGGCTTGGCCTGGGATAGGGAAAGGATGTAGGGATCTCACAGGGCAATGACGGAGCTTTATATAGCCTAGGACAATGACCATACCCTCTCCCCACACTCAGGAAAACAGAGCTGCTAAATGTCAGCCCTTATTTACAGATCTGCCTGCATAGAACATAAATCAATTCAATAAAGTGTTTATGCTGTCTTAACTTATTGCAAAAGAGCCAAAAAAACAGAGGTTCAAATAATACAAGTTCTGCCTATCTAATTCCTGCCTACCCTCACTGACCCAGATGAAAAGTCACTTTCTCCAAGAATCCTTTCCTAATCTCTCCTGCAGGAAGTGAAGTCTCTTTCCTCTGCACTACCATAACTCTGAGTTTCTACTTCTTTTACGAATATACTAATTTCATCTTGTAGCATTTATTGGTGTATTGCTTATCTTAAATCCCCAGTACACAAGGATTAAATTTATACTCTTTTGTGTTCCCCATAACACTTAGCATTGGCTCTTGCCATAGGAAATGTTCAGTAAATATCTTTTGAATGAATAAATGAATATTAAATTATGACTTCATAAAAATAATCATCTATTATTTTTACAATAGCATTTTTTTTAGCCTTACCATGTATATTCTAATCAGAATATTACTAAAATACATTTGCTTTTCTTAAACATGTGCTGGAATTGGGCATCAGAATCTGTCAAGAGGCTTTAAGGTGGCATAGTATGCAGGGCATGTTATGAAAAGTGTATCACAAAATGAGTAATAGAGAATGGAGATAGAGTGCTGCCACTTTACCCATCTCGAAAGAATAAAAAGTTGAGCTGAATAAATGACCAGGGATTATACACAAAATATGTAACTCCCCCCCCAAAAAATGGAGGAAAACACTCTTCTTGAAAGTATGGTTTTTATGCAATAAAGATAATGATTAGAAATCAAGGTGAAGTTATAGGCAGAGTGTCTTACCCAAAAATAGACTTTTAAAAATTTACAGTTAACCAAATAGCTGAAAGTGATCTCTCTTTAGAAATCATATCGTTAGGATTTAAAAGGCCCTTAGAGGTTGTTTAGTTTAATCTACTGGTTTTTATTTTTGTTTTATCCAAATGGCAAAGTATTTAACTGAAACAGCATATAATAACCACAAAGATCAAACAATGATTCCATTCTTAGCCCACCCATATGCAAAGCTTTACAGTCTCCCACAGATTCACATGCAAATGAGAAAAGGAATAGCTCCCTAGAAAACTCACATTTCAGAGGTGAGAAGAACATTGCAAATCTCTGACACTTTCCTGGGCCAAAGTTTCTTCAGAAGACTTAATTGTTGAAGTGATACCCCTTTTCCTTATTCCTTTATTTTTACAGACGAGGTCCAGAGAAAGAAAATAATTTGTCCAAAGTTATACAGCTAGTTGTTGTGAGGTTTCAAACTAGAAACTTGTCTCCTAACTTCTAGTCCTTCTATTAGTGTAGAGAATAATCACTAATATTGCAAATTATTTTCCATTTTACAGAAACATGAAACATTTGCATTAGCTTTCCTTTTGAGAATTCTTCTGATGAAGCTGTAAATCTAAATTGATTTATATAAACATCATCTCTCTTATTTCCTTACCTCTCTCTCTAGCAAAGAACAAATCCATTGTGAAGAGCAAAGTCTACCTGTATTTAAAAGCCTTCTTTTCACAAAAGATGAGTTCAGTAAAGCAACCAGTCCAGCCGAGCAGGAAGCAAAGTTGGATTCTCAAGTCCAAATTGGTGGCAAGTGGACAATGTTTTCAGCCAGAGGGATAAAGACAGCTGTCCTGGGCCTTAACATATCTGGCTGAGGATGAACCAGAGACAATCATTTCAGAGACAATCATTTCCATTAGGTCTTAGCAAAGAAGCCACACAACAGGTGTCTGTCTGTACTTAGGGGCTGTCCATTTGCAAAATCTCTGCTTGCTTAGAGCTAAATGTTAATGAGATATTGTCACCCAAGTATCAATGGGTAATATAATGAAGTCAAGAATTAGAAGACCTGGGTTCCAGTTCTTAATTGGACACTCTTTTCTGTGAATTAGGTCACTTCTTTCTGAGCCTCAGTTTCCTTCTCCCCAAAATGAGGGATTTCCAATGTCCCTTCAAGCACTAATCTCTATTTCTATGAGTTCCCAGGAAACAGGGAATCAATAAGCATAGCGCCCATTCATCAATGCTGACTTTAATTCTTCTAGGATATGAAAATATTCATATTTATACTCTATTCCAATCCTGGGTTCTTCATAAATTTTAAAACACATTTTAAAATGACATAGAATTAAAACTAATTTTGTTTTGTAAATTCCATGAGAAATTTGTGATAGCCTTTTGAAATAAGCAGAGGTAGGTGACTCGGGTTTGAGGATCATTAATTTGAATATCAGACTGCTCTTACAGCAGGGTATCAAGTACTACATACATGTACCTGCCTTTCCTCCAGGATCCAAATTCCAGAATTCTGTCTCTATCACAGCTCTTTAATTTAGTTCTGACTGCAAGGGGAAAAAAATCCCCAAAGAGCAATAGAGAGAACACTAGACTAGACATCTGGGTTTTTGTTCCATCTTTACTAGTGGCTAGCTTTGCGACCCACTGCAAGTCACTTCATTTTTTTTTTTCATCCACGAAATAAAGGGGTTGGAATAGGTGATCATTAAAGTCCTTTCCAGTTCTGAGTTCTATGATCTTATATGCCTCTGTTTTTAAATGGGGAAAGGAAGGGAGTGGTTCAGAGGTTCAGACTAAGACAAGCCTTACTCCACTTCTTCCTTCTGAAAATAGCTTTCTGCATTATTCAAAGAAACTCCAAAACCACAAAACCATGGTTCACCTCTCAGAAAGAAGGTCATTGGGAAGCCAAAGTTGTCAGGGGGCCTAGGTGTGTCAGTTCTGATTTAAAGGTGGTATCTTAGCAAGGATCAGGCCAGGCCAAACATGTGATCCTGCTCTAGAAACCCAGTTTAAATCAATATTTATCTAACTATATTTATAGAAAGTGTTGGTAGGGGATGGGGTAGGAGAGAAGTAGAGGGGAGGAAAGGATCTACAGCAGAGGACACCACAATGGGCATGAACACTACTGTGGCCAATTCATTTTTGCATTTAAAGATGCTTTAAAAAAAAAAAAAAAAAAAGGCTACCTTCCATTTTTTCACAGATTCATTAATTCAATAAATATTTTATTCATTGTTGATGCTTAATAAATCACTCGATTTCTCCATCTGGAATACCCCAGAGATTGAACTGCATGATTTCTATGAGCCCTTCCAGCTTTCAAGTTCCATAATTCTAAGGGGAGAGAACCTTCTGACCTAGTGACCCATACATACTCTACCAGGCAAAATTCAGGAATTCTTCTTATCCAATGGCCTCAGATACTGACCTAGAAGTCTCAAGCAACCAGAGACACAATTTCCAAGCACATAACCAAGCAGAAAATTCCTGGCTGAAAAGTAAACGCTTTTCTTGAGAGTAACTCTAGCAACCCCTGAGGCAGGCTGCGCAGGAGTTTAGTGGTCATCAAGGCCATACTTTCTTCCCAGGCTTTTAAAAATGGCTCCTATGTTTCACATGCAGTCCCGGTTGAGCTGCATGTTTCTGTAAGGGTTAGCAGCTGTTATGAAGAGACCTTTGATGGAGAGTTCTGCAGGTGCACAGTTTAATACCTCTTTTTTCCCCAAAAACTAAGAAAAAAGGGATTTGTTTTCTTACATTCCTTGGAGACTAAGTACCTATACCAGTGCTCCTTCTATAATGTACCTTGTCTCTGATATTTTGAGTCCTTAAATGCTGATAACATCTTCAAAGCCAGTTATCCAGCTTTGACGAGGTGCCAACCCACTGTACTGGACACCAGCACTTATCAGACAGGCTTGCAGAGATCAAAATCTAGAACTAAGAAAACATTTAAATATAAGTCTCTTGCAGCGATATTGGGCCTCCTAACCAAAGAATCAGGGGAAACAAGGCTGCCACTGAAGAATCTGCATCACCAAACCCCCCAAATAATAATCCATAGGTTTTTTTTTTAGTTTGGACAGCTCAGTGGTGAAAATGTGACCTGTTTGAACATCAACTGCCTAGAAACAACTCTCCACTCTGAAATACCATGCAGAAACATTGTGTACACAACCCTCAAGTCCAGACCTTTCTACCTCCATGTAGGCTCATATCTCTTGAGGAATAATTCTACCTCATTTCTCCTGAACTAGCTAATGTTAAATGTAGAGCAGAGCCCCAAAACCCAGACTTGACCAGTACTTCTGACAGCCCTACTATCCTAAGTACCTTCCTGGTTCTGGACTTTGGGGCTCAATTCTATTCCTGCCTGGAGTTAATCCTCACTTCCAGTCAGATGAACATATATTTCCTTAACACCTACTGTGAGTTCAGTGACTGTGTTAGGAGAAATTTATTAAAATAGGAATACTATATATAATCTTTACCTTAAGGGATCCAATATAAGTGAAGAGACAAGTAACAGGGGTAAGGAAAACAATCAGAGAAAAGAAAAATGTTAAATTACATATACAAACTTTTAATTGTAATTGGAGTTCTGAGTTTAGCCAGGGCTGAAATAGTTAGAAAAAGCTTCATGGAGGAGGTGTCAGTTCTGAATTGGGCCTTGAGGGATGTGGATAGCAAAAAGAAAGGCAAGTGTGAGTACAACATTAGGAGACAGTAAGTAAACCTGTCTGGTAAATATGGATAACAAGTTAGAAAGAGGATAGACTGAATAATATAGCTCCCTCAAATTCTTCTTGTTGTTTTTTTGTTTTTTGTTTTTTTTTTTAAAGAAAGTTTCTGTCCCTTCACTATTCTTGTGTAGTATTAGCCATATAGGATTTGAAATTGCACTTCTTAGGTTCAAAATTTGGTTCTTCCACTTGCTGCTTGTATGAATTTAATGTTAAGAACCCTTTCTCTGATCCTGAACCTCACCTAAGGCACAGACAGATCTCTCACTTCTCAGGCTCCATTGTCTCCTGTTTCCACCTGAATCATCTTTCTCAAGTAGTCCTAGGATCATTTTTCTCTCCTAAGTACTTATAATACCCCTCCACGTTCCTCCTCCCAAACTAGACAAAACAATCTCTTTGCTTCTGTCAACAGTGATTTATCTGTTGTTGTTTTCGTCCTCCTTGGCTTTTAAACTGTAGGTTAGTATCCTGTGTAAAATGAGGGGGTTGCCCAAGATGATCCCTAAGGCTCCTTCCACCTCATCACCTTATGAGTCTCCCTCATGGAATTCTCCTGTTCTGCTCCTCCCCCACCTTTAGCCACTGAGGGAGATGATTCTTTAAATATGAAGATTACACATATCACCTTAATTTTCAATCACGTGTGCATTACACATCAGCCATGATTTTAGTTCAGTCTTGGCAATTAATTTGACTGTGGGACAATTACAAACCGAGGAAGACTTTGATATTCAAAGAGAATGGTTCTCCTTTTTGTCGTGGAGAGCAAAACTTAAGCCTGCTTCTTTCCCCAGTCCCTTATTACGAATTGAAACACAGGGCCTTACATATAGTAAGTGGAGATAACTAACTATTTGTTGATTTGACTTGGTTACTACATAACAACAAAAACCTACTCCATCTACAGAAAAAATAATATAGCATTTGGAGTAAGCTACCCAAATCTCCTGAGTTAGATTCTAATCCTGTTCCGGTCCACTAAGATTTCGAGAACAGCTCCGGCTTTTATGCATGCCCACACTCTGTCCTCCCCGATTTGTAAACAAGAGTGCAAGTAGAAGGTGAACCCGGGATGGCAACGGGGTTGGGAGATTCCCATCTAGCAACACTCCGGTCCCAGCCTATACAAGAGTGACATCTATTTACTGAGCGTTCTCCTCCTAAAAAAAAATAAAAAAGATTGCCAGTCCGCGTAAAGTCCCTTTAAGAAGAGGGTAGACTGGCAGCTTAAGCACTACAGTTCCCAGAGACTCCTGGGCTAGGCTCCTGGTCCCACCTACAGAACTCTAAGCCCTAGCAACGCGTGACGTCAGAAGAGGCCAAAGTTGCCAATTGGCCGAAAGACGCAGCTAGGTCAAGTCCAGTCAGAGGAGAGAAGTTTATCTCCATGTGGAAACCACGTGTCTCCAACTGGGAGGGGAGAAGCGGCGAGAGGCGGAGAAACTGAGATCAAGTGACTACGGGGGAGCGGGCTGTAATGCAGGCAGGGAGGTTATGCACCTGAGCCAGCAGCATTCTATGCAGTAATGTGACCTAAAAAAAATACCATGCAAGAAACTGGGGAAAAGCTTAAAAAAAGAAAAGCAGCGGCATTTTCCTTCCAAAAACATTCCAGATCTGAACCCTGCGCTCCTGTCGGACCCTGTCTAGAGTCTAAAACTCATTTCTTTTCCCTCTCACTTTTTTTTGCCAATTAAGATGTTCTCTTTAATGCAACCCATGCTCTGTAGCAAAACAAGCCGCACCGCTGCCTGCGGAGGAGAGAGGGGCTGCACGACCCTCCTCGGCCGCTCACAGGGTTTCTAAGCACACACCGGTGACGTGACGTTGGGCATTGTGTGGAGCCAGAGGAAAAACAGCAGCCAAGGGCCGCGGAGAAGATGAAGAAGGGAAAGAAAGGCCTTCCAAAGCGCCTTGTATTTCTCTGGAGGAGGGGGGGTGTAGGAAAGAATTCGGTGATATTTGCAGGGGATGATGGCAAGGAGCCCAGGGGAACAACAAGAAGGGCATGCCACTCGGGTGGCGCTGGTCTGAGAGCAGGGAGGACCGAGAGACTTCGGATTATGTCATCCCCCACAGCACCAACAATGCGTGGGAGGCCGGGGGCGGAGGGAGGGGGAGTGGGGGAGGGAATGTGCGCCTCCAGCTCCTCAGCGTTTTCAGCAATCCAGCCCCGCTGCCTTTTATTCCTCCTCGCCACATTATTTCACGCTCTGCGCTCAGCACATCTGCGGAAATCAGGGTGCTGTTTGCAGCACGTCCTGTAAAGCAAAACAGCAGCAGCAAAAAAGGGAGAGCGAGGTCTAAAAATATTCCAGTGGGGGGTGGGGGGGAGAGGCAGGGCAGGAGTGGGCTCCTGGTGCTGAGAAACAGGGCTGAATACGTTCGTGAAGTTGACTTTGACCGAGGAAAGGAGGCGACTGCTGAGCTAAAGCCTACTCCAAGGAGCAAGTCAGGTTTTGTTTAGTTTTGTTCCTACGACCTCCCCACCCAAACAAGAACACGCGGACTAGCTCAGCAGGGAGGAGACCTTTCCCTCCTCCTCCGCACTCCCCACTGGGCAACCCGGCTCGCTCGGCTTTTTGCCTACGTGACTTGCGGCCATGCCAAGGACTAGGAAAGCGGATAAACGAGAAGACGCTGAGCTCCCGGGTCCTCCGTTCATCCCCAGGGGGAGAGAGAAAGAACGAGGTTAAGTTTAGGGGTGACACAAACCAAAATAAAGGTTTCAACCCACGTCCAAGGTCCCTTCCATAAACACTTCTAAAGATTAGCTTCGTCTACACAAGACGCGACCCTCGAGAAAAAAGACTCGGGAGATGAGGAAGGAGAGACCCCCAGTGTGTCATCCCTCAATCTGCACTCGAAAAACGAATACAAAAATCCTTGCTTTTTCCCCTCCTCCCTTCCCCCTCCACATACTCTCACTCCAGCTTTTCAGAAACTACAACCCTAGCCAATGCATTCCCTACCTCCCCTCCATGAATAATCGAAAGAAACACAGTAACTCGGACATCAGAGCTTTTTTCCTTTGCAACCTAAACACGAAGAGCGTGGTAGAATGGGGGGCGGGGGAAGCCCCCTTCTCTCCTTTCCCCTCCCCGCCCCCGCTCCGTCAACATCAGAAATGCGATTAAAATGTAATAAAGAATTCTCAGGATCTCTCGTGCTTTCATATGATTAGTTTAATCCTGAAAGTCGATGCGTTCGTTTAGTGGGGATATTTGTATATCGTGTGTGATGTTGTTGTTCTTGGCTTGTGGGAATGAGTGTGTGTTGGGGGAATCGTGAGGGGAGGGTTGCAAGATCTGACACGTTGCAATCTGACCTTTTGTGTGTGTGTGTGTGTGTGTGTGTGTGTGTGTGTGTGTGTGTGTGTGTGTACGTGTACGTGTACGTCTTACATTGATCTTACTGCTTGTTCGGACAGATTAAATAGCCAGGGTTTTCTCTCAATCTCTTTCCCCCTTCCCCCTCCCTCCCATCTTTTATTGTCAATGACTGCTCCGAGCCGAGCTCAGGCAAAAGCATGCACCCGTTAGGGATGGTTATTCTACTGAGTTGGGGGGGTGGGGGTGGATGGGGGTGGTCGTGAGGAGTCCAAGAGGAAAAGCTAGGACCCCCCCAAACCAAGGCCAATAGACCTAATTTATCAGGAAGACTATTTACTTCCTTGCCTGTCCGGAAAGCTGAGCTGGAGACATCGCCAGGAAAATAATTAAATAAACCCACCTCCATCAAAACAGCCCAAACCCTCGTCAACTATTGTTTCTTGCAAGATCGTAAAGTTTCCTTTTAGCATCGTCCACTTGGCCAACTTCCTTACTGAACAAGGCCATTTTTGGGGGGGTGGGGGAGGGAGTCTCTTCAGGCTAAATCTTTTTTGTTTGTTGTTTTTTGCTAGAGTATGGGAAGGGAGATTACCACCACCTTGCACTTGTGCCGGCAGCAGCCCCCGATTGTCTCAGTTCGTGGTTCTCTGTAGAACAGCGCTCATGGAAAGGAAAAAAAGAGACAGTGGAGACAGTGCGAGAGCCAGAGACCGAGCGAGAACGCGAGAATGAAAGAAAGCAAGGAAGAAAGAACGGGGTTTTGTTCTGGAATCCTCGTTCTCTACCCTCTGCTTCCAACTTTATAGCCTGCTAATATACCCACCCCACCCAGATCCAGGCGATGGCAAAACAAACACCCGTCCGGCCAAGGAGACCGAAAAAAAGGAGCCTAAAAATGATCTCGAGGAGAGCCCGCTTACTGCTCGGTTGTCAGCCAAACAACACTTTGCAGTTTTCTCCTCGGCCCTTCTCCATAGCCCCAGCAGACAGATACACAGAAGACTCACACCCTCGCTCTCGCTCTCTCCCCCTCTCTTTGTTACATCTCTGTAAGCTCGGAGTGCCTGTCCCTTCCTCTGGTGTCAGTCGCTCAGAGCTAGGAGCTGGGGGAGGGTTGGAAACGGACAGCGGCTTGTTTGAGGGGCTAGGCGCAGACGGTGAAAGGCGAGAAGCTAACCCACCGTCTCTGTCTGTCTCTGTCTCTGTCTCTGTCTCTGTCTCTGTCTCTGTCTCTGTCTCTGTCTCTGTCTCTGTCTCTCTCTCTCTCTCTCTCTCTCTCTGTCTCTCTCTCTCTCTCTCTCTCTCTGTCTCTCTCTCTCTCTCTCTCTCTCTCTCTCTCTCTCTCTCTCTCTCTCTCTCTCTCTCTCTCTCGCCCCCCCTTCTCTCCCCCCCCCCCCCCAAGCCGCAAACTTACTTTTGTTCTCCTTCTCTATCTGCTCCAAGTAGCTGGCGGCCTCGAGCAGGATTTGCACATTCTGCAGGAAAGTGTTGATGTGTTTCTCCACCGAGCTCTCGCTGGTGTTGAAGATGTCACTGAAGGGGCACCTGAGTTGGGCTGCCACGGGCGCCCCGGGTTGGGGCTGGAGTTGCGGCTGAGGCTGGGGCACCGGAGAGGCGGCCGGCCCATCCTCCTCCCCGCATCTCGCCTCTTTCCTCGGCCTGCCGCGTTTGCCCATGGTAGGGGGGGGGCGGAATCTCCGAGCTCTTGCTTCGGACGTTCTGGGAGGAGGCTTGTTGCTGCCAAGTGCAGGACAGGATCTGAGGAGAAGAAAATGCGGCCGCAAAGAGTCTCTCGCAGACTTTCCGAACCTCTCCTGGTTGCAGTTGTGTATGTCTGCGTGCGTGTGTGTATGTGTGCGTGTGTGTGCGCGCGCGGGTGTGCGTGTGTGTGTGTGTGTGTGTGTGTGTGTGTGTGTGTGTGTATGTGTGTGTATGAGAGATTGAATGAACCTACAGGACGACTGAGGCTCTTTGGTCGCTGGGTCCTAGCGCGAGCCGTATACGTACATCTGACCAGTAAGCATAAAAGGTGCGGAAAGAGACTCGAGATTGTGCGCCCCCACCCTCCTGCCCCCGTCCTCCCCCTTCTGAATCCTTTCCTCAGTCGCGGTTTCAACCTGCCTCTGCTCAGTCCTTCACGGAAATTCACCGCATTTGACACGAACTGGAAAAATCCATACGACGACTGTTTTTATACACCTGCACAAACAACACACCGCAGTCTGGAACCGGGTAGAATTAAAACCATCCTAGGTAATGGAGAACTACTCCCCTCTTCTCACCCCCCTTTCTTTCTCCCCACCGAATACTATCCCAAGGCAAAGTCTAGGTCACAATCCCTTCAGCAGACGTCTTCACCCCCTCTCACCCCCTCTTTCACTCTTCCCATTCTCCCCCCCATCCTCCACTCCCCCTCCCCCGGCCCAAGATTTCAATTCGGGAGAAATAGCAAAGATTAGTTTCTGAAAAGTTGGGTTTATTCTTGTTTTGCTTTAAATGCAGAGTTATCTTTTGATGTTGGGAGGGGAAAGTGGGGAAGGGTATTTCTGCTGTTCCTCTTCCACCTGTCATTTCTAGCGCAAGTTGTGTAAAGATCTGGCATTCCATACCGTCACACAATCATAGAATCTCAGAGCTGGAAGGGACCTTAGAGATCATCCGGTTTAACTTGCAATCCAGCATCCATACCTGATGGTCTTTCAGAGCCTGCCTCACCATGCAGGCCCTCTCCCAATTAAACTGTATTGTTGTTTTGTTGTTTTTACTTAACTTTATAGAAGTGTCCCCACCCTCCACCAGCAACAACCACCTCCCGGAAGAGTTTTGAGAGCCCGCCTTTTTCCCCCCTTTTTTTCACCTCAGCAGGCCTGGAACATAGCCTGGATCATAGTAGGCTCTTAAAAATGATTTGAATGAACTAAGGAGATAGCTTCTTCCTTCCACTGTGGGAGTAGCAATCCACCCCTCTCTTTCCTCTCTTTCTGTTAGTGCTTTCTACTCCCTCAAATTATCATCCTTTTAACTAATCTTCGTCAATATTGTAGCCCCCGTTTAATATACTGAGACCAAGAATTGTTTTGTTTTTTTTTGACTTGGTATCCCCCTTCATGATTCACTTCTATATCCTTGTATATAGTAAGTGCTTAATTATTTATTGAATTGACCTGCTGTTTCTGAGGTCTACTCTCCCACTTCTTACTTGTACCCAATGAAAATTGTCAGTACCTCTCATTGTTATTTTCTCCAGGTTAACCGTTCACAGTCCTGCCAGCTAGTACTCAGGGCATAATTTACAGTGCTCTCATCTTCCTAGTAGATGTCCTAGTAGATCTAGCAGAATTCTGTACCTGCTCTTCATCTAGCTTGTCATTTTGGGGGTGAGGAATGGAGGGTGGGTAGAATGGGGAGGAGAAATGGACTCCTGGTTTTTGTCCTGTGTGGGGAAGCTAGTCTGTAATTCAGAAATTTAGGATTGTTTGGGGAGACTAAGATGCCAAATGCCTAGCCTTCAATCATTTATCTGGAATATGTCAGGTAGGGAGGGACTTGAAGTCAGCTCTTCTTGACTCCAAATTAGCTTCTTCTCTAAAGTGTCTTTTTTTTTTTTTCTTCTTTGTAATGAACCTGATTTCATTGCTACAGGAAATTTCCAGTAAGAAACATGTTCTCTGTCAATGCAGATCGTCAATCCCTCTAAATTTATACTTGGCTTATCATGATAGTTATGTGTGGTGGTGGTGGTAATGGCAATGGGAAATGAAGGTAACTTTCTTAGGGTCACACAACCAGTGGGTCAGAGGTATATTTGAATTTAGATCTTTCTGAATTCAAGTCCAGGTCTTTAACCATTATGGCGTACTACTTCTCAATATCTCTCGTAAAATATGTCTTCTTTCTTCTTTTTAAAAATGGAGGTCTTTGGATGGGTAAGAAGAAGTTAAAGATTATGTTATCCAAAGGGAAATTTGGGAGTCATCTAAGTACTTAATTTGTTCTTATCTCCCATCTCCATCCTCCTGACTATTAGTGCTTTCTCCTTCATCAAACTATCATGCTTTTACTAATCTTTGCAAATGTTTTAAGTCCAGTATGATAGCCTGAGGGCAAGAACTGGTTTTTCATTTTGTCTTTGTATCGTCTCTCTTTCCACCTAGCAAAGTCCTGGGCACATACTAAGTACATGATAAATGTATATTGAATTGTATTGATTCTGAGAATCACTCCTACCTCTTCCAGTCATTATTACTTCTTCTACAAAAATGAACAAAGGTCCAGGACCACAGGTCAAGGTATTCTCTTATACTTGCTCCACAGCAGGCTCAAACATATCCCATAGTGAATACTACACTGTCATTTTCGCCACTGAACCCAAATGAGGATTTGTTTTCTTTTTCCAAACCAGAGATCTGACCCTTATGTGACTTCTTAGTGTGTGACCAATGTTCCAAGGAGAAATAATCGAAACTCACAGAGAAAACAATTCTATTTCTGCTAAGAAAATCATCATGTAAATTCATTTAAGAATTGTCATCCAAGTGAGATTTTCATAAACATTTGCCCTGAAAGCTCTTTCAGGAAGTGAAAACTTTATGAAAAAAAGATGAGAGGAAAATGAGTTTGTAATATATCTAGTTATCCTATATATACCAAATCTAGGAACATTAAATGAGTTCTTATAAAGACTTTATGCAGTTTCAAACTGGAATAAACTTAAATTGTAGATTGAATAGAAATATAAAAGCTATCTAAAATAAAACTAATTTATGATCAGAACAACTCTGTGATATAATTGTATTTTAATCTATTTTGCACTTAGTAAACCTTAAAACACTATATAAATGTCAGTTATATTATCATTATTGCTAGTATTATTACTATTTCCACTACCATTATTACTACCACCACTAATACTATCACTCCTCATCCTTTTCCTCCTCCTCTTCTTTCTCCTACTACAACCACTACCATCACCACTATTTCTATTACTACTTTACTGCTACTGTTACTACTGTTACTATTTCTTCTATTACTACTGCTGCTACTGTTGCTACTACTGTTGCTACCACTACTATCCCTCTGAAAAAAATGTTAATAATAGATGAAAAGATAAATTCAGTCCTAGTGAAACAGAACAACTGTCTGGATCAGCACTGAGGAGAAAAAAGTTCCCCATTCATCCCCCACTACTAACATTACATCTGGACAAATAAGTTTAAAAATTTTTAAATGTTCTGAAGGCTCTGTGTCAAGATGTAGAACAGTCCATTTAAAACAGAAATCTCTGTAAGCCATACTGAATCAATGGGATTTGTTAAAAATGAAACTAGGTTTTCCCCAGCAGAAAGTACAAGGTGGAATAGTGAAATTGGAAAATCTGCTTTTGCTTCAGTGATCTTAGTCCATGGAAATACAGATTGTACATGTGCAAATATCTAGTTACTTTAGTTTATGCTCCTATGATAAATCCTCAAGTTTTTTGTTGTTTTGAAACTATCTTTTCCATCTCTTAAAGGTTTGTGGGCTAGAGCTGGCCTAGTGGGAATCTCTGAGCCAGGCCACAGATCTGACCAAGGCCAAGAGAAACAAGGGCTCGTAGAAAATCTGCAAAAAGTGCTGATTTGCACTCTCCCACAGTCAACCAAAGCTTAGTCCCTAAGATTATTCCCATGGAAAAATGATACTATTGGTGCCAAATCAAGTCTCCCTGTCTCACCCCATCTTCTGAATATTGTTTTTTGTTATTCTACAAGTCCATACTCTGGAACCATGGCACCACAAGAGGCATCAAAGGGGTGAGGGAAATGTCTGTTTTTATTTCAAAGCCCAGCCCTGTCCTGCCCTGAAATTTTCCATATGTTTAATATAGTATAATTCTATTGAACATACTCATTTCTGAAATCCATGTGCAAGGTGACTAACATGCAGAGGTCTCTTGCACCCTTATTCTTTGTTTGTCTTTCTTTCCCCCTCTCACACCCTTCTCAAAGCCCATCAAAAGTTAAATGATATTAGCATTGCATAGGTCTCCTCCCCTTCCCCAATGAAAAGATATCTGTAATGAAGTCAGTTTGGACTCGGGGAGTGTAGTTAAGTGGATGACTCATAGGTTAGATAACAGGATGCTGTATTAGGGTCTTTCATCCCATTCCTTCTTTGCTCTGTTTTTTGGATGTAGTGTTTGAACCCCCTAAACCTTGGTTTCATAAACTCTGAATTCAAGATTAAATGGACCATTTTGAGGATAGGATTAGAATTTCAGTGAGAGAAGGAAGGAGCATAGGAGAGAATAAGGAGAAGATGAAAAACTGACCTGATAAGAACTACTTGAAAACACTTGAACTGTTTGAAAGGAAAGTCTTGATGGAAAAGTGTTGTATGCCTAGTTGCAGATGCTCCCTAAGGGATCAGAGTCAGCTTCTGATGCTGGCTCAGCCTGGTTTGTTTCCCCAGCCTCTCCCCCCCACCTTTTTTTTTTTTTTTTTTTTTTTTTTTTTGCTTTCTTGGTAATATTTTTTCGTAGACCTTGTTTGCATATTAAAGAAAGATTGTTCGCTGTTTTATTTCTCCCCTCTTTTCCCCCTAGTAATACTATACTCATACATCAAAGGAGTTGTTTTGCCTGTAATTATGCCTTTATGTACACAGAGGCAGGTTAATTACTGAAAAGGAGATAGGAGAATTTCCACTGAAACCTCTCCTTCTTATATTCAAATGGGATACAGGTCACCTGCTTATCTCTGAGAAAATACTTTTTGACTTTCTAGGTCTTTCTAATTGATCTCAGGTCCTTACTTTTTTCCATTGATACACACATTGATTCTTTCTGTCTCTGTCTCTCTTTCTGTCTCTCTCTCTCTCTGTCTCTCCCTCTCTCTGTTTCTCCCTCTCTCTGTTTCTCTCTCTGTCTCTATGTGTCTCAGTATCTCTGTCTCTCTGTTTGTCCCTCTCTGTGTCTGTCTCTTTCTCTGGTTGTCTGTCTGTGTCTGTGTCTGTCTGTCTGAATTTCTCTCTGTCTTTCTCTCCCCATCCAGGATAGTTTAGACTCTGCTTGCACTCTTCACTGTTGCTTGGCAAATGTTGGGGTTGGGGGGGAGTGTTGTTTCCTTTGCCTCACTAAAGTATTGCTAACTGAACTTTTTGATTTGGAAGGAAACCTTCCCAGTAAGCCAAGAAATTGCCTCAGAGTTCTAGGAACCAGAGCATTGGTGAATCTCACTCCTATTCTTCTAGGTTTCATTATTTTTAGGGGAGAAATCTATTCAAGTATGTCCAGTGATGGAACTTTAAGAACTAAAAGAACCTTCTAGCATTCCTAACACTGCAGCCATGTCTGAATCAGGAATAAGCTGTAGCTACAGAAAAGACTTTGATTCTTCCTATAGCTATAACCAGATGCCTTCCAGTTCAGATCCCTTTTGTGATCAATACATTAAGGAATATATAAGAGTAAAGAGAACAAAAAGTCTCTGCATTAGCATAAGAACCCAGGGTTTTTTTGTTTCTTTCTTTCTTCTTACTAATATCCTGATTCCTTGAATCCCAGAATTCCAGAGTCAAAAAGAGATCTCAGAGATCATCCTAAGCCTTACTTGAAGCTTCTACAATATATAAACAAGTGGTAGCCCAGCCACAACCCAAACATCTCAAGTGGCAATGAACTGTTTATCCTTGAATTAGAAGGAAGCTTGGAAGTCATTCAGTTCAATTAGTACTGAGTATGAATTCTTTCCTCCTCAAATCATTATCCATTATCAGTGATGGAAAGCTCACTATTGAGGTAGCCTATTTTACTTTTGGACACTTATGATTATCTGGAAGTTCTTTCTTATTCTTAGTTGAAATGTACCTTTCTTTGAGGCTGCGCAAAATAAGTCTAATCCATCTTCCATATAACAAAGCTCTTCAGAGCCTACAAGATGCCTATAAGCTTTTTCTTCTCCTCCTCCAAAGTCTTTCCTGCCTCAAGCTAAGCATCCTTAGTTTCTTCAATAATCTTGTCTGTCTACAAAATTTTTTTTTAAACTTTTTTCAAAAACTTTAAAATATAACTTCTGAAAACAGTACAACTAACTTTACATGCATTTTTGCATTTACTTTAAAAAAAATTTTAAATTAAATCTTTGTTTTACATTGTTAATCTTTTACACTCTAATGCTGTCAGCTTAAGCTACCATTCTAGTGTTTCCCCTCAATATCAATCATTAGTGATTATTGCTACAATATTAGTTAGCCAATTGACATTAACTTTTACAAAAGGCATTTACTGAAAAAACATAATGAGAACCAAAATATAAAATCATCTCCTAAACCAAGTTATGTATTCCTCCTTGTACCTCAGTCTCTGAGGAGACTGTTCTCAAACTTAAAAGAGTTGCTATATCAGGTTTTTATCATCAGGTTCATTTCTTGGTGAGAACCAGCCAATGGATGAAACTCCTTTGCTGAAAGTCATATCTTTTGATTTATCGTTGGACTATATTCTGTAGATCACTCTTTGGTGTTGTGCTTCTTACTAGGCTCAGTTTCCAGGAAATTCTGGAATGGACTTCTACACTTCCATGTTTAATGTCTCTTTTGCCCTCTCAGCATCTCACATGACCATATAGCAATGGAAAGAAGACAAATAGGAAGCATCCCTGTCTCAGATGCAGGCTTGCCTAGGAAGTCCTGTGCTCAAATGCAGTCCCAAACATGAAGTGAAGAAGGGAAGAGTTCCCTTCTATTATCTCTCTAGAGTTCAGAGACACATTTTTCTTGTGGCTAGCAGGAAAGACAAAAAAAAGACCTTTATTTGGGAAATTAGTGATTTTTGTATTTAAATTTAGTTCTAGCTTAGCAGCTAATTATAAGGTCTTTCTTCATCATTCAGTAACCAAAGAGGCAACAGCTATATAGCCAAGACATGCTCTGAATGGAGGAGCTAGGCCCCTTTATTAAATGTCATCACAATTTTCCAAAAGCAGGTCCTTCATAGCTCTATAGGCTGTCATCAGGAAAATCTTGGGTCCTAACCTGTAAGTCTCCCTCTCAATAAAGATGAAAAAAGTTCAACACAACTAGCCAACATATTGGAAAAGTATGACTTTATAATGCAGTGCTCCATACCCATGGTTTTCCACTTCTACAAAGAAGGAGAGTAAGATATCTTCTCCCATCTCTTCTCTGGGACCATGCTTCATTATTATAATTTCACAGTAATAAGTTTCAATTGTTTTGCTATTATTATTCTTTCCATTTAAATTGTTGTATTCATTGTTTATGTTGTTTTCCTGGATCTACTCACTTCATTTTTTATCAGTTCATTTAAATCTTTCCATTCTTTTTAGTATTCATCAAATTCATCTTTTCTTATATTCATGTGCCAATTTTTTTCTTAATCATTCTTTAATTGACAAGTTTTTATCTACTTTCTGGTTCTTTGTTTTTTCTTTCTTTCTTTCTTTCTTTCTTTCTTTCTTTCTTTCTTTCTTTCTTTCTTTCTTTCTTTCTTTCTTTCTTTTCTTTTCTTAATATTATGCACTTAGCAAACAACAAATAAAATAAACATTCCCATCTGTTAACATTTGGATAATAGGAGAGAATTGTACACGAATCTCTGTCATATAGAAATTTCTTTTATCTTTTAAACATATAATACATTCAAAGTGTAACTTTGAGAACTGTCATGCTTATCTGTTATTCTTTATTGATCTTCCTTCTTTTCTCTTCTGCCTCCTCCATTAAAAAGAAAAGAAAAACTAAACAAAACTCATGTAACAAATATGTATAGTCTAACAAAACAAATTTACATTGGCTATATCCAAAAACATGGTAGGTATCATTATGTCTTTAGTATATCAGTTCTTTATCAGAATCTGAGTAGCTAGCTTCACCATCAATATTCTGTAATCATTGAATAGGGTTCTAAAGGTTTTTCAAAGCTGTTCTTAGCAGTCTTCTTGTTATTGTATAAATTGTTTCCTTCATTCAACTCACTTTACTCTTCATCTGTTCATATAAGACTTCCTAAGTTTTCTTGAAACTATTTCTACTATGTTCGCACATCATAATTTGTTCATCTATTCCAGCATCCCATTAGTTTCCACTCCTTTGCAATTACAAAAAGAGATGCTATAAATACTTTTGTACATATGGGTCATTTTCCTTTTCCTTTAAGCTCTTTGAGGTATTTGAACCAAAGGGTTCAAATGTGGTTGGTATTTTTTCAGGAATAGTTCCAATTTGCTTTGTAGAATGACTGGACCGATTTATAACCTTACCAACAGTGAATTAACAATCTTGGTATAGTGTAGGCATATAGTAAATGTTTAATAAATGCTTGTTGTTGGGTTATTTTTCTTGATATTCTAGATATTTTATTCCTCTAAATCAATTTTGTTATTTTACTATGTATCTAGCTTTCTTTGATTGGAATAGGATAAAATTTGTAAACTAACAGTTTACAAATACAGTAATAATTTTATTTTGTTTTTTTTTTTTGTTGAATCACTCATTTAAGATCTAATGATTACATATCCATTTGAATATATTATATTTGACTTGAGTTTTCTCAGTTGGTTCTTTTTATTATTTAAAAGTCTATATATAGAATTTCTGCTTTTGGCAATTTTCCTGAGCATTATTATATGCCATATGGAGCTAAGAAATATCTATCTATCCTTCTCTCTCTCTCTATATATATATATACATATATATAAGTGTGTGTATACATATATATACATACACACATATTTTCCTTTATTTATCTTTCTATCATATCTGTCCATCTCTGAGAAAGGAATATTAAAGTCTCCTTCTAGTGTTACTAACTGAGCTTTTTGGGCAATTCAATTATTTTTTTCTTTGTAAATTTAGATGCCATGCCACTTGGTGCACATATGTTTAATATCAATAATATTTTATTATCTATGATTCATTTAGCCATAATATGTAAATTTCTTATTTAACTGCATTGATATTTGAATTTTTGGTCTTGCCTTTTTAGATAGCATGATTGTAACTCTTGAGTTTTTGGATTCACCTAATCTCTATTAAATTTTTTACTAACCTCTCATTTTGCACTTACATATTTTTGCTTTTTATTTATTTTTTTTCCAAACCTCGCAGCCATAGCTCTCCAAATTTACTTATTATCTTTTTTTTAGAATTTTTTCCCCACAGTATAGATGCATGAGTAATTTTTTAAATATAATATTATCCCTTGTATTCATTTTTCCAAACTATCCTCCCCCTCCCTCTGCTTCCTCCCCCCAATGACAGGCAATCCCATATATTTTACATGTGTTACAATAAAACCTAGATACAACATATGTGTATAAATCCCATTTTCTTGTTGCACATTAAGTATTAGATTCCGAAGGTATAAGTAACCTGGGTAGATAGACAGTAGTGCTAACAATTTACATTCACTTCCCAGTGTTCCTTCTCTGGGTGTAAGTATTTCTGTCCATCATAGATCAATTGGAAGTGAGTTGGATCTTCTTTATGTTGAAGATATCCACTTCCATCAGAATACCTCTTCATACAGCATTGAAGTGTACAGCGATCTTCTGGTTCTGTTCATTTCACTCAGCATCAGTTGATGTAAGTCTCTCCAAGCCTCTCTGTATTCCTCTTGCTTGTCATTTCTTACAGAGCAATAATATTCCATAACCTTCATATACCATTAATTTACCCAACCATTCTCCAATTGATGGACATCCATTCAACTTCCAGTTTCTAGCTACTACAAAAAGAGCTGCCACAAACATTTTGGCACATACAGGTCCCTTTCCCTTCTTTAGTATTTCTTTGGGATATAAGCCCAGTAGCAGCAATGCTGGGTCAAAGGGTATGCACAGTTTGATAACTTTTTGGGCATAGTTCCAAATTGCTTTCCAGAATGGCTGGATTCTTTCACAACTCCACCAACAATGTATCAGTGTCCCAGTTTTCCCATATCCTCTCCAACATTCATCATTATCTTTGCTTTTTAAATATGTTTTTATTTAAAGTAACATGGTTTTGTTTTCTTATTCATTCTGCCATACTTTTTCATTTTAATGGATTGCTTATTTCATTCACATTTAAAGTTATAAGCATTGGTTTTGTGTTTTTCTTCATTTATGTCTCTACTCTTGCTTTTAAAAATATTTTTAAAATCTTAATCCTTTAAGTCAATACTTTGTTGCTACAATTAATTTTTCTTAAACTATTTTGATGCAACCTGATTCATTCCTATATCCTGTCTTTACTCCATCACTATCCGTTACTGCCATTTATCAATTCTTTCTCTAGTTTTGGGGGTTTTACTTAAATTGTTTCTTTTTCATCTTATCTATCACCTATTTCTCTTACTTAGCTTTTTTCTTTCTCTTGTCACTTACATGGTTAGTTGAAAATCCTTTTACTTTCCCTCCTCTCTTCTTTTGTTCACTGGGTTTTTTCCTCTCTGTCTTTTTCTTAAAAAAACAAAACAAACAAACAAACAAAAAACCTTTGCTTTTCTTTCTGTGTACTTCAGAATTTCATTGTCTGGCTAATAAGCTATATTTTTATTTGTTACTTTTTTTCTTTGTGCTGTAAATAGAGTTAAAACTCCAGAACTACTAGGTGTGAGTTTTCTTTTCTAACTAATCTCTCTATTATTACCTTTATGAATTTTGTCTCATCATTCCTTTGTTCCAGTTCCTCCCTCTGCCAGTTCTCCTCTTATCACTGAATTATCCTTTAGCTCCTTTTCTGACTATGAAACTATAAGTCATTGCTCCTTCACTATTTACCCATGGACTTAATACATTGCTCTTTTCCCTTTGTTTTCTGCCTTCCCTTTCCTTATTTATACACCTTCTGACACTGCAATTTTTTCCCACAAAATAAATTTGAGTCACTTGTAGGAGAGTTTGAGATTTAGGCTATAATATTCTTTGCTCCTCTAGCTCTACTTTTCCCATTTCTTTAAATTCTGTTTACATCTTTATCTTGTGAGTTCAGAATGGTAGGGTGGTAGGGGAAACTATTGTGAATCTCCTTGTTCTTTTTTTTTATATCCTATAGCTGTCTTTTTCTTATTCTTTCTTTCTTTTTAAAAATAACCTTTAAATACATGGTAATTTAATGAATTAATTATTCTTTCCTTGATAATTGTACTGATTTACTTTTTTTTTATTTTTTTTTTTATTTCTTTTGTTTGGAGTTATTCTGCTCCTGTCTTGAATTTTTGGCTTTAGGAACAGCTCAAATGATTCTCTTTTGTTGAAAGTTAATCTTTTTTTTGTTGTTGTTGTTGATGATAAGGCTTAGATTAAGAGTATATGTTTTATGGGTTATAGATTGAGCTCCTTTTCTTTTTGGAATATACTATTTCAATTCTTTCTATGGTTTCTAGTGGATGTATAATAATCTTTATTATTTGAATTTCCTTACTTTTGTATTTGAAGACATTTCTCTTGACTACTTGCAAAATTTGTCATTGAAATCATTACATTCAAACATTATGTGTTATAGAGTTCAAAGTACAGACTTGTTTCTCCATAATCCCTAGGAGCATTGTGTTGATTTTATTGACTGATGTTTTGTTTTCTGTATTTAGCAATTCTGGAAAATTTTCCTTATTTCCAATATTATACTATTAAAGTTTTTTGATTTGTCATGTTATTTTGAGACATATTGGTACTTAAATTATCTCTGGGAATGCTATCTTCAAGATCAATGGCTTCCTTATATAGAGAGATTTATTTCTCTTCTGCTAGATTTCCCTAAATGATTAATATGTGTGTCTCAGAAATTATAGTTCTTAATGAAGCAAAACACACACACACACACAAGACAAAAAAGTAAACCTCTTCATAATTATCAAAATAAAGAGATTGAATTCACAGTGGAAAGTGTTCCCAAGAAGCAAAAGAAAGAAAGATAAACAGACTTAGAATATGCTAAGTGAATTGTTAAGGTGTTTTTAAAACAACAACAACAACAACAACACATATCTAGTATTAATTTATAAGTATTTTATCTTGTTGGAGTTGTCCCCCCATCTTCTGCCTTTCCTCCATAAATTCAGCTGTAATTTACCCTACATCTCATGCATAAATCCTCTGGTGGGGATGGGGTGGGGGGAATTGTTTCAAGTTAGTAGGGACTAGGAAAAGTGTCTAGTGTACCATCCTATTTATCAAGTGACCTGAGGCCCTTGCTTTTCTTGGTTATTGAAAGTGTCCACTAGGGACTTGCCAAATGAAAGATTTAATTGAATTAGAATATGTCCAGTTTGGTGGAGGTGGGGGAGATGGTGAGAAATACCATCCTTCCAGTCATGCAGATTTAAAATCTAGTGATCAACCTAGATAAGACTCTATTCTCTCTTCACTCCCCATATACAACCATTTTCTAAATTTTCTTGGTTGTACTTCTCTGTGCACAGAATTTTAGAGTTGGAAGAGATTTCACCAACCATCTAGTGAAATCCCTATATGAAAGAACTCTTTACTATAATATACCTAACTATAATGTATATTACCTATATGATACCTATACTATATATAGTATATATATTAATATATAATATAATACCTATACTATAATATGCCTAACAAGTATGGTCATCAGATCTCTAAATGAAGACCTTTAAGGAAGGAGGACCCATCACTTTTTGGTATAGTTTATCCCACTTTGAGAGAGCTCTAGTTGTTGGAAAATTTTTCTTGATATGAAACTTGAATTTGACTCTTTTCAACTTTTCCCTAGTTCTGCCCTCTGGAGTCAAGAGAACAAATTTAAGCCTCTTCCATAAAACATGACAGCTCATCAAATACATGAAGACAACTATTATTTCCCCTTTCCCCATCTTCTCTTTTACAGGCTAAAGTTACCTGGGTATATCAATTAATCCTTAAATTTCATAGACTGAAGGAACTTTACTTTCTGTCCTTTAGATGCTCTCTAGCTTAGATGGATGGAGGAAGGAAATAGCATTCATATAGTGCCAGGCACTGTGCTCAGTACTTCTACAAATATTTTCTCAGTTGATGACCTTTTGAGGTCTATTTTGAGATGTGATTGTTATCTCCATTTATTGTTCAGGAAAGGAGAAAAACAAAGATTAAATGATTTACCTAGGCTTACATAGTGTCTGAGGCTGAATCTGAACTCAGATCCTTCTGTTTCCAGGTCTAGTGTTCTATCTGCTTCCCTGCCAGCTGCCCAAGTTATCAAGCCCAGAACTGAACACAATACTTCGGATGAGGTATGATAAGGACATACTATAGTGGTACTATCATCTTCTGCATTTCTGAAAGCTATTCCTCTCTTAATATAGTTCTAATGATATTGGGTGGTTGTTTTTTGGCTGTCACATATTGTTGATTCATTTTGAGCTTGCAGTTCACAGATATTTTTTTCATAACAATCTTGTATAACACAATTGTATGCCTCTCTCATTCTGTACTTTTGAATTTTTTTATACTCAAGTATAAGACTTTACATTTATCCCTGCTGAATTTCTTCTGATGTACATAACTCAATGCTGTAGCCTGTCAAAATCATTTTGAATGCCAAGTTATCATCCATTGTGTTAGATACCCACCCCCACTTTGTGTCAAATGCAGATTTGATGATCCAGCTAGTGTTTATCTGAGTCATTAATCAAAATGTGAAAAAGTACAGGACCAAGCACAGATCCAGGAGATATATCTTTGGATACCTTCCTGCCATATTGGCAATAAATCCAACCAGTTCTGAATCCTAATTGTATTATCAATTAACTTACATTTTTCTGTCTTAACCACAAAAAGAGTGATATATTTTATTTTAAAACAAACAAAAAACTTTGATTAAATGTAGGTACACTGTAGCCATAGCATTCCCTCATCTACTAGGTTAGTAGTTCTGTTCAAAAAGGAAATGAGATCAGTTTGTGACAACCTATTATTGATGAAGCCATTGTGGTTCTTTTTAATCACCACTTCCTTTTCAAGATATTTGCAAACCATTTCTTTAATGATCCAATCTAGAATTTTGCCAGGATTCAAAGTCAAGTTTACTAGTCTCTTCCTTTAAAAAAAAAAAAAATTGCAAATACCAAATGAAGATTAAAAAAAAATTTAAATCACATTTGTCCTTCCTTAATCTTGTGACCCTTTTACCATCTTCAATAATTTTCAGATATTATTTATGATGGCTTAGCATCTGCCCCTTCTTTTAGTACCATAGGTTGTAGTTCACTTGGGTTAGGTGAGTTGAATTCATCAAGAGCAATTAGGTGTTCTCATTCTATCTCCTTACTTATCTTGGATATCAACTCCTTGTCAGTCATTTTTTATTCATTCACTTCTTGTGCAAAGGTCATTCTTTTTGGCAGAGAGAGCAGAAATTGAATAATAAATGAATATTGCTATATTCTCGCTGGTGTTATTTGTGATTGTTCACAGGACTTCCATACATATCCTTCTTTTTGCTCATTTGACTAACATTCCAGTTCAGAGCCTCTTCTCCTTGATTGGATTAATAAATTTTTTTTTACTCATTTTCTTTTTTTTAATCTTTCACATAGATATTCTAAAATCATGAATCTGACCGTGAAACTTCCCTATTCAAAAAGCTCCAATAGCTTCCTCTTGTCTCTGTGTTAGAATAAAGACTGTGCAAAGGATATGAACAGACAATTTTCAGATGAAAAAATTGAAACCATTTCTAATCATATGAGAAGGTGCTCTAAATCACTATTGATCAGAGAAATGCAAATTAAGACATCTCTGAGGTACCATGACACACCTCTCAGATTGGCTAAGATAATAATAAAAGATAATGACAAACATTGGAAGGAATGTGGGAAAACTGGGACACTAATACATTGGTTGATGAACTTGTGAACTGATACAATCATTCTGGAGAGCAATTTGGAACTGTGGCCAAAGGGCAATCAAACTGTACATTCCCTTTGATCCAGCAATGTCTCTGCTGCATTTCTATTCCAAAGAGATCATAAAGGAGGGAAAGGGACCCACATGTACAAAACTGCTTGTGGCAGCTTTTTTTGTAGTGGCAAGAAACTGGAAACTGAATTGGAGAATGGCTGAATAAGTTATGGTACATGAATGCTATGGAATATTATTGTTCTATAAGAAACAATCAGCAGGATGATTTCAGAAAGGCCTGAAAAGACTTACATGAATTGATGCTAAGTGAAAGGATCAGAACCAGGAGATCATTCTATACAGCAACAGCAAGATTATATGATGATTGATTCTGAGGGACACCGCTCTTTCAACAATGATTCAGACCAGTTCGCACGGTCTTGTGATGAACAAAGGCATTTTCACCCAGAGAGAGGACAGTGGGATCTGAATGTGGACCACAACATAGTATTTTCACTCTTTTTATTGTTGTTTGCTTGCATTTTGTTTTCTTTCTCATTTTTTTTCCTTTTTGATCTGATTTTTCTTGTGTAGCATATTTGTGGAAATATATATAGAGTAATTGCACATGTTTAATATAATATCACTTGCCAACTAGGAGAGGAGGAGGGGAAAACGGAGGGAAAAAATTAGAACACAGGGTTTTGTAGGGTTGAATGTTGAAAATTATCCATGTAGGGGCAGCTAGGTGGCGCAGTGGATAGAGCACCAGCCCTGAATTCAGGAGGACCTGAGTTCAAATGTGACACTTCCTAGCTGTGTGACTCTGGGCAAGTCACTTAACCCCAGCCTCAGGGAAAAAAAAAAATTAAAAAGAAAATTATCCATGTATATATTTTGAAAATGTTTTAAATGTTTAAATGTTTTAAAAATAAGCTATGCAAATAATAAAGAAAGAAATATAGACCATGTTTGGATAAAGCTCTTAAAATTCCAATATTTTTATATTCCAATATTCCAAAATGTTTTTCCAGATTAAACACACCTAGTTCCCTCTCATGTATTCTGCATTCTAGCCCAATTGGTTTACTTACTGTTCCTTGTACTCGATAATCCATTTTTCATCTCTATAGCTTTACATAAACTGTCGTTTATGCCTACATTACCCACCCCCTTGAACTCTGGTTCTTAAAGATTTTATTCTCCTTTAGGTAGCAAACTTTTTTTTTTGTAGTTCTAGAAAGGAGGAACCAAAGACAAAGGGTGAGAGTTATGGGGAAGCAACTCCCCTTATAGCTCAGATCAAGTGCCAACTCCTTCAAGAGATCTTTATTGATTCCCATAGAAGTTAATGTCCTTCTTAAAATTGCTTTATATTATATTTGCACATATTTTTTCTTTATTCATTTGTGTACTTTGTATCATTCTCCCAGCAAATATGTCCTTTTTAGAGTCTTTTCTTCTTCAGATTAAATGTCCCTAAGTACCCTGGTCCCATCAGGAGGTGGGACAAGATCAGCTGAGGGTCTTCCATGGTCCATACTAAATCTTCTTGAGGAAGAGAGTAGGGAAAAGTCATATTCAGAAGGCTACCACTCTAGGAGGGGCTTAAAACACCAAGTCAATGAGGTGAATGCTTTTGAGTCAAGGTTTGATTACTAGAAACACAAGGTTCTGAACCAGGGGTCTAGAGGCTAGATGAAGGGTGCTGATCAGGATTCAATACCAAGATCAACAGTGTTTAAAGTGTAGATTTACAGGTGTAGTCTGGGATCAGGAAAAAAAAAAAAAGTTGTAATACTAGAAGAACAAGCAGAGTTCAGAGGTTAGTACAGAGTCCAAAGTAATTTGTCTCATTTGGCATTTTGTTGACATGCGCCTGTTCTTATGCTTGGGCCCATGAGACAGTCTCCACCTCCTTGTGCCTTCTTAATAAACTTCAATAGTAGAATTACTCATTATTGCTAGCAATGCACTCAGAACAAGCAGTCATACCTAAGTGACAAGAAGCATTTCCTGCAATGTTCACTGGCTTCTTTTACCCTTTCTACATCTTACTCAAATGGATCCAAACTCTTCTCAGTTTTAGACTCTTCTAAGGATAGGACTGTCTCTTTCTCTGGCCTATCATGTTTGCTACTTATTGCAAAGGCAATCATGGATCACTAGCACTAAAATTTTAATCCTAAATACTATTCATATGTTCACACTCTGGAGTTGAGAGGAAAGTGGTCTCCTTCTCTCCCTCCAATATAACATTCCAGATACCCATACTCTCTCTTAGCCTTTGTCTTTATTCATTGCTGTGTAGACATGGAAAAATCTGGGTTCCATATATGGAATTTAGTTATTCATAGCAATACAAAGAGTTTTCTTTTTTTTTTTTTTTAATTCTCTTTTACAAAGAAGGAAACAGGCTCAGGGAAGTGCACTCAGAGAAGATTTGTTCAAGATTCCACCGATAGTAAGTAGTAGAGCCAGGATTTATATACAGATCTTCTGGCTCTAAATCCTCTATGGTATCTCCTTCCCACCCTCTCATATACTTTGACCATATGTTTTTCCTTCCTTTATCCTCTTTCTTTTTTTTTTTTTTTAAGTTGTTTTATTTTTTATTTTTTAATTTTATTTATTTTATTATTTATTTTTATTTTTTTTGAGGCTGAGGTTAAGTGACTTGCCCAGGGTCACACAGCTAGGAAGTGTTAAGTGTCTGAGATTATATTTGAACTCAGGTCCTCCTGAATTCAAGGCTGGTGCTCTATCCACTGCACCACCTAGCTGCCCCGTTTTATTTTTAAAAAAACAGAAAATTTTGTTTTGGAATTCAAAGCAAAATGACAACAAAAGAGAACACTGCCATGTGCCCAGCAGAATATTATGAAGGATTCAAAATAATATAACAACAAATACCAGTTCAAGAAAAAAATATAAATATATATATTAGTAGAAGAAAATCTATTCATGAGTGTCCATCTTTACTTCATTGCAAATTGTTCTTTGTTGTCTGCTTTACACCTTTTTTACTTTATTCTTTTCTCCCTCTTTTCTCCCCACCCCCAAGCAGACTAGTAGTTAAGAAAGGATATATTTATGTTTACATATATAGATATATACATACACATACACAAGCACACACACATCTCACCTCCCATCCCATACAAATAACATATATATTTTCTGCTGACTCTTTGCTTTAATTCTGCTCATAATTTGTCTTGCTATTATTTAACCTCTCCCCACCCATGGATCCTTTTTTTTTGGTCTGCTTCCCTGCCTGCCCTATCCGCCCTTATTTCTTTATAGATTTTGGAGGGTTCTACACCCTACATAGATATAGAGTGTTGCCTATTTAATCCATTCCCAATGTGAGTAGGTTTTCAGAAGAACCCTCTGCCCCCTTCTAATGCCTCTGTGTCTGTTCTTCCTCTGCACCTCAACTGTGTAATTACTAGTTTTGCCTTAACTCTATTGGTTCTTTTGAGCTGTCCTATAATCTTAAACATACGATATTCATTTCCCATTTATAAAAAACATAAATTTGCCTGTGTTGAGTTCCTTGAAATTGATCTTTGATATTGGCTCTTCTATGTTAAATTTTCTATTAAGTTCAGATTTGGATGATAGAAAGTCCTGAAAATCTATAAGTATTGAATGTTCATTTTTTTCTCATTCAATATTATAGTTAATTTTGCTAGATATGATATTTTTGATCACAGGCCTAGTTCTTTTGATCAGTAGATATGATTCCAAGACTTGTGGTCTTTTATTGTGGCTTCTGATAAGTCCTATACAATTCTAATTATAGCTCCAGTGAATTAGAATTGTTTTTTTTTCTTGTTTCTTGCAAAATTTTCTTTGTTCTGGGGTTTCAAAATTTGGCAATAATGTTCTTATGTGTTTTCCAAAAAGGATCTCATTGAAGTGGTGATGGTTGAATTTTTTTTTTCTATTTCTACTTTTCCCTCCTGTTCTAACACTCCTGGACAATTTTCTTGGATTATTTTTTGCATTATTGTGTCAAGGTCCTTTTTTTGATCACAACTTTCAGGCAGTACAATTATTCTTATATTTTCTCTTCTTGATCTGTTGTCCAGATCTATCCTTTTTCTTTCTTTCTTTCTTTCTTTCTTTCTTTCTTTCTTTCTTTCTTTCTTTCTTTCTTTCTTTCTTTCTTTCTTTCTTTCTTTCTTTCTTTCTTTCTTTCTTTCTTTCTTTCTTTCTTTCTTGCTTTTTTAAAAACTAATTTTATAATTATAACATTTTTGACAGTACATATGCATAGGTAATTTTTTACAACATTATCCCTTGTACTCCCTTCTGTTCCGAACTTTTCCCCTCCTTCCCTCCATCCCCTCCCCTAGATGGCAGGCATTCCCATACATATTAAATATGTTATAGTATATCCTAGGTACAATATATATGTGAAGAACCGAATTTTGTTGTTGTTGTTGTTGTTGTTGTTGTTGCAAAGGAAGAATTGGATTTGGAAGGTAAAAATAACCTGGGGAGAAAAACAAAAAATGCTCACAGTTTACACTCATTTCCCAGTGTTCCTTTTCTGGATGTAGCTGATTCTGTCCATCATTGATAAATGGAATTGGATTAGCTCTTCTCTATGTTGAAGATATCCACTTCCATCAGAATACATCCTCATATAGAATCATTGTTGAAGTGTACAATGACCTCCTGATTCTGCTCATTTCACTCAGCATCAGTTCATGTAAGTCTCTCCAAGCCTCTCTGTATTCATCCTGCTGGTCATTTCTTACAGAACAATAATATTCCATAACATTCCTATACCATAATTTACCCAACCATTCTCCAATTGATGGGCATCCATTCAACTTCCAGTTTCTAGCCACTAAAAAAGGGCTGCCACAAACATTTTGGCACATACAGGTCCCTTTCCCTTCTTTAGTACCTCCTTGGGATATAAGCCTAGTAGTAGCACTGCTGGGTCAAAGGGTATGCACATTTTGATAACTTTTTGGGCATAATTCCAGATTGCTCTCCAGAATGGTTGGATTCTTTCACAACTCCACCAACAATGCATCAGTGTCCCAGTTTTCCCACATCCTCTCCAACATTCATCATTATTTGTTCCTGTCATCTTAGCCAATCTGACAGGTGTGTAGTGGTATCTCAGAGTTGTCTTAATTTGCATTTCTCTGATCAATAGTGATTTGGAACACTCTTTCATATGAGTGGAAATAGTTTCAGTTTCATCATGTGAAAATTGTCTGTTCATATCCTTTGACCATTTATCAGTTGGAGAATGGCTTGATTTCTTATAAATTAAAGTCAATTCTCTGTATATTTTGGAGATGAGGCCTTTATCAGAACCTTTAACTGTGAAAATGTTTTCCCAATTTGTTACTTCCCTTCTAATCTTGTTTGCATTAGTTTTGTTTGTACAAAAGCTTTTTAATTTGATGTAATCAAAATTTTCTATTCTGTGATCAATAATGATCTCCTTTGGACACAAATTCCTTCCTCCTCCACAAGTCTGAGAGTTAAACTATCCTATGTTCCTCTAATTTATTTATGATCTTGTTCTTTATGCCTAAATTTTGGACCCATTTTGATCTTATCTTAGTATGTGGTGTTAAATGTGGGTCCATGCCTAGTTTCTGCCATACTAAATTCCAGTTTTCCCAGCAGTTTTTGTCAAATAATGAATTCTTATCCCAAAAGTTGGGATCTTTGGGTTTGTCAAACACTAGATTGCTATTTTTTATTCACTATCTTGCCCTGTGAACCTAACCTATGCCACTGATCAACTAGTCTATTTCTTAGCCAATACCAAATGGTTTTGGTGACTGCTGCTTTATAATATAGTTCTAGATCAGGTACAGCTAGACCACCTTCATTTGATTTTTTTTTTTCATTACTTCCCTTGAAATTCTCAACCTTTTGTTCTTCCATATGAATTTTGTTGTTATTTTTTCTAGGTCATTAAAATAGTTTCTTGGGATATCCTTTTTCTTAGGTTTCACATTTTGTTCTATTTTTTCATTCTTTATAATCTGTTTTGTTATTTCTTGGTCTCTCATAGCTTCATTAGTTTTCCTTTGCCCAATTCTAATTTTCAAAGAGTTGTTTTTGTTTTTGAGATTCTATCTTCTTTTCTAGTTGGTTGGTTAACTTTTTTCTCCATAATCTTGTTTTTCTTGAATGGTTTTTATTTTATTTTTTATTATTTTTCCTCAAGGTCTCTCATTTGATTAAAAAAATTTTGTTTGAGTTCTATAAATTCTCTCTGGGCTTTCTACCCTTTCTTTGGGATAGAGGCTTTTCTCACTTCATTATTCTTCTCTGAAGATGAACACTCTTCCCTGTTCCCATATGGTGGAGTTTTTTCTTTTTTGACTTCACTTTTTTTAAAATAAGAGGTATTAATGTATGCACCTCTAATTCTGGGGGAGGTGGGGATGGTGTTTCTGGCTTCATCTCAGTTCTCCTCACTAACCAGGAATTCCAAACCAAGAGCTCCACTCTCCTGCAAGTGCCAACAACCAGCAGCATCCCTGTCCTGATACTTCTGCATTTATAGGTACTGAATTTTTTCTCACCCAGAGCCAAGTCCCCCACACACATAGGCCTGGCATTCCCAACCCAGCTGAGGTTCCCTTGGTCTTCCTGGACTCAGACCCCAAAGTCCAGGTGGTGAAAGTTTCTGTGGTTCCTGCTAAGCCTCCAGAACCTCTAACTAGCCCCAGGGCTCCCCACTTGGTGATTCTGTGGATAGAGCCTGGAGATGTTTGTACTTCACAGGGGTTTATCCCCTGCCCAGAGTCTTTCTTCAGATCTTCTCTAGTTGTGGGAGAACCCCAATTCTGCCCCAAGTGCTCTTGATTTTTCACCAGTCTGTTTTCACCTTGAGGCACAAATTTATTGTATTCATGAGGAAAGCTGGAGAACTTAAAATTTATTAACCTACTCCACCATCTTCTCATAATCCTCCCCACCCCCATCACCTTCTTTTCACAAAAATCTACTATTGGGAAAGGATTCAGAAACTTATGCTTACTCAGATGTCAAAGACTGATGATAACTTAAAATATTATGCTTTCCATAGTGTGGTTGAAAAGATGGTTGAATTTGGAGTATTAGTTCAGATATTAGCTTAGCTGTTATTTGTGTGACCTTCAACTTTAGATTTATATAGGAATATAGATGTGTGTATAATATAAATAAAATAGAAATAAAAATAGAAATAAAAGTGCCTAGTCTGGAACTTCCAATATGTTTTTTATTCATACCAGCCTTAATTTCCTTATCTGTAAAATAAAAGTATAGAACTAGAAGACCACTATGGTTTTTTTCATCTCTAAATCTTCTACTTTTTCTCTTGCCATCTATAATTTAGCAGGAGTCATATCCTTAAGCCAAAGGAATTAAGCTTATATGGTAGGATTTAGTCCTTAGTGGTAAATGTTTTGGGAGCAGAAGGACTTTCCTGTTGTACTCAAAGTACCTTTTTCATTTTTAATTTTTTTCAACTCACAGATATTTATTTTCTCTTCCTCCCACAACTTTTTTAATTGAAAAAAAGAAAACAAAACCATTTTACATAGTCAAACAAGAACAGATTCTCACATAAACTACATCCTAAAAATGTGTCCTATTCTGTGTTTTTAATTAGTTCATCATCTCTCTGTCAGGAGATATATAATATTCTTCATTATCAATCCTTTGGAATTATCATTGGTTCTTGCACTGATGAAAATTCTCCAGTCTTTAAAAGTTGTTATTTTTCACATTGTTATAGTATAAATAAATAATATCTTTGGGGCAGTTGCTATTCCAGCTATGTTTTCAGTTCATCTTGACCGAGGAGATTCTGTTCGAACTAAATAATCTACACTGGGTTCATGTCTATATCTGGAGATACCATTTCCAGTTCTTCTACCCTCAAGCAAATATCCAGTAAAAACAATCAAGAAGGAAGTAGAATAAAGAGACAAAATAATCGATTTCTTCTTCCTCCCCTCTCTCCCCTCCTCCTCTTGCTCTTCTTCCTTTTCCTCTCCTTCCTTTTCCTTCTTCTTCTTCTTCTTCTCCTTCTCCTCCTCCTCCTCCCCCTCCTCCTCCTCCTCCTCTTTCTTCTTCTTCTTCCTTCTTCCTACTTCCTTCTTCTTTTCTTCCTATTTCCTTCTTGTTTTCTTCTCCTTTTCCTTCTTCTTTTTATCGAATCACTCCAACCTTCTCTGATGGAACTACTGTGTTGTGGGCTCTCAGAGTACTTTGCACCTTTCATGCCCACTCACCCTTCATATTGCAACTATTTATGTGCATGTCATTTCCCCCTATAATATTTTAAGTTTATCTCTGTATTCCCTCCATTGCTTTATGCTGGGCTTTAGTGATTATGCAATGACCCGGTGTCACACAGTCCTGTTGTTCTGGCTTTTTATGTCTAACTAGCAGCCTGCAAGAAGCCAGCACTGAAGGCTTTTCAAAATACAACCTTGTAGCAGCCCAGAAAGTCATTTCCCAGGTGGTTTCCTACAACTTCCCATCACACATACACACACACACACACACACACACACACACACACACACACACACCCCTACCTTTTTCTTTTTCTCTCTTTCTCTTTTTTTCTCTGACCTCTTATTGGCTAGACTAGTTCCAGATCATTCACTAATCAGCTATGTTGAGAAAATAATTGGGGCATAATGTCATCATATCTAAAACTAAGAAATTAGACCTTTAGGGGTCCTGAATATCTATTCATTTTTCTTTTTTCTTTTTTTTTCTTTCTTTTTCCTTTTTGTTTTTCTCTACCTTCTTTTATTCTGTTATCTCTCCCTTCCCTCTTCTGCCTACTTAGTTGTAAGGGCTTGAAAGATCACTGATCCTTGTGTCTATTGATATCTATGGCAGATAGTACTAGGGAACACTCTCAGATTGCTTGAGGCCTGTTGACCTCTTCTTTTTATAATATCTTGGCAGTAAGATGGTAACATCCTAGAAGGAAGAAACTTCATTAGGAGCTCAAAGATGGCAGTAATGACACAGAAGAAAACATGAGAAAGTAGGTTCCTTCAAGAATTTACCTCTTTCTTTTATTGCTGGTGGTAGAAAATGTATTGGTGTCTGAATGGAATGAATTCTTGGCCTGTTTCAACATCAGGAAAGCATATTTGAAACTGTGCCAGAGTGGTTTAAAAATATTTTTTATTTCTTATGGGATACTAATTCACAGAGGCAAGTAAGGATATCTTTTTTATAAGTACACCCTGCCAAACACTCATATTAAAACAATTGCATGAAATTATAACCTACCTGGAATAGCCAAAAGTGTAATCAGAGGCTATTTCTATATAACTACAGACTGAAACCACCAGTCCTAGACAGGCAGGAACATGACAATAAATAGTAGCAAGAAAACTTCCCCAGACTTTTGATACCATTGCATCATCCTTTAGGTGGAATCAGACTTGTGATTCATAGACCCATAGAAAGTCAGAGTTAAAGAAATCTTAGATTTAATCTAATCTCCTTATTTAACAAAAAAGGAAATAGACAAGGAAAGTGATTTATCCAAGATCATGTGGCATGTCAGTGGTAGAACCAAGATTAGAACAATGATCTTTCCAAAATTCAATGATGTCTCCCTATTCGTTCATTCAATTTAGGTAGCCTTTCCTTATTTTGAACTTCTCTGGATCCCCTGCTTCACCCCTCCAAGAGGTCTGATATGGATCTGTGTGACATTGCCACCTCCTTAGTGTCCATATGCATGAAAAGATGAAAGGTTGATGGCTGAGGCAGAGAGATTCTTTATTTATCTGAAGATTCTTTTATCTTGGCTCCTACCTAACATTTAGAGGTTTAGGGAATGAAGAATATGAACATGTACATCTCCCAGAACTTGGTTAATTTCCTAAAAGCCATTTTGGCTTTTGAAGATTCAAGAAAGCCTTTTGTGATACACATTGATGTCAACCTGTCAGTTTAACTAGGAACAATTTTATATAAGGATAGGAATGGCCACCAGTGTTTAACAGTTATAGAGTCACTAGCAATGAGACATAATATTATTCTAAAGTTATCCTACCAAAGGAATTTTGCCCTTCAAGTTGCTAGAGAGTTAATAGCCTTTCCCATAAGCCATGTCTGCATCATTCAGAGTAGTAAAGATGAGTTAGGTCCAGTTCTGCTCCTCCACATCATAGCTTAGTCCTTTTGTGGCTCCATACACTCTAGGACCATGTACTTGCTCTTCTTTCTAGAAGACTGAATTTAGGTATTCTTAATCTTCATCCCTGGGGCCATATGATTCCCTTGTTTTCTCTTTTAAAAACTCTGAGGCTCCTGCTTCTCCATGTCTGTCATTTCTGCGCTAAGAGATTCTCCCATTGCCTCTAAAAAGCTAAATGGCTCTCAGGAGATCATATGGCTGCACAAATTCATGACGGGAACCAAGTCTACTTTTGTGTATAAGCTCTTACAGCTATCTTAATCTTGGTATTCTGATAAGGTGTAAGGTTAGGATAGCTATACCTTCTATAATAAGATGTCTTCAAAAAAACAGAACAAAAAGAAATATAATTCTTAACTTTGTCAAGCTGACAAGACTAGTCATTAATATCATTTCAATGAGGATGTCCACATCTTATATAGAGATATCTTTAGACTACTTCTAGTCACATTCTCTATAATTTCTCCTTCAATTAAATATTTTGTCATCCATGCAAATCACACAACAGTGTACTTGTGTGCACTTATTTGCAACTCCAATTCTGTATTTTTCTCTGGAACCTGGAGAAACTTTAGAACAGAGTTTTTTTTTTTTTTTCTTATTTAATATTTTATTTTCCCCAATTACATTTAAAAGCAACTTTAGCATTGTTTTTTCTTCAAATTTTGAGTTCCAAATTCTCACCCTCTGTCCCTTCACCCCCTCATCGAGAAAGCAAGCAACATGACAAAGGTTATATATGTGTAGTCATGCAAAACACATTTCCATGTAAGTCATTGTGTGAAAGAAAACAGCCCAACCCTCCCCCTGCCTCTAAGAAAAATAGAGAAAGTAAAGAAAAAAGTATCTTTGATCTGCATTCAGGCTCTACCAGTTCTTTTTTTTCTGGATGTGGACAACACATTTCATTTTAAGTCCTACAGAATTGTCTCCTATTGCTGAGAATAGCTAAATTACTCATAATACATCATCATATAATATTGCTATTACTGTGTACAATGTTTTATGTCAGATCATGTAGGTCTTTCCCTGTTTTATTTTTCTGAGAGCATCCCTGCTCATCATTTCTTAAAGCATAATAGTATTCCATCACAATCATATACAACAACTTGTTTAGTCATTCCTTAATTTATGGACATTTCCTCAATTTCCAATTCTTTGCCATCACTAAAGAGCTGCTATAAATATTTTTGTAGGACAAGGGTTCTTAACTGAGATCTCTCAACTTGTTTTTAAATGAATATTCTGATGGCTTTCTTTGTAGATTCTATATATTTTATTTTACTGCTTTAAAAACAGCATTCCAGCAGTGGTGCATAGATTGTAAAGGGAGTCTATGACATAAAAAAGAATCCTATCTCTATGGTTACACAGAGACACTAAGTTCAGAACTTTCTCTCTTTTCCTGAATATCTCATCTGTGTGCTTTATTCCTCTCAGGCATCCATCTCCATGTATAAGACTCTTGCTATAGTTAGATCCTTCCAAAACTAAAAATCCTTTGTGAAGGTATTTATGTGCCATAACCATTCACCTCAGAATATAAAATAGTACAATGTCATATATTACATATATAATATGTATGTTATATAAATATGATATGTAACATGTTACATATATAATAGCACAACGTACAACATAATACAGTGTTCTACTAGTCTTATAATTATCCTGATGCTTGCAAAGGCCTGCAATATTTTTTTTAAATAAGAAAGATTGAAGACAAAAGAAAAAGGGGATGGCAAAAGATTTTTGTTATGAAAAAATGAGCATGAACTTGGACAGACAGAGATAGTGCAGGATAGAGGAACCTGGCATACAATAGTCCATGAGCTCACAAAGAATCAGACAAGACCCAACAATAACAAAATATAAAAAATATAGAACTAAAAAATAGTAACAAAAAAAAAGAAAAAAAACTACATCAAAATTACTGCTCTTTTCAAGAGGGAAGCAAATAGTATTGTAAAGAGTCAAGCAAAAACCCTTCACTCAAATGTGGGGATCCTGGATGAGGCTCCACAGTGTAGCATTCCACTGATGTGTTTAGGTTACTGGAACTTGTTCAGCTTCATAATTTATTCAACCACTGCTCACAAGCCTCCATTTCCCTCTAAACCTAGATAAAGCTAATACTCTAGATAAATCACATGATATCATAATACTGCCAAACAACATTTACTTAAAATAGAATGCAAGGTATGCAACAAGAAATATGCATCCAGCAGGGAACATGCTAACCATCCATTTTTCCTAACTACAGTATCCAAACTTTCCACAAGTGTAGGTTGTGAGTGCTCACGTACTGATTTGTCTCTTTAACACTCTTTAATAGAACAGGAGAACTCGTATTTATGCAATAATATCAGCCTAAGGAAAGACAAGTGGCACAGTGGATAGTGGATAGAGTGCTGGCCTCAGAGTCAGGAAGACTCCATTTGGTTCAAATCTGGCCTTAGACTTTTACTAGTTGTATGCTCTTAGACAAGTCTTTTAACCCTGCCTCCAGTTCCTCATCTGTAAAATGGGCTGGAGAAGGAAATGATAAACCACATCAGTATCTTTATTTATTTATTTTGCTGAGGCAATTGGGGTTAAGTGACTTGCCCAGGGTCCCACAGCTAGGAAGTGTTAGGTGTCTGAGATCAGACTTGAACTCAGATCCTCCTGACTTCAGGGCTGGTACACCACCTAGCTGTCCCCGACTTCAGTATCTTTGCCAAAAAAAAAAAAGATCCCAAATAGAGTTAGGAAGAATGGAACAGGTCTGAAATGATTAAATAAAAACAAGGAGAATATAAAGAGGTGTTGGTGGTTTGCCAAGGTACTGAACGCAATAGGCTTAGTATCTGAAAAGCATCAGAACCCAGTAATGGATCTGTAAAATCTGGAAATCTTGCATATACACGTTTGCAGGGAAGAAATTCTATCTGAGAGAAAGTCTGGAGCCATTGGTTCTTAGCTCAGAAGAAGGAAGGTCTCCAGTAAGTAGAAGCAAGAGTCAGACACCACTACAATATCTTTCTATTTCCTCTTCTTCCAATGTCTTGCTCATTTCTTCTCTTCTCCTATATTTCTCTTTCACTTCATACCTAGTCTTCCATCTGCAAACATTGACACCCAACCAATTACTATGTTCTTCACATGCTATTTTCCAGGAGAATATAGTTCTTCCACCCCACTGAAAAAAAAAAAAAAAAAAAAAAAAGGAAAGTTTCTTATCTAATTCTCCCTAATAGCTGTGGAAAATTTATCTCTATAATTTCTGGCCTGAATCATGACAAAGAAAAATGCCATTCTAAGGGTTATCCTATATTACCTCCAAGATATGGAAACCCCAGATCTGTATACAATATATTCATACATTCACTGAATTCCAGGTTGTCCCAAATCTTTAAACACATAAGGAAGCTGCTAATGTAAACAGGATAACAAATTTAATTCCTACATGCTTATGTCCCTGTATTTCTTTATTCTATTCTCTCCAGTGAAAAGCAATAGTCTCTCAAGGTCTTAACTTTTTCCATTTCTAACTCAACAAACGATTACAGAGTGCCAGCTATGTACATAACACTGTTGCCCTTAACATTTTAAAAAATATTTATGATAGGAAGAAACTTCAAGGTCATATAGGTCAATGCCTCATTCTTGGAATCATTTTTTGTTCTTTCTTTTCTTTTGTCCCGCATAACTAATCAATTATAAAATCATGTTGAGTCTATCTCCTCAATATCTTTACTAGTAGAAAGAATATGGATTTGGAGCTGGAGGTTCAAATCTGAGCTCTAAAATGTATACCCTTTGTGATTGGGTAAACTATTTAATCTTTTATGTACCTAAGCTATATGTAAAATGAGGCAGACTAGATGATCTTTAAATTATTTTACATTTCTAAAGATATATAGGTTTTTTTTCTTTTTCTTTTTCTTTTTCTGAGGCTGGGGTTAAGTGACTTGCCCAGGGTCACACAGCTGCCCCTCCTAGGTTTCTTTGCACTTCTTTCCTAGACTATTGTAGTAGGTTGCTAATTATATTTCTCTTCATCAACTTAGTCTTTGAAAGATGCCACCAGGATTATATAGGTTGTAGAGTCCATTAGGACGGGGACTTTCAAGCAGCAGAGCAGACAGATGCACATATAGTTATTTGAGAAGCACTACCAAGTTTCACTGACTCCACATATCTTATTCAAATACATCACAGCACTACTATTTCTAATTGCCTTACCAGAATATCCCATTATTTGAATCATGAATAAGTCAGATAACAATAATAGGGACTTTATCTCCTGGGGCAGTACATTAAGTTCACTTGGAAAGGTCACAGACCAGAGGTCTCAGCCATCCCCCAATAACATATGAATCAACTGATCAAATCAACAAATTAATTCAACTGTCACAGAAGACAAGATCTTGATATTTGAAAGACACCTGGGGCAAATGCTATGATTTGGGAAGTTATTTCTTTCAGGGAAGTAATAATGGATATTAGTTAGTGACTCTTTATGGCTGCCAGTCTTGTTGTAGTTAGAGTGAAGGAAACGGTACCTTCACTATGTAGTCTATCTTTGGCATTTAAACTGATCAGTGGAAAAGAAAGCTTCAATGAACTGTTGCTGAGTGAAATGAGCAGAACCAGAAGATCACTGTACACTTCAACAACAATACTGTATGAGGATGTATTCTGATGGAAGTGGAAATCTTCAACATAAAGAAGATCCAGCTCACTTCCAGTTGATCAATGATGGACAGAAACAACTACACCCAGAGAAGGAACACTGGGAATTGGATGTAAAATTTTAGCACTACTGTCTATCTACCCAGGTTACTTATACCTTCGGAATCCAATACTTAACGTGCAACAAGAAAATTGGATTTACACACATATATTGTATCTAGGTTATACTGTAACACATGTAAAATGTATGGGATTGCCTGTCATCTAGGGGAGGGAGTAGAGGAAGGGAGGGGAAAATTTGGAAAAATGAATACAAGGGATAATGTTATAAAAAAATTACTCATGCATATACACTGTCAAAAATGTATAATTATAAAATTAATAAAAAAATAAAAAATAAAATAATGGAAAAAAAAAAGGAAAAGAAAGCTTCAAGCAGTGGTGTTTGCAAGCTTAATTAGTTCACACAACCACACCACAGTATTTATATATTTATTCGCATATCCATCCATCCATCCAACATTCACTAAATACTTTCTATGCTCAGAGAGGCAGAATTGTGCAGTGAGAAAAGTCCTGTACTTTTTCTTTCTTTTTTTATAATGAACTTATAAATCAACAAACATGAACATCTTGGTATGCAGAACAAAATGGAGGATTGTATGTAAAACTGTGAACTTCAGGTTGGCACAGTTTTAAAGTATATATTAAATTTAACATGGTGTTCCCATAATACAACAATTATCAAGGCTGCCCATGTCTTCTAAACTTGCTTTCCTCTATTGTGTTTACTTTTTAAATGTTTGATTGAAGAAAGAATTCTTGTACTTTGCAGCAGAACATTGACAAAGTTTCTCATGTTATCCTTCTGGACAAGACCTGTAGGTTAGAGAATAGTACAGGTGCACTTGGACCTAGCTGAATGACAACCAACATGTAGTAACTTCTCTGATTTGAATCAATTAGCTTCTTTCTCTAAATAAATAAATAAAATCTACCTGATAAATCTATGATCCTATGATTCTACTTAATAATAATCCATTATTCAATTAACCATCAGGTATTTATTAAGTACCTACTATATGTTAGATACTAGATTGCAAAGGAAAGAGGACGTAATAATCCCAATTTACAAGAGTACGTGACTCACTTTACTTTGATATTTTAAGAAATCTATGACTTAATCTTTCTAGAGGAGACTGATTACAAGCAATCCTTTGCCACACCTTCTCACTCTGTTCAACCCTTGTTAAAGCTGAACCATAAATCCTTCATAGCTGGGTAGAGAAGAGTATAAAGGCCTATAAAAAGGTAAAGGACTGCATAATTATATTATATTACTATTATTGTTGTAGTTAGTCTGACTCTGGCAAAATTTTACTGATCTTCCCTTTCCCATCTAGGGAATTTGGGGGCAGAAAAAGAAGGTACTGACTCCTAGACAGGAAGAAAGGGGTGTAATTCACCTGCTTTCTCTCCAGCTATTTAGACTAGCACCAGTGGTAGAGATAGGCCTTTCTAGTCTGTCAATATCTTTTGTGTTTTTTTGGTTTGTTTTTCTTTCAAAGAAAAGAGGCTGTGTGTGTGTGTGTGTGTGTGTGTGTGTGTGTGTGTGTGTGTGTAAGCGCACTTGTAGGGAAGTTTCTTCGATCTCCTGGGTGACCTGAAAATACCCCAATATTATACCAACAAGAAATTCTGACTGGGATTTATAGGGACTATTTTCAGTCATCGTTAAAATCTGCCAAAGATTTTTTTTTTCCTCAATGGATCACCCCTGATGCACCTGCTCTTTTTCTTTTAGAGATAATCCTTTTCTAATCCTTTTTCAAATTTCACCTGCCGTTAAGAGTCCACTGCTGTTGTCATTTTTGAAGGACAAACCTGTTTTTCTAGTGATAATTGCATTGGCCATCTGTCTACATCAGTTACCACCCCTATCTTCCCTGCCCCCCCCCAATACAATGGGAATAATATTCTGATGGAAAAATCTGTTGGAAGTCCTACAACATTTGGTCCATGTTTAATTATATTGCCGTTCAAGATAATGGTAACACCAGTACACATTTCCTCTTTGGATTTCCTGAAACCCCTTGGCCACTGATTTGAAGAAACAATGGCTCCATGTCTTATTTTGCGAGTTTGTTTATAGGCAGAGATTCCAAAAAATTCCTGTTGCCTCTACTTTGGAAATAATTAGCCAATAAGGGCAGCCTGGTGTAGTGCACCAGGTGGTTGGATCACAGAGTGAGAGATTCAAATCTTACCGAGACCTATTGGCTGTTTGACCTGGGTTGTTGCTGTTGAGTTGTTGTAGTTATGTCACATCCCATTCTTTGTGACCCCATTTAGGGTTTTCTTGACCAAAATACTGGAGAGACTTGCCATTTCTTTCTGCAGTTCATTTTACAGGTAAGAAAACTGAGGCAAATATGGTTAAGTGACTTGTCCAAGGTCACACAGCTAGTAAAGTGTCTGAGGTCAGAATTCAGTGTTCCAGACTCTAGATTTGGTGCATCTCCCTGAGACTATAAATTGCATTATTCCAACTTGCATTGATAGAGGGATTTTCCTTAGTCATGAGTTTCCTATACACATGAAATCAGAGATCTGATCCCTTCTCCTAAATAATGTTCATTTGTATGAGTGCAAAATATGAGAATGGCTGTTTTAGAATGAAGCCCTAATACAAATTGTTACCATGTTCTTTTGAAAATCCTCAGGAAGTCTCTAGCACACATAGCTACAAAGATTCCAGCTGTGAGGAAACTTCTACTACATGAGTAATATTTATGGATTTGCTTCTAATTCAATTTACAAGAATACACTGGATTGAATTTGTTCTTTTTTTTATTAATAATTTTTTATTATATATATATTTTTATAATATCCCTTGTATTCATTTTTCCAAATTATCCCCCCCTCCCTCTATTCCCTTCCCCCATGACAGGCAATCCCATACATTTTACATATGTTACAATATAACCTAGATACAATACATGTGTGTGAATATCATTTTCATAAGCATTAGATTCCGAAGGTACATGTAACCTGGGCAGACAGATATTAGTGCTAACAATTTACATTCACTTCCCAGTGTTCCTTCTCTGGGTGTAGTTATTTCTGTCCATCATTGATCAACTGGAAGTGAGTTAGATCTTCTTTATGTTTTTTTTTTTTTTTTTTTTTTAATTTTTTATTTTATTTTATAATTATAACATTTTTTGACAGTACATATGCATGGGTAATTTTTTACAACATTATCCCTTGCACTTACTTCTATTCAGATTTTTTCCCTTTCCAACCCCCTCCCCCTGATGGCAAGCAGTCTTATATATGTTAAATATATTACAGTATAATTTAGATACAATATATGTGTGTAGAACCGAATTTTTTGTTGCACAGGAAGAATTGGATTCAGAAGGTAAGATCTTCTTTATGTTGAAGATTTCCACCTCCATCAGATACATCCCCAGTATTGTTGTTGAAGTGTACAGTGAGTTCTGCTCATTTCACTCAGCATCAGTTGATGTAAGTCTCTCCAACCCTCTCTGTATTCCTCCTGCTGGTCATTTCTTACAGAGCAATAATATTCCATAACCTTCATATACCATAATTTACCCAACCATTCTCCAACTGATGGACATCCATTGAATTTGTTCTTACTGAAAAGTCATAAAGTCACAGGCTTCCTGAGTTGGAAAGAAAAGAAAGAAAATAAACACTTTTTTTTTAAAGTGCCTACTATGTGGGGCAGCTAGGTGATGCATTGGATATAGCACTGGCCCTAGAATCGTAGGATCTGAGTTCAAATTTGACCTTGGGCATTTGCCAGCTGTGTAAATCACTTTTTTTTTTAATTTGTTTTATTATGATTTAATTTTTAAAGCTTTTTTCTTTTCTTTTCTTTTTTTGAGGCTGGGGTTAAGTGACTTGCCCAGGGTCACACAGCTAGGAAGTGTTAAGTGTCTGAGATCAGATTTGAACTCAGGTCCTCCTGAATTGAGGGCTAGTGCTCTATCCACTGCACCACCTAGCTGCTCCCTTAATCCTAATTGCCTTTTTAAAAAGTGAGTATAATGTGCCAAACACAGTGATAAGCACTTTACAATTCAATTTCAGTGCTCATAACAACCCTCATAGGTAAGTCCTATTTTTATTTCCTTTTTACAATTGAGAAAATTGAAGGTGATGGTGGCTAAGTGATTTGCACAGAGTAACACAGCTATTAAGTATTGGAGGCTATGTATGAAATTAGATATTCCTTTTTTTTCTTTTAATAATGTTTTATTTTTCCAAATACATGTAAAGATAGTTTTCAACATTCATTTTTGGAAAACTTTGTGTTCCAAAATTTTTTTTCTGTCTCTCCCTCCCTAAGACAGCAAACAATACAATATAGGTTAAATATGTGTAACTTTTAAACATATTTCCATAATTGTCTTGTTGTGCAAGAAAAATCAAAAGTTAAAAAAAAAAGCAAACAGCAAAAAGATGAAAATACTATGCTTTGATCCCCATACAGTCTCCATAATTCTCTTTCTGCATACAAATGGACCTTTCCATCCCAAATATTAGAATTGCCTTGAATTAATGAATTTTTAAAATAGCCACTCCAATCACATAATCTTGTTACTACGTACAATGTTCTTTTGGTTCCGATCATTCAGCATCAGTTCATATAAGCCTTTCCAGGCTTTTCTGAAATCAGCCTGTTCATCATTTCTTTCAGAACAATAATATTCCATTACATTTATAAACTACAACTTATTCAGCCATTCCCCAACTGATGGACATCCATTCAGTTTCCATGAACTTAGATATTCCTAAATTCAGGTATAGCATTCTGTCTACTACAACAGAGATAGTCTGCTTCCTCAGAGATTTTCTGCTTCAGTTTGTACTTGACAAGAATCCCTTCTCTGACACCCCTAAATGGTCATCTAGACTCTATTTGAACACCTCCAATGAAGGTGAGCCCACTATTTCCATTCAGGTTTGGCATATCTCTAATTATTAGGATGTCTTTCCTGAGGTCAAATCTAAATTTTTCTCTTAACACCTTTCACCCATTGCTGCTAATTCTATCCCTTAGGGCTAAAACAATTCATCTAATCTCCTCCACGTGACAGACTTGTAGGAAAAAAGTGATAATGTGCCCCTCAAATCTTCTTTTTTTTAGGTTAAATGTTACCTCTTGCTCCCAGTTCCTTCAACTACATTTTTTAATGGGAAATTCTCCTGATATCTCATCACCTTCCATAGAAACATAATTGAGATTCCACCTATATCAGCCCCAAACACCAATCACTACAATGGAAGGAAAATCAAGCAGTTTAAGGAAATCTATAATCATACTGGTTGGTCAAGCAACCACATAATTTTTGGGTTGATGAAAATTTAATTTCTGTTTTAACTGTACCCATGGTGTCTGTACAATTCCTTCTTTTAGTGAAAAATCTAACTTTAAGTTAAAGAACTTAACGATGAGTGGAACATTTTTGGTTGTTTCTGTTAGCTAGATTTGTGGTTTGAACAGCAAAGCCAAATGAGTCCCAGAAAGAAGACCTGGATAATGTAGGTCTTGATTTTCTCTTTTTTAAAAATGGGGCTGGCTACTTGTAGATATTCAGTTAGCAAAGAAATTTGATCATTCAGCGTTAATGATGTATTAAATTCTGCAATAATATTAAAATACCAGCAGGTTTTTTCTCCCCTTCCTCATGCCCCTTCCTGAGAATTCTAAGAACGGATCAATCCTGAATATGGGTGTGAGTTTTCTTTTCTGGGTATTATTCACACTTTTTTTTTTTCCCCCCAGTTCCAGCTCCTTTTTTCCTATTAGGCTTATTAACAGCAATGACATTTTTGGTACCTATTTCACAACTTCTCTGCACTGACACTGGAAAGGCTTGGGGGATACAGATCCAGGGGAGCTGATTGTGAGTCTGCCCCTAAACTGAATTCAGCATATCTCTGTATACATGTGCATTTATTAAACATATACTATGAACCAGGCACTATTCTAAGGAATGAAGATACAAATATAAAAATGAAACACTGACTACTTAAAGGAACTTAGATTCTCTTGGGTGTATACAACACATTTACAGAGAAGTAAATAAAAGATCCATACAAAATAAATACACAGTGATTTGGATAAGGCATTAACAATTGGGGCAAATCTGAAAAGACCTCTTGAAGAAGGTGATACTTGAAATAAGCCTAAAAAGGGGCTGGGGGTTTCAGAAAGTGGAAATGAAAAGAGAGCATTATAGACATTATAAACCTGAGCAAAGACAAGGAGAAAGAACGTGTTATTATATATTATATATGGGGAATAGCAAGTATTCTAATTTGGTTGGTGTATAGGGTGCTTGATGAGGACTAATGGTAATCAACCTAAAAAGATAAGTTGGAGCCAGACCATAAGAGCTTTAAATGCTAAATAGAGAAGTTTATATTTTTTTCCCCAAATTAAATGAAGATCCATTGGTGCTTCTTGATCTGGGAAGTGATAGTGTCAGATATGTACTTTAGAAATTTCAAGGTGGCAGCTGTATAAAGAATGGATTGGAGAAGGGAGAGACTGTAGGGAAACTAATTAAGAAGTTATTTCAAAGGCTAGACAAGAGTACTTGAAGTGTGAGTAAAGAGAAAGGGACAGATGTGTGAGGCCCTGACAAGGTAGAATCAATAAGACTCGGTAACTTATTAAAGATAGGGCATGAGGAAGAGTGAAGAATGTCTCTGGATTTGCCAACTTAAGTGCAAAATTGGCGGGTGCCATGCACAGACATAGGGAATGTAAAAAGAGGGGTGGTGAGGGAAAATTACGAGTTCTGTTTTGGATTTATGCTTGTAGAAAATCTAGGTGAAGATATTAGAGATGTGGAGGTTAAAAGAAAAGGGATGGACATATAGATTTTGAAATCATTTCCACAGAATTGAATCCATGACAGCTGATGATGAATGAGAGTTTGGAGCAAGAAGAAGGGGTTCATTCATGCCAGAGTGAGGGACATAGATGATTACCATAGAAAGGAAATTGAGAAGGATAGGATCAACAGGTAGGAAAAGAGCCATAAGAGAAGAATGTCATGAAAATTCAGGGAGAGGAGAGAATCCAGGAAGGGATATTCAATGGTGTCAAATACTGGAGAGAAGAGTCAAAACTGAGAAAGGACCATTGTATGGAACAATAAAGATCTCTCTGGTCACATTGAAAGGAATGGAAGGAACAGTTTTACTTGAGACAGAAACCCAAATTGTAAGGGGAAAGTGAGGAATCAGGGGCAACAAATGTAGCCAAGCTAGCTGTAGGAGTTCAATTTCTCCTGTAGGGAGGAGAAATATAAGAAGACAGCATGAGGAGAAGGTAGGGTCAAATAAAGGGGTTTTTTTTTTGGTGGTAGTGATGGTTTTAAAGAATAGGTGAGATTGGATCATGTTTGAAGGCAGCAAAGAAGGAGTCAATTAATAATGATAAGTTGAAAATTACAAAGGAAAACAGGATTATTATAGGGGCAAATTGCCAAAGGAAAATGGAGGAAATAAGATCAGGACACAAGCAGAGGGGCTGGCACTGGGGAAAAGAGCTGATATTGTAACAAAAGAGAAAATAGAGGGTGATGTTGAGGTGATTACAAGTGTGGAATTGGGAAGAGAGAGCTTACAGTGAATGGTTTCCAGTTTTTCTATGAAGTTTGAGATGAAGTCCTTTATAAAGAGGAAAGGGGAAGTGGTGAAGTTGATTGCTTGAAAATAGAAGAGAAGGTCTGGAACAGCTGTTTTGGGTAGTGCTATAGAGATTCCATCAGGATGGAGGAAAGGGATTGGTGTACAGCAGTGATAACCCAGGCGAAAACAGAGAACATATGTTTGGAGTGGATCCACTCTGCATTGTCATGTGACTTTCTCCAGAGATATTAGCTGGAGAAAAAATGGTAGATGATGGCAATATTCTGGGTTTGGGTTTTGAAAAGTGATGATTGGCTTTAGGGAAATGGAAAGTAGGGAAAGGCAAGAAATAAGCAAAGCTTGTTTTTGTTTTTGTTTGTTTTTTTTGTTTCTTCACATCTTCATCTCTTCTTTTCACATCTTCACATCTTCTCTCAAGTCTTCTTATCTTCTTTCCCCCCACCTATTTTATGTCCCATTCTTACTTTCAACTGGCTGCCAATTAACATCTACTAAGGTATGAATGAATTAAATTGGATTTATCTAATATTGATTTCACATCTATTTTGTGCAAATCCTTGTGTTAGGGGGAAAATGATTTCAGGAAGTTTGTAGTTTAGTGAGGTGGGTGTAAAAATAACTATGAAACAAGTAAGAATGTTATAGCCAAATGAGATTCAGAAAAAGAGCTATGAGAAATCTGAGGAAGAAGAGACCCTTTCTTCACCTGGAAGGGACTGAGGTACAGAGAAGATACCGGGGAGGAGACAATATTTGAATTGGACTTTCTTAGGAAGAAGGGCTTTCAAGGAGATGGGAAAAGAGTAGAAGAATGTATTCCAAGCCTTAAGAGATGATGTCAACAAAGACTCAGGAGTGGGGAAATAAGTTGTGAATGGAAAATGGAGTATAGTCTGATTTATCTAGAAAGTACTGGAAAGGTGAGAGATGAGGCTGAATTGGAGTGAGATTGTAGAGGTTTATGAATGTTTATTCAAGAATTTAAATTATATTTGGTGGGCAATGGGGAGCCATTGAAGGTTTAGAATGTCATCATCATAGCAGTCTTTTTGGTCATGCTTAAGTTATAGCCCCAGACAAGAGATATTTGCATTTTAACAAGGGGAAGTCTTATACTGTTGTACTTCCTTCTACACAACCTCTTAGTAAGTAATTGAGTAAGTAACCTTAGTAAGACTAACAACAATTCACATTTACATTGTGTCATTAAGGTTCAAAGATTTCAGGTTCAGCTATAAAACCATCTCTAAGTTCAAATTCTGCCCAGTCCAATTCAATCCTATTCAACAAACTTTTATTAAGGTTAGGTGTAGTGACATTTGTTTAAAATTCCTGCTGGTTGGGGAGGTTGCATTGATTGAATTTGGGAGTTCTAAATTGCAGACTGACTAAAGGTTATTGAATAATAACACTGTCTTGCCCCAAGGTGGGGGGGGCAAGGAGAGAGCTGGGAGGGTGGGAGAAGAGAACCAAGTTTTATAAGGAGAGGTGAACCCAACCACTCTGGAAATGAGCTTCCAGGACAGTAGACATTGAAATCAGGCATGCAGTAGCTACTGCACCAAAGATAGAAATCTTTTACAGGGAGGCTTTCTACCTTAGTTGTCCATTTGATCCACCTAATTCTCACCTGTGGCTCCAAGAAGCTATAGCATGCACCGTGGCCCACCCCAATATACTATGTTAGCAAATGGGCTAACCCAGGTTAAGGGTAACCAAGGAGCCTCAAACTCTATGGTGAGTTAGGGGGATGTCTGTTCCAAGCATGTGAAGACTTCCTCTGGTAGAATGGGCTGATGAAAATAACTTGTTCCAAAGGCCATGAAGGCCTTTGAAGATGAAGAGATGCTGTGGAGAGCTTAGAGCTTCGTTAAACACCAAGGTCATCCACTGCATTTCCAATCATCACCAGTGGTCTTGACTCTGTCCGGACACTGAATAGTAATGACTCTGGAAGAGAGAATGAGGCTGATGACTTCATGCAATTTTGCTTCATTTAACAAATCAAAAGACAAAAGACATCACCCAAAAGCCTATTACAACCTTCAGCCAAATAGGGGCACCTAGTTTCGAACAAAAACAAGAAACATGTATTAAGCACCTGCTATATTACTATGTATAAAACACATTTGATTCACCATTGACTAAATACCACTAAAATGGAATTGTAAGATGTTAAAGAAGCAAGGAACCTTAGAATCACTATATCCAATACTTCTTCCTCCATCCCCTTTTAGGGAAGCTATGTAGCCTGGTGTTTAAGCACTGGACCTAGGGTCATGAAGACCTGAATTCAAAGCCTCTATCCTCAGACACTTACTAGTTGTGTGAGTAAAATGGGCATAATAATAATAATACCTATATCCCATGGATTTTCTAAGGATAAAATGGGATAATATTTATAAAGAACTTTTTATGCCTTAAAGGGCTATATAAATGTTACTACTATTATTATTTTACAAATAAGGATATTTAAGACTCAAGTATGGGAAGAAATTTGCCCAAGCTTACACAATGAATTAGTGATAGAACAATAATTAGATCTCTAGAATCATAGTGTAGGGCCTTTTTTATAATGTAAAAATTTATATATTTGTTTCAGTTACATGTAAAAAAAATTAATATTTGTTGTTAAATGTCAAGTTTCAAATCCTTTCCCTCTTTTCTATTACCTCTCCTTGAGAAGGCAAGCAATTTGATCTAATTTATACATGTACAGTCACACAAAACATTTCCATACTAGTTATGCTGTAAAAGAAAACAGACCAAAAAAAGACCCAAGAAAAATAAGGTTGTTTTTTTTTAAAGCATGCTTTGGTCAGTATTGACTTTAGCACTTTTGGGGGGGAAGGTGCATAGCATTTTTCAGCATAAATTGCAGAGGATAACTGATTATCATACAATATTGTTCTTGCTGTACACATTGATCTCCTGAGTTTGCTTACTTCACTTGGCTTTCTAGATTTTTCTGAAAGCATCCTGCTTGTCATTTCTTATAGCCAAATACTATTCTATGACAATCATATATCATAACTTGTTCAGCATCCCCCAATTGATGGACATCTCCTCCGATTCTTTGCTACCACAAAAAAAAAAAAAATGTTATAAATACAAGTGCTTTTTCCTTACACTCTATTGCAGAGGTGTCAAACATGTGGCTACGAAACATATGGCCCTCAATATCCCTGAATACATCTGAAGTAGAATAAAATGTGCTTGGGAAATATTTAACAAAATAAATAAAAATACAATAAAACAGGTAATATTATTGTATGGTTCTCTAAGTCAACATGCAGCTCACAGAGTCCCTGTTTCTCTTTGAGTTTGACAAGCTGCTCTAAGGCTCCACATTAAATGAGATCACTGTGTATGTCAACTGACATATATCTCTCACTTCAACTTCTTGAGTTGGGAATGTGGTCTACTCACTGTGGAATATGGATTACCCCAGATCTCATCTCTTAATTGACCAACTGAATGACTTTATACATTGGATCATTGAATCATATTTTTAAAAGGGGAAGAGTTCTTTGGGATTTTATAGATGAAGAGATTGAAGTTCAAAGGATTAAAGTGACTTTCAAAGTGACAGAAAACAAATATCAGAGTTAGAATTTAAACCAAGAGTTTCTAATTTCTAATCCAGCAATGCTGGCATACAACTTGGACCAAGACTCTTTTTATTTATTCCAGTCCGTGGGCTTCTCTAGCTCATCCTAAAATAAAAAGCAGTATGATGCAATGGAAAAAGGGCTAGATTTAGAGTCAAGAGGACCTAGATTCAAATCTTGATTTGTTATTATGCTTGCTTACAAATTTTTGGGCAAAATGCTTAACTTCTTTGAAAGTCCACTGTTTTCTTATCTATAAAGTGAAGGGGCTGAACTGGATAGCTAAGAAGGATCCTTTCAACATTAAGTCTATGATTCTATCTTGAAAGAATGCTGGGAACATGGCATTCATATCCCTTTGCTATTCATGTTTGTTTCATTGGCTTATTGGTCACGATCGTTATTTTAAAAAAATAAACCCAGTGATTAGAGAACTTGAAGAACTCCACATAACCTTGGATACAACCTTCCACCTCTCCCTGATTTACTCTCTAATTAGTCATTATGTCAGGACAAGTGTGGTGAATTTTTTGTTGTTGTTATCAGAACAGACCTTCCCTTTCCCACAGAGAAAAGCAATTTCCTCCTTGTTAGATTTGCCAATATCTCTTCATTGTAGTTTCTCTGGGCAGTAGCCTGAAGGAAATCACTGACATTACAGCTTATCTGCATTTCTGGGATCCCTTCTTTTTTCTAGTCATTAAAGGTTTTAGACCATCTTAAGGTAAAGCATGAAAGTCTTGAGCCTGTTGCTCTTGCAATTTACAGAAGGCATTCCATGCATAGGGGACAGCCAGCACAAAAGCACAAAGATGGATGATGGAGTGTCTTGCCTGAGCAACAGAAAGAAAGCTCATTTAGCTGAAATGTAGAAGGGAAGTAATGTATAATGATGCTGGAGAGATAGCTTGGGACCAATAAAGGGTTTTAAAAACAAAAGGAAGATTTATGTTTGATTCTAGAGGCAATAGATTTAAATGTAATTTAAATGCAAGTAGAAGTTTACTTTTGGGAGAATGTGTGTTTCCTCCTCATGTAGGCCCTTTCCACTGTAGGGAGAATCTTAGGGAGCCTGTCTGGAAAGAAGGTTTCAAAATCAGGAAGACCTGTGTTCAAGTTGCACTTCTGAAGCAGATTTGCTGAGACTGGAGTGGAGAGAAACTTGTGGCAAAGAGATCAACTAGCAGACCATTAGAATATTCTAAGCATAGGGAAATAAGATTGTACCATGGTGGTAACAATATCAGTGGAGGGGGTGGGAGAAGGTATCATTTGAGAGATGTTACAAAGGTAAAAATCAACAATCCTTGGAAATAGATTGGATACAAGGAGTAAGAGAGTGATAAGGATAGTATTTAGATTGTGAGCTTGGAAGGATTAAGAGGGTGGTTGTGTTCTTAAAGACAATAGGAAAGTTTGGAAGAGGGGAAAGTTTTGGGGAAAAGATGATATGTTCATTTTAGACATGTTGAATTTAAGATTTTTACAAGACATCCAGTTTGAGATATCTAACAGGGAGTTGGAAATGCCAGACTGGAAGTCAACAGAGAGAGTAAGTCAGGATAGGTAGATTTGAGAATCATCAGCATAAAAATGATAATTGAATCTCTTGGAGCTGATAAGATCACTAAGTGAAATAATAAAGAGAGAGAACATAAGAGGTACTGGCTTTCAGGACACTTCTACTACTACAGAGGTGAGGAAAGCGTTTTGTAAATATTGTAATAGTATATAAAATGAGTAATTTTTAATATCGGGCTTGGTTTGGGGAACTTCAGCAGGTGAAAACAAGCTTAGATAGGATTGTAGAGCCTAACTCCTGCCTTTTGAGTTAGTATTTCCTTAAAATGCTGTGATTTAAATACAATTGCTTTTTTTTCCACCCTTGACAATCTTCTAGGGTTAGAATCTTTTGCCCAGCAGCCTGGGCAGATTACTGTAATGCCAAGTTATTGAACGACACCATGATCATTGAACTTCTAGGAATTACTGGCAGGCTATGGGATAACTGTATCATTGTATTCTACTTCTGAAGATCAACAGTTTATTTCTATAGCTAGTTCCAATTTCCATACCAGATCTTTGATCCAAATGATTGTCTAATATTTTTTCCAGCTGGCATGCTTGATCATACCATCAAAGTGATCACAGTAGATTACTCTACTTAAATCAATCAACAAACTTTTATTATGCACTTACCATATTCTAGATACTATGCTAAATTCTAGATATGCAAAGAAAAGCACAAATGTCACAGACCTTACTCTCTAATGGTGGAAACAACATTTATAGAAGTAGGTTCATATAAAATATGTCCAAAATATGTTCATCTACTATGAAAAGTAACTTTTTTTATTTGAAAAAACAGAGTAAGAAAAAAAAAAAAAAGCAGAAAAGGAATACAAAACAAAAGAGAACATTGTAATGTGCCCAGAATATCAGGGAGGATTCAAAATAAATACAAAAAATTACCAGATCAAGAAAGTGTATATATATATATATCAGTAGAAGAAATTCATGATGTTTTCTTTGCCTCCTTGTAAATTGTCCTTTGGTTCTCTACTTCGTACCTTATTTACTTTATTCTTTTTTCCCCCCTTTCATCCCTCCCATCACCCTCAAGCAAGCTAACCCCACCCCCCACTCCCACCGCCCTCAATACACAAATCTTTCCTATCCTTGCTGCCTCTTTAATTAAATTCTGCTCCATAACTTGCCCTGCTATTACTTAACCTCCCCTCAACCAAAGATGCCTCCTTTGTCTTCTTCTCTCACCTTTTGCTTCCCAATTGGCCCATTCCTCCCCACTTATTTCTTTATAAATTTTGGAAGGTTCTGTACCCTTCATAGTATATATGTAGTGTTGCCTATTGAACCCATTCCCGATGTAAGTCCTCTTCCCCACTTTAATGCCTCTGTGTCTATTCTTCCTCTGCACTTCATTTGTATAATGTGATTACTATTTTTACCTTAATTCTGCCAATCTTTCTTTTGAGCTACCCTATTGTTGACGTGAATCTTAAACCTATAGTATACATTTCTCATGTAAAAAAAAATAAGCAATTTGAACATGTTTAAACAGTTTGTCCATGTTGAATTCCTTAAAATTGATATTTGATATTGACTTTTGTATGTTATATTTTCTAAGTTTGAGTTTGGTTAATAGAAAGTCCTAAAAATCTGCAAGTTTGTTGAAGATCCATTTTTTTTCTCATTCAAAATTATAGATAATTTTGCTGGATATGATATTTTGGGCTGCAGGCCTACTTCTTTTGGTTGTCAGTAGAAATGATTCCAGGACCTATGGTCTTTTATGGTAACTGCTGACAAGTCTTGTACAATTCTAATTGTAGCTTCAGTGTATTTGAATTGGTTTTTTATTGTTTCTTACAAAAATTTCTCTTTGATCTGGGGGCTTCAAAATTTGGCAATAATATTCTTGAGTGTTTTCCACAAAGGAACTCTTTTAGGTGGTGATGGGTGGATATTTTTCTATTTCTATCCCCCCTCCTCCCCCTTCCCCTGCCCTGGAGTTCTTTCACTCCGGGATAATTTTCTTGGATTATTTCATGCATTATTATGTCAAGGTTCTCTTTTGGTTACAAGTTTTGGGCAGCCCACTTATTCTTATATTTTCTCTTCTTGATCTTTTCTTTAGATAAGTCATTTTTCTTATGTCTTACATTCTGCTCCATTTTCTCATTTTTAAAAATAATCTGTTTTGTCATTTCTTGGTCTCTTATAGCTACACTGGCTTCACCTTGCCCAATCCTAATTTTCAAAGAATTATTTTCATCTTTTGAGACTCTGTATCTCCTTTTCTAGTTGGCTAACTTCCCCCCCCCCATAATCTTGTTTTTCTTGTATGGTTTTTATTTTGTATTTTTTAGTTTTTATTCAGTGTCTCTCATTTGATTTTTAAATTCTTTTTTAAGTTGTTTTATAAATTCTCTCTGGGCAGAGAGCCATTTCATGTTACTCTTTGGGGTAGAAGGTTCTTATTTGTTTGTTTGTTTTTACTAAAGATAAATCCTGGTCTTCCCTGTTCCCATAATATGTTTCAATAGTTGGGTTCTTTCTTCTTTGCCAATTTATTATTATTTTTAATAAGAGGTATTAGTGTAAGTACCACTAATCATGGGCAAGGTGGTCGGGTATGGTACCTCAAGCTTCCCTTTAGCTCACCACTCTGACCAGGAACCTCAAACTAAGAGCTCCATCCTCCACAGCTAGCAGAATCCCTGCCCCATTGTTTCTGCATTCACCTAGTACAGGTTCCTTTTCACCTAGGGCCACCTCTCAGCAGCACAGCTGGGCTTGAGGTTCCTAATTAGTCAAGGTTCACTCAGTCACTCAACAAACAGTCTGGGAGGTGAAAGTGTCTGTGGTTCCTGTTGAGGCACCAGCCACACCTATCTAGTCTGAGAGGTGCTTTCTTGATCTTTCTGTGCAGCTAGCCAGGAGGTGTTTGCAGTAAGTGACGCACTAATCCCTAGCCTGAGGTCTTTCTTCAGTTCTTCTGTGAGTGTTTCAGGAGGACTCCTTTTCTGCCCCAACTCTTGATTTTTCACCAGTCTATGTTCACCCTGAGGCACAAATTTGTTCTATTTGTGGAGGATATCGAGAGAGCTTGAAATTTGCCAACCTACTCTGCCATCTTCCCAGAATCCTCCCCCTTTTAGATATTTTAATAGTTGCCATGCAAAAGAGGGATTAGATAGATTTTGCTTGATCCCAGAGGACAGAACTAGAGGCAAAGGAGAGATTATAGAGAAGCTGTTTGGTGTTGTTGAGTCATTTCAGTCAAGTCTTAATCTTTGTGATCTCATTTGGGGTTTTCTTGGCAAGCATACTGGAGTGGTTTACCATTTCCTTCTCATCAGGAAGATGAGTCTTCTTGATTCCAAGCCCATTGAACTGGTGACAAAAAGAAAAAAAAAAGGAAAATGACAACCATTGGATGAACTTTGGGAAAACTGGCACATTGATACACTTTGGAGCTATGAATTAATTTGTCCAGTTATGGAAAGCAATTTGGAATTATGCCCCTGAAGTCACTAAATTATGGATATCCTTTGTCCTAGGTGAGATCTCTCCTAGATTAGTGTCCCAAAGAGATCCAGAGAGGGCCGGAAATGACTGCTTAAAAACAAACAAACAAAACAAAAAAACCTTTGATAGTAGTTTTGTTTTGTTTCGTAATGGCAAAAACCACAAAACTATCAATTAGAGAAAGACTGAACAAATTATGTCATATGAATAGAATGGAATATCATTGTGCTATAAGAATTGAAGAAAGAGATGATTTTTAGAGAAACCTGGGAAGGCTTACATACACTGATGCAGAGTAAAGCGAACATATCCAAGGGGAGGAATTTATATAATAGCAACATTATTGTAAAGACAAGCAATTTTGAAAGATTTAGTAGCTCTGATCTTATGTAGTGACCAACTGCTATTCCAAAGAGCCCATGAGGAAGTTTGCTCTCTATGTTCTTACAGAGAGATGATGGATTCAGAGTACAGAAAGAGACCTATATTTTTGGACATGATGGATGTAGGAAGTTGTTTTCCATGATTATGGTTATTGGTTTTTTGTTTTGTTTTGTTTTGTTTTTTCCCCTTGCTTCCATGGGGAAGAACTGTGGAAAGGAGGGGGAAATGCTTCTTAATTGAAATAAAATTAAGAAATAAAATGAAAGAAGTTTAGAGAGATTAAAAAGAAACTTGTAAGGAGATACTATAGGTATAATTATCCCCATTTTACAGATGAAATAATTGTGGTATCAATATATCTTGAGGACTCCATTCTACTTGTAATACATATTATATACATTATAAAATACATACATATATATGTATAGCGATTGGGAAGGAGGAAGGGGGAAGAGACAGAGAGAGAGACAAAAAGGGAGAGACAGAGAGAGAGAGACAAAAAGGGAGAGACAGAGAGATACAGAGAGAAACAGAGAGACGGGGTGGGGGGGAAGGAGAGGGAGGAAATGAAATCCACAATTAACAAAGAAAAAAGAGAAATCTGCAAAGAAACTAGAGACAGGTCAGCCAGTGAGATGAGAAAAACCAGGATAGTATAATCTGGGGAAGAGAATTTGAAAAGGGAGAGGATGGATAGTCGTCAATTCTAAATAGCAGAGAGAGTGAGGAAATCCATAGAATTAGGATCCTAGGTCAATAATAGTTAGAATGGTTTCAGTGAAGTGACAATGATAATGAAAATGACAAAGAAAGTCAGATTCCAGATTCCAAATGGCTGAAGTGTGAGAAGAGGATGAGAAAATGGAGGCAACATTCATTCAAGGAATTTGGCAGTGAAAGGAAAGAAATGGAACTATAATATTTTTTTCTTTGTTTGTTTTTAAAATTATATCTTTTTATTGACAGAACATATGCATGGATAATTTTTACAACATTGTCCCTTGCACTCACTTCTGATGGAACTATAGTTTAAGGGGTAATGGGAATGAGGAAAAATGTTTGATTTTTTTTTTTTTTTTAGACTAGGGGAGATCACATCGTCTCTTGCTCCTCCCTGGGTATCTGGATCTTTGCCAAATGTTCCTTGGGGGACAATTTTAATTAACATTCATTCACAATTAATTCCAATGTATTACTTGCTTGAGACAAGTTAAAAATGTTTCATATTTGTACCAGAAAAGATATACTATTTACTAATATAGATGAGCATGTAATTTTTAGAGTGCTTTTTCTTTGCATTGATTACTTCAAGAATCAAGTAGAGTTTATTCTTCTGGTGCTTCAGCATGGTAGTGTCAGAGGAGCTGGCCAAGGCCTCATTCTGACAGAGTTCTTTACTAACTGTGTGATCATGAGCTTCCTTTTACTGGGTCTCAGTCTCCTCATCTGTAAAATGAAGGGGTTAGATGTGATGATCTCTTTCTCTCCTAGGTATTATATAAATAAATGAAAATAGTTATTTTAGCCAGATGATTCATTTGATGACATTTCATTTGAAGCATTACATATTTTCATGCTTGACAAAGTCTTCTAATTTTGAACTATATTCTGGAGATTTTGCCATGCCTACTCGTTGATCTGTAAGCCTTGGCTGCTTTTTCTGGACAAAATTAATAAAATTCAGATGTGTTCATCAGAAGACAGTTGCCATGTTTTATCAGGAAAGCTGTGAGGGGAAGAGAATGGATATATGTGGCATAGATTTCAGCCCACTAAGTTGGATTCTGGAAGTCCCAGACCTAGTTAGAGCCCTGAGCCCACCAAAAGTTGATTATCTTTGGCATTTAGTCTACAATCTAGATGCTACTTAGATGAGTATTCATTAGTTTCTAGCATAGAGCTATTTCCTGGATTCCATTTAGGAGAAGCCAAGGTAGTGGGGGTTTCTGGATCTTGGTCCTCAAAATCCAATGGACTCCCATGTTATTATGTGGTTCTTCATTATCTAAACTTGGCTATATTGCAGATATGCTATTTGTCCAGGCCCAGGAGATACTTTAAATCTCATTCCACGGCTTATAATTCTATACAATAAATGCTTGATACAACTTGGTTAACTCACAGCAGGGAAACCTGCCTAGTCTATAGACCCAGTGTTTTAATGGGGTTTTGCCAGTAGGCTCAATCTCTGGAAGCTAAGGCACCCTATAAAGAGCCAGTCTGACTCAAAGGGGATTCTCACCAAAGGCAGTTTTGTTATTAAGCAAAAAAGACCCTTCCCCCCACCCTAACTCTCAGACATGTGTCCCTGTCATTAGTTACCCCTGCTTCTGCAGTTTTATTATGGAAATGACATATTGAAATACAAATTGGAAGCCGTACAGTATAATTACTAATACTGCATATTCATCTCTGCCTTTGTTATTTTTTCCTGCTCTATAAAGCCTGTTCACCCTTGTTGTCCCAATCCCTAGTGAGCCTGGCCCTGTGTGTATGTAATATATCTAGTGGGGGAGGTAGTGGGGAAGGGAGGGTGGAGAAGGGAAGGAAAGCTAAAGGAAGTACCTGCCTTCTCAGAGAGTTTCTATTTTGGTGACAATACTGCAAAGAGGCCGCACCCCTTGGACCACAGATTTCCAAGTGCCTCCCAGCAACAGATTAAGAGTTTGCTGGCAGAGCTCTAGGAAGACACAATCCATTACACACACACACACACACACACACACACACCACTACCACCAACATCACTATCCCCAATAACAATATCAATAGAGATATTTCCAGCCAGTTTTCAATTATCCAGAATTGTCATCCATTTTACTAATATCATAGTCTCCTCACTACCTTCCTTAGAATAAGAGAAGCCTTAGTTAAGGCAATAGGTACGTGCCTTCTATGTGCTAGTTATACTAAACTTGGGGATTCAAGAAAAAAGCAAAAACCATGTCCTCCCTCTAGGACCTCTCAACTAATGGATGAGGCGACTTATAAACAAGTATATTTAAGACATGCACACACACACATACACATGCATTATACACATATACATATATCTCCACATCTGTCTAGTTATCTCCATCTATCTATGGAGAGAGAGAAATAGTTATTGCTGTCTTCCCTCTGAGATTGCCACCAATAACTATAGAGTATATATCTGTGTGTGTATATATATGCATAATATATGTAGTTTTTATTTGTCCTTTTTAAAGAGGACCAATGGCATCACAAAAGTAATGTTTTGACTTGCAATTGAATTGAAGACAGGTAGAATTACACAAAGTTAACAGTCTCACTTTTTCAGGCTCATCAAAATCCTAGGGCTGGACAAAAGTCAGGATGACTGGAGATAGCCAGGGATGCAGTGAATGTCCTTGGCATCTTGGATCTAAGCTCTAAGCACTCCATAGCAACTGCTTCCGCCCCCTTGGTGTCCTCTTTTCTCCTCTGCCTGTTACACCTGGGAAGCCTTCACATGCTCAGGATAGACAGCCCCTAATTCACCAATAGGTTGGAGGCCTGTCCAGACAGGTTTATCCCCTCTGCCAACACGGTTTTAATGGGGTGTGGCTGCTGCACATGCTACATCTTCTTGGAGTCCCAAGTGGGATGTGGGTGACAAGTAGACACCAAAGATGTCTGGGCAAACCCTCACACCAGAGGTGCTAGTCCTCCCTAAACACCCCATATACTCCATATATAATTGCTATCTGACAGAAATGGGTAATTTCTAAATCCTTAGCCTGACATTTAGGGCTTTCCTAATTTGTGTGTAGCCGAAACTCTGGATTTATTCTCTCAATCCTTATGCACACTAGCAGGTAGTTTTCCCGAGAGAGCTTACAAATGCATCTCTTCATAGTTGTTGCTGAAAGATCTGGAGACAGAATATATTTTTTCTATGTTTATTCCCTTAAATCAGAGGTGGGAAACTTTTTTCCTGCCATTTGCATATTTAGAACATCATTGTAATTGTGTGGAAATATATGTAGAAGAATTGCACAGGTTTAACATATATTGGATTATTTGTCATCTGGGGGAGAGGTTAGGGGAAAAGAAGGGAGAAAAAATCCATTCACGGGTCATACAAAATTATCAATTTATGGAACTCAAGCTGTGGGAGGCTGTAGTACTTAGCTTTCAACGTTTTGCTACTTTAGCAAAAGATTTCTCAGTCCTTATTTGGCCTGAGGGCAAGATATTCCCCACCCCTCCCTTAAGGCCTGATTCCATTATTTTCTCTCCATCATCAATTACTAAGGATTAGTGCTTCAGAATCATTTAACCAGTTCACATCAATTAGCTTTTACAAAGGAATGTTTACAGAGAATTTATAGCAAGAACAGACATTTCTCCCCAAATATCTGGGGACACACTCTCTCTTTTACAACCTCTGTCCCTGGAAAGAGTGGGCTCAATCTTAAAGAAGTTTCTACAAAACATCTGATGCACCAAGTTGACTTCCAAATGTATCACAGCTGATGGACAGGTTTGATCCCTTGATTATAGAGCCTTGAATCAGGGTTCAATTGACTGCTAAGCTATGTTGTAGGACCAGGAGTGGCTGCCTGAGAAGTCTGATGTAGATTCTTGCACCCAGACTTCTGGTGCTTACTATTCTGACTTTTCCAAGCTCACAAGGGTTTAGCCATCTCCATTGCTCTTTTTATTAAAAAGCAGGGACTACCAAATGTAAAAAGGCAAGGAGTCCAGTATTCACAAGCTACATTGGATGCTAAGAGGGGAGGTCCCTAAACTTCTTCCCATCCAGAGGTGTACAGCAAATATTTCTCACTCAAATAAGAAAGAGGAAGAGCTTTGATTTGATCGGTTGTATTTTAGCAGGCAATGCACCTGGTTAGCAAACTAGAACCAGTCATGGAATGTCTATGGGTGCTCCACAGTCTATGTGAAAGATTGCATTAGCCCCATATGCTATTCATGCCCATGAGGGAATGAGCTTTACTAATCCAGCATGACATTTTTAACCTCCTTGAAGACAGAAATTGTTTTGCTTTTATTTTATCTCCAGCAATTTATCACAGTGCCTAGCATACATTTGGAACTTAATAATTGCATTGATTTATTGCACCAATTGATTAACTGATCCACTTTATGAGTCTTCCATAGGTAGCTGAACTGGCCTACTCACTATTGTCCCAAGACTCTGATTTATTACCTTGCTGTATTTTTTCCCCTGCCTGGAATACCCTTGCTCTTGCTCTCCATCCATCTGAACCTTATTGGGTCTTTTGAGACTAGTTCAAATCTAAGTTCCTTCCTAGGAATTCAACCTTTTCACTCTTCTTCTTTTCACCAACCAATCACTGTTTGTACCAGCCATTTGGCAGGTACCAATCAAATATTGTGTGCTTCAACATTATGCATTTATTAAATGCCTACTATATTCTAGGCAAGAGGGCCCTGAAATAAAAATGAAAATTAGCTCCGCCCCAAAGATCTCATATTGTACTGGATGCCTGGTATTGTAGTTATTTACATATTGGTTTTATCTTTCTAACTGTAAGCTTCTTGAATTCAGAGAAGACTCTCCATTCTGTGATCCAGCCAAACTGGATTACTTCCCTTCCAGAACACTTGTACCTCACCTTATGTAAACCCTGGATCTGGATGTGGCTTCCTTCCTCCCTCCCTCCCTTAAGCGCTCTCTCTGTCTCTGTCTCTGTCTCTGTCTCTGTCTCTGTCTCTGTCTCTCTGTCTCTCTCTCTCTCTCTCTCTCTCTCTCTCTCTCTCTCTCTCTCTCTCTCTTTCTCTGTCTCTCTCTGTCTCTCTGTCTCTCTGTCTCTCTGTCTCTCTCTTTCTCTCTCTCTCTCTCTCTCTCTCTCTCTCTCTCTCTCTCTCTCTCTCTCTCTCTCTCTCTCTCTCTCTTTCCTTCCTTCCTCCCTCCCTTTCTCTCTCTCTCTCTTTCTTTCTTTTCTTCTTTTTTGTTATTTCTAAAATCACTTATTTTGACAGTAGGAGCATAGATTTATATCTATAGATCAATAAGAAACCTTAATGTTCATTTAGTCTACTCATTCTCCTGATTTTACAACTGAGGAAACTGAGGCTTAGAAAGGTTTATATAATTTGAATAAAGCATTAAGAAGATTTGAACCCAGGTCCTTGGGCTCCAAATTCTTTCCATTGAAATATACTGCTTTCCTAAATGGTCTCCTTGAAATTATGAGAAAGTAGGTATTGTACACTTGGAGAATTCTACTAGGCCACCAGACACCCTTAGATCACATATTGAGGACCAGGTTTTCTCAGCAGGATCCTTTATGGAATATGATTTGCTGAGACAAGAGTAAACCATCTATCTTCTGGGAAGGAAGCCCATTTATAAAATATTTCTTTAGAGCCTTTTATATGCAAGATACTATTCTAGTCCTGAATATATAAGGATAAAAAAATTGACATCCTCTACCTTAAAAGATCATGCATTTTATTGGGTTATGGATAAGGGAATCATAAAGAAGTCTAATACAAAGCAGGATTTGATGAATAAGAGAGATATAGGCAAAGTAAGATATGAAAATTTGTGAAAGGAAAAAAATCCTTTAAGCTGGAGGAATGAAGGCAGTGTTTTGGGAAGGGCTGGTGGTTTCTAGAGAGAAAGTTGCAAAGAAATGGTGGTAAGAGCTAAGCCTAAAAGAAAAAGAAGGATTTCAAGTGGTAGAGATTTAGGGTTTAGAATAAGATAGAGACTTAGGAAGTTTAGAATTAGATAGAAGTCCCAAAATCCTACTTCCAAATAACTAGAGCTATCTAAAAGTGGAAAAGTCCTCAAAACCTAGTAGGTTCTCCCTCACTAAAGGTCTTTAAACAGTGCTTAATGATCACTTAGCAAGTATGTTAAAATGGATACTTTTTCAGTTATAAATTATAATAAATGACTGATGAGGTTCTGTTTGTGATTCTCTAGTGCAATAGCATTTAATAGCTAACTCATCTGTTTCTGTGTTGTTATTCTGTTTCATTAAAGGTCTTTGTTTTGAATTCATAGTCATCAGGCTTAGTCTAGTAAATTCAGCAAAGATGGAGATTATTGAGGTATAGCTCAAATAGAAGATTATTCCTGTAGTATGGATTTTAGTGTTGTTTGAGTGAGTACCAAGGTTGGAGAGGGCTCTGGTGCTATACTACTCTGAGGGGAAAAGTACAGAATGGGGAGGTTGAAGCTCTCCAAAAAACTCCATTAAGGATTATCTTGACCTAGTAATGTTATATCTGCACCATATCACATCATATCATGTCTGCAGCATCTCATATTATATCATCATATACTTTGAGATGAGAAGGTAAAAGACAATCTCAGTCCCCCATTTCCTTCCCAGCCTAAGACCCAAACTACTAAACCTCTCCCTCCCTCTCCTCAATCCCCCAAGAATAGTCACTAAATGTAGACCTTACTGGCAGACATATCCCTGGGGAGTCTGGTTTAAGACTTGGAAGGATTAATACAAAGGAAAAGAGGTACAATCAAATTTGCTGCTTATCATCCCAATTTATCATCTTAGTGTTAAGGCTGATGAATTAGATCATTGGAAACATGGCCTGGGCCTCTGCCTAGTACTGAGTTTTTAGGTCTCCCTCTCACCAGCAATTGGTTCAGTTCACTATCAGGTCTTTATTAACACCTGCTATTTATCAGTTCCATTCAAGGCACTGTGGTGGACATTTGTGAATGAGAGGTTCAATGAATAGAGAAATAGCATTGGACATTGGCTCATGGCAGGGGCCAAGTTTCATTGGCTTTTGTATTCTTACTCAGAAGAGCTGAATTTTCAATGTATCATTTATACATTGGCAATCTCATGCTACAAATTAGGGTTTTATTTTTTTTTTAATTGTCTAGTTTTAAGAAAATGATAGAGAAAATGTTAATGATACAGATTAATGTCCCTCCTGAACCCCAAACCCAGGGGAGCTTATTATGAAATATTTATCAGTACACTGTTGCTTGTAGGATTTTTGCATGTAGTAAGTGGACATTAAATGTATAGCAACACATGTAAGTGAGTGATAATTGCTAGGACTAAGTGAACACACTTCCTAGACATTTCCTACCACCTTGTACTTTCAGAACCATTGCATCACAGGTGGAAAGAAATCTTCAAGACCTCCAAATCCAATTCATGCCAAATAAGAATCCTTTCTATAATATGCCCCTCAAAGAATTATCTGTTCTGTGCTTGAAGACCCCTGGTAAGGGGGAAATTATCTCCTCCTGAGGTAGTACATTCTACACTTGGAATATTCTACTTATTTGGAAATTTTTCTTTATGTGGAGCCTAAATCTATTTATCTAGAACTTCTAGTCATGGCTCCTAGTTTGGCCTTCTGGAGCCAAACAGATTGTCTAATCTGCCTTCAGATATTTGCACTATTATCCCCCTAAATAGTCCCATCTCTAGACAGAACATTTCTAGTTCTTTCATTTACTGCTTTAAGACTTCAAATATAGTCCCTCCTCCACCTTATTTGCCTTATTCTAGAGCTGCACTAGCTTCTTAATGCACTTTCTAAAATGTGGCATCATAGATTGAAACAAGTATTCAGTAGTCATCACTCTGGACCTTTCTTCTTGCTGATCAGTTAGTAAAATAGGTAGGCAATGTCTCTTTGGTTTCTGGCTATCATATCACTTTGTACATGACAACCACTCTCAGCTCCATTATGGTGGAATAGCAAAGTATCATTCAATCTTCATTGTTTAAAAAAGTTAGACTAAAAATTATTTAGCCAAGTCTCCATGGATGGATAGAACCCATCCAAGGTACAATAGGATGCAAACTCCTTGAGAGTAGCCATTATTCCATTTTTTCATTTGGTTTTGGGTCTCCAGTACTTAGCATAGAGTAGGCACTTAATAAATGCTTGCTACTTTATTGGAATATTGAACCTTCTGTTGTTGCATGTTCAGGCTGTTGAACATATGCAGTTTTATGTAACTCATAGCCCTGAGTAGTAGCTACTAAAGGTTTTTATCACTCCTTTTTTATGGATAAGAAAATTGGGACTTGGAACAGCTAAATAACTTGCCAATGGTTACAGCACTGGTGAATATCAGGATCAGGATTTTAACCTATGTTTAATCGATTCCAAGTTCAACACTCTATGTAATGTGCCGTCATCTCCCATCCTAATACCTTTGTACTGGTTTCTTCCATACTTGTTATGTATTCCCTTTCTACCACTACCTCACAGAATTCTGTTCTTTCTGATGCAAGTTAAACACCTTATTTCCTTTCCTTATCTTCTCAATTGCTAGTTCTCTCATTCCAGAATTACTTTGTATCTTTATAGTTGTTCTCTTTATATTTATTATGAATCTCTCTCTCTCTCTCTCTCTCTCTCTCTCTCTCTCTCTATATATATATATATATATATATATATATATATATATATACATATATATATGTATATATGTATATATATATATATATATATATATATATATATATATATAGCTATAAAATATATATGTCTATGTGTAGACAGAGAGGTAGAGATAGGTAGATAGATAAGCCACTCTTTCTAAAGGTCTTTGCAAGTAGAAATTATTTCATTCCTGTATCTGTATCCAAGAAATTTAACATAGTGTCACAGGAACTTAATAAATATTTCCAATTAATTAGAAGTCATACCCAAGTAGAAAGTGAGCTCCTGAAAGGTAGTGTTTATCTTTGTAGATTCAATGTCTGCCAAAGTTCCTTGAATGTAAAAAAGTATTTAATAAAACCAAAGTGCCAAAAAATTATTATTTAGAACTATAAAATAACAAAATTCACCTGGAAGAACAAAAGATTAAGAATATCAAGGGAATTAATTTAAAAAATCCAAAGGATGGTGGTTAATAGTATCAAAGATAAAGCTATATTATAAAGAAGCAGTCATGAAAACCATGTGGTACTAGCTAAGAAATAGAGGGATAGATCAGTGGAATAGATTAGATAGACACAACACAATAATCAAAGACTAGAGCAAACTAGTATTTGACTAACACTCAAACTCTGACTTCTGGAATTAGAACTCACTATTTGACAAAAATTGCTGGGAAAACTGGAAAATAATATGTTAGAGACATGGCATAGATTTATATCTCACATCTCACACCAAAATAAGATCAAAATAGGTACATTATTTGGGCATAAAGGATGATACCATCTGCTCTAAATCACTATTGATCAGAGAAATGCAAATTAAGACAACTCTGAGATACCACTACACACCTGTCAGATTGGCTGAGATGGCAGGAAAAGATAATGATGAATGTTGGAGGGGATGTGGGAAAACTGGGGCACTGATGCATTGTTGGTGGACCTGTGAACGGATCTAATCATTCTGGAGAGCAGTTTGGAACTATGCTCAAAAAGTTATCAAACTGTGCATAACCTTTGATCCAGCAGTGTTACTACTGGGATTATATCCCAAAGAGATCTTAAAGGAGGAACGAGGATCCACATGTGCAAGAATGTTTGTGGTAGCCCTTTTTGTAGTAGCGAGAAACTGAAAACTGAATGGATGTCCATCAATTGGAGAATGGCTGAATAAGTTACAGTATATGAATGCTATGGAATATTATTGTTCTGTAAGAAATGACCAGCAGGATGATTTCAGAAAGGCCTGGAGAGACTTACATGAACTGATGCTGAGTGAAATGAGCAGAACCAGAAGATCATTATACACAGCAACAAGAAGACTATATGATGATCAATTCTTTTTCTTTTTAATATAGTTTTTATTTACCAGATATATGCATGGGTAATTTTACAACATTGACAATTGCCAAACTTTTTGTTCTAATTTTTTCCCTCCTTCTCCCCCCCCTCCAGATGGGGGTTGACTAATACATGTTAAATATGTTAAAGTATAAATCAAATACAATATATGTATACATGTCCAAACGGTTGTTTTGCTGTACAAAAAGAATCGGACTTTGAAATAATGTACAATTAGCCTGTGAAGGAAATAAAAAATGCAGGTGGACAAAATTAGAGGGATTGGGAATTCTATGTAGTGGTTAATAGTTATCTCCCAAAGTTCTTTTGCTGGGTGTAGCTGGTTCAGTATGATGATCAATTCTGATGGATGTGGCTGTCTTCAACAATGAGATGATTCAAACCAGTTCCACTTGTTCAGTGATGGAGAAAGCCATCTATACCCAGAGAGAGGACTGTGGGAACAGAGTGTGGAACACAACATAGCATTCTTACTCTCTCCATTGTTATTTGTTACGTTTTGTTTCTTTGTCAGTTTTTCTTTTTCTTCCTTCTTGATCTGATTTTTCTTTTGCAACAAGATAACTGTATAAATACGTATACATATATTGGATTTAACATGTATTTAAACATATTTAACATGAATTGGACTACCTGCCATCTAGGGGAGGGGATGGAGGAGGGGAAAATTTGGAGCAAAAAGTTTTGCAAGGGTCAATGTTGGAAAACTTAGCATGCATATGTTTTATAAATAAAAAGCTTTTTAAAAAAAGATGATACCATCAACAAATTAGGAGAGCAAGGAATAATTTGCCTATCAGATCTTTGGAAAAGGGAGGAATTTATAATCAAAGAAGAACTAAAGAACATTATGAAAAGCAAACTGGACAACTTTTATTATATTAGATTAAAAGTTTTTGCATAAACATAACTGAAAGAACCAACATTAAAAGGGAAGTACAAAGCTGGGGAAAAAAATCTTTACAGTCAGTGTTTGACAAAGGTCTCATTTCTAAAATATATAAAGAATTGATTCAAATTTATAAGAATAAGTCATTCCCCAATTGATAAATGGTCAAAGGATATAAACAGACAATTTTCAGATGATGAAATTAAAGCCATCTACAATTATATGAAAAAAATACTCTAAATCACTATTGATTAGAAAAATACAAGTTAAAATAATTCTGAGGTACTGCCTCATATCTCTCAGGTTGACTAAGATGACAGAAAAAGATAATGATAAATATTGCAGGGAATGTGGGAAAACTGGGACACTAATGCATTGTTGGTGGAGTTGTGAAATGATCCGACTATTCTGGAGAGCAATTTGGAACTGTGCTCAAAAAGCTACAAAACTATGCATATCCTTTGATCCAGCAGTGCCACTATTGAGTTTGTATCCCAAGGAAATCACAAAGGAAGGAAAAAGACCCACATATGCAAAAATGTTTGTAGCAGTTCTTTTTGTGGTAGCAAAGAATTGGAAAAGGAGTATATGGCCCCCAATTGGGGAATAGCTAAATAAGTTGTAGTATGTGAAGGAAATGGAATATTATTATTCATAAAAAATGATGAATAAGCTGACTTTAAAAAGGCCTGAAAAGATTTACATGAACTAATGCCGAAATGAAGCAAGCAGAACCAGGAATACATTGTACAAAATAACAGCAGAGAGATGTGCAATGATGAACTATGAAAGGACTTGCTTTCTTCTCAGTGGTTCAGTGATCCAAAGCAATCCCAATAGACTTTGGATAAAAAATGCCATCTGCATCCAGAAAAGAGCTAAGGAGACTGAATGTAAATTAACACATGCTATGTTTATTTCTTTTTTTTTCCTGTTTTTTTTTTTTAGTCTCTCCCATAGTTTTTTCTCTTTACTCCTGATTGTTCTCTCCCAACATGATTCACAAGCAATGTATATTTTTAAAAAATACAGTAGGTATTTCCAGTCTTCTGGATAAAGGAGGCTATTATAAATAAAAAAAAGAAAAGTAAATTGCATTAACTCTGAAAACCAAGAACAGTAGTCCTTTATCCTTGAGGGTCAGGATGGTAGTGGTTGATGATGATCGATGACTAAATTTATTATATATATATATATATATATATATGTATAGATATATATAGATATGCAATTGTTAATCAAACTTTTATGTCTTATTAAAGTTTGCAAAGAAATTTTTAAAAAGAGCTGAACAACTGTTTACCTGAAAAAAACAAAAAAGAGAAAGTGCTTAATAAATATTTGCCTGAATTGAATTGATTTTATACAGGCTAATTATTTTTTCTGAGATGTTTTTTGTAGCACAAGTTTATCAGGAGAACTTTATGTGTTGCCAGCAGAATATCATGGAAATAATGAATTGTTAACATATACCTCTTTCTTTGAATCATTTTTCATCTGAAGTATTTTCTGTGCTTCTGGAATTAAACTGTTATATTAAACCTGATATCCACAGTAATATCATGAATTTCTTTTCTTAAAAGAGACCTTGGTGGGGGGGCAGCTAGGTAGTGCAGTGGATAAGCAGCCAGCCCTGAAGTCAGGAGGACCTGAGTTCAAATCTGACCTCAGACATTTGACACTTCCTACCTGTGTGATCCTGGCAAGTCACTGAGAGAGAGAGATGAGAGAGAGGAGAGAGATGAGTGAGAGAGAGAGACGCGAGCCTTGTGGTACAGAGTAGATGGAGCAGTAGATAGAGCACCAGTCCTGGAATCAGGAGGACTCAAATTCAAATTCAGCATGCGATTAATACTTAATAGTTGTATGAACCTGGGCAGGTCACTTAACACCAATTGCCTCAGGAAGAAAAAAAGAAAAAAAAAAGGAGACCTTGCTACATACATTTTGGAGAAATCTTAAGCAATGGGAAATTTGCAGAGAAACACAGAAAGAGAGAAAGAGAGTGGGGAGAGAGAGATCCTCCACCTCTCTTTAGTGAGAGGTCAACTACTCCAGGATGAACTTGGCTCTGTGAATCCAGAGCTGGAGTCTCTAACAGGAAGCAGAGCCCTTAGGGTTACAGGTCACATTTGAATTTAAGATAAAAATCTTGTGAAGGAAAACATTTCACACATGATGCGTGGAATCTTTAAACCTAAGAAAAAAGTTTTTTGTGTATGTGGGGAGGATTTTGGGGGGAGCAGGAGTAGGGCAACTATGGGGTGGAAGGAGGGGCTGATGGTTTTCAAAGGGGAAGTGTCACTAAGACCTCTTTTATTTGTTTGTTTGCTTGTTTTCTTTTTTTCTCAGAGGCCTTTATAGCTTCTGACTCCCAGAATTGAGCAGACTTTAAGCATATGATGTTAAATATTTCTGGGAAGGGTAAGAAAACTCAGCCAGGGGAAATCCACAATTATGCCTCAGAGGTACACCACTCTCTCCCTTGAAAATACATCTCTGGTTCCACCATGGGAGGTACAGCAAGGATGATTTGCTTTTATTACAAAGAAAATGTTTCTAATCACCAGTGGAAGACCCAAGCCTGCAGAAGGGCTTGTAAGATACACAATAGACAAGCTAATGAATGAATGAATGAATAGTTGGAAATGAGGAATCCATCTCTCCTGAGTCCCCAAAAGGACCACACATTGGGCTCAACTTTCAAAATCAAAAGTAAAGTAGAAAGTCAACTTTTGCATCCCAAGTGACTATCATGGAAGCCATTAAAAAGAAAAGCCCTTTAACCTCACTCACCCAAGCAAAACATGTCTACTTTTGGCTCCAATATAAGGATGAACCTTTCCCCACGAATTTCAAACATTTTCTTTCCCTCTCTCTTCTTCTTTCTCTTCCCCACCCAATTCTTAACCCCCAGGCCTCAAAAGGAAAAGCTTCCAGTGAAATCATCAAAATACTGTATTATATTGTAAGAAGAATCAAAACAATATTTTTATCTAGATGAGTGATTTCATCATTGTAGAGAAGAGTGTGGAAATTCCCCCTACCAGTGCACATCAAGAACTCTTAAAGTCTTAAAGAATAATCTGCAACAATGAGAAATTATAACAAGACTATGTGATAATCTGACATGGCTCTTTTCAACAGCGAGATGATTCAGATCAGTTCCAATGGTTTTGTGATGGAGAGAGCCATGTACACCCAGAGAGAGGACTGTGGAGACTGAGTGTGGATCACAACATAGCATTTTCACTTTTTTATTGTTTGCTTGTATTTTTCCTCCTTTTTTTTTTTTTCTTTTTTGATTTGATTTTTCTTGTGCAGCATGATAATTGTGGAAATATGTTTAGAAGAAGTCCAGATGTTTAACATATATTGGATTATTTGCTATCTGGGGGAGGAGGTAGGGGGGAAAGAGGGAGAAAAAAATTTGGAACATAAAGTTTTGCAAGGATAAATGTTGAAAACTGCATATGTTTTGAAAATAAAAAGCTTTATAAAAACAAAACAAAACAATGAGAAGTTGTTTTAGAGAGTTGTCTAAGGAGAGCAATGTAGGTGATATAATCTGATTCTGATCTTAACTCACTTTATCACATACAGTTGATGAATTGGGTCACCAAGGCCCAGCTGGCTCTATCTTTTTCTCAGGATCAGGGGTACCTATGAAATACAGTGAGGTTTTTTTCCTAATGCTATCAAGCCACCATTCTGGTTTATTTTTCCCAATATCAGTTGCCAGTGATTAATTTATCATTTAATCAATTATCATCAATTGGATTTTACAAAGGGATTTTGACTGAGAAGAGATAGCAAGAACAGAAGTTACAAAGCACCCTTTTCCCTCTCTACCACCATACTTAACTGTACACATTGTCCTATATGACCTCAGTTTAGGGGAAGAATGGGCTCCAACTTAAACTACCTTCACAAAAGTTTGGTTCTGTGACATTATCTTTACTATACATCTCCTTTCTGCCTCTTTGCAATGGCTATTCTCCCATGTCTGGAATGCTCTTCCCTCTGCCTCTTAAAATTATGAGGATTTTTTTAGATTCACACGTGATGCCATCTATATAAAGCCTTTTTTTGCTTTACCAAATCCTAACCCTAATCATTACTTTTAGCATATATGGGCATTATGCATTTTCTGAAACTCTTGAGATAATCACATGGTTGGGAATGTTTTTGTTTCTAATTTGATTAATTGATTGCTTTCCTCATCTCCAACTTCCTTTGTATTAATAGTATAAATGTGACTTGATTATAAAGAATGATTTTCTGGCTAAATAACTATAGCTTGACAGGATTTTATTTTAAATTTTTGAATTAATATTCATTAATGTTAATTGGTCTATAGTTCTTTATCCTTCCCTTTATATTTATTTTTAAATCCATTTTGTATATAAATGTATATATGATCCAACTGCCTCCCACCTTCCCACCCCTTCCTTATAGACCCTTTGAAGACTATTTCATTTTTGTCTTTTATCCCTACAGCCTGGAACATATTAGGTGCTTAAAAATGCTTGATGATTGTTTGATTGATTGTTTCCAAGACTTCTGGATAAAGTCCCCAAAATAGGGGATAAATCTCCACTGTGTTTTTTCACATGGTTTTTTAAGGAAGGTCTTTTTCTTCTCAAATGGCATCCAATTCAATGAATTGAATCAGTTGGAAGGCAGCTTTATGGTTCGAATCCAGAGATAGCTAGCACCAATGAGACAATTTAAACCTACACAAAAGTCAGTCACAAGCAGCTAGAAGTGGGTTCAGCTTCTGAACTAAGACTATCCAGTTCCCAAGAAAAGGGGAAGCAAGCAGACTCTGATGAAACCAGACCAGACTTGTTTTCAGCTGAAGTTCCACAGAGTCCTATTTGGCCAAATGCTCACTAATAACCAAGTAGTAAAGAAGTCATCTAGGTGGTTCAGTGGGTAGAGCTCTGGGCCTGGAGTCAGAAAAATCTGAGTTAAAATTTAGCCTCTGACATTTACTAGCTGTGTGACCCTAGGTAAGTCAATTAATCTGTGTTTGCCTTAATCCACTGGAGAAGAAAATGGCAAACTACTCTAGTATCTTTGCCAAGAAAACCCCACGGACAACATCCATGGCGTCACAAAGAGTTGGACATGACTGTATAAGAAGTAGAGAAGTTAAGTGTGAGGTATTGAAGCCCAGTGACTAATACCAATTAGGAGGAAGGAAACACTGACCAAGAGCTCCAACTGTTCCTGCTTAAGTTGCACATTTATTTTGGTTCTTGGGACACACTCTTCTTCTATTTTAGAATATGGAACAAACAAGGGGAGCATCTAACTTCCATGCCCAGAGGAAACTAGAAAATAAGGCCTGAGAAATCATGGGAGCTACTGCTATTGCTGGTGGTGCCTTGATCCTCTTCCAGACCCTGGTGGCTGGCCTGGCCATTGGCCCAGTGACACAGTTAAAGGGAGGGCCCATGATTCTGGAGAACAGAATAGGACTGATTGCAGATGCAGACTCCTTACAATATGTTTCCCTGTTTCAGTAAGCTTATACAAAGAAATCAAGGAGAAGCATCAAGAGATTTGTGGTGAAGAGAATGGATCAGGAAAGGTACCATGTGAGTTCCTCAAGCTCTTGTTGGGCATTCTTCCTTTCACATTTGGGTTAGTTAACAGCATTTAATTTTCAAGCATCTATCATGTACCAGACACTGTGCTAAGCACTGGGATAGAAAAAAAAAAAAAGGCAAAATTCAGTTCCTGCTCTCAAAAAGCTCCCAGTCTGATTGGGGATGGGTGCGTTGAGACAGCATGCAAGCATTCGTGTATGAACAAGATGTAAAAGAATCAATTGAAGATAATAAACAGAAGGAAGGCATTAACATTAAGGGAGCTTGGAAAAAGACTTCTTGTACAAAGTGAGATTTTAGTAGGGACTTGAAACCAAGAGACAAAGATAAGAAGAGAGAGAATTCCAGGCTTCAGGGATGGCCTATGTAAATGCTTGTTCAAAGAACAATAAGGAATCCAGTATCATAAGATCACAGAATACACAGGGATGAGTAAATTAGGTAGAAAAGGTAGGAGGGGATCAGTTAGGGGGTGCAATGGATAGAGCAATAGACAGGAGGCAGAATATCTGAGTTTAAATCCAGCCTCAGATACTTAATAGTTGTGTGACCCTTGACAAATCAGTTAAGCCAACCTCAGTTTCTTTATCTGCAAACTGAAGATAATAATAGCACCTACTTCCCAGGATTGTTGTGAGGATCAAATGAGGTTCATATGTAGAAAGCATTTTCAACCTTGCAACTTCCTTCTTAAAGCACTATATCAATGCTAGCTATTTTTAATGAAAAACTTTGAATGCCAAACAGAAGATTTTATATTTGATCCTAGAGGTGACAAGGAGTCATTGGAGGTTGTTCAAAGATGATGAATAATGGATTGTGCAAGGATATATACTATATACAAGAATATATATTATAGCTGTTTCTGGTCAAGAAATCTGGAGATTTAGAGTCCTTCCCTGACTTTGGTAGTAAAACAAACAAAAAAGAACAACCTATTTGCCATGCTGCCCCCTCCTCCAACAAAACAGCAGCAGCAGCAGCAGCAGTAGCAACAACAACCACAAGTCAAATGCAGAATTTTAATCCAGCTTTTCCTGACTCAAAGACCTTCTCTGAAAACATTACTCAGAGTGAGTAGTACAAAATAGGTGCTTAATAAATGCTTGTTGACTGGACTATACTGCATACACTATTCTGTCCTTTGTATTGGATATGTGAGTTTTTATTTCTCTGTGTACCATAATTGTTGCTGATAAGCATTGGTAGAAAAAAGTTTCTATATCAGTAAAATTTCAGATTAAGCAACAAAAACATCAGTGGAAACTCATTTTATCATTTTAAGATTTGTACATCACTTTCCTTATTATAGGTATGGACAGAGCAATGAATTTGGAGCCAGAAGACCTGGGATTCATTTAGCTTTCTTTTTTGCTTCTTATATGCCCTTTAACAAATAACTTTAATCCAATGGGCCTTAGTTTTCTCATCTAGAAAATGATAATTAGAGTTAATGACTTCTAAATATCCTTCCAACTCTAGATCCAAGATTTTATGGAATTTCAATCCATTATTTCAGGTTTGAAGCATGTAGATAGAGAATATAAGTATTATCCCATTTTACAAACGAGGAAACTCATGCTTTGAGAAATTATTTGACTTAACTATGGTTATTCAACTAATAAACATGCTAGGCAGAATTATAACGCAGATGTTCTGAATCCAAATCTCACCCTTTCTACCTTTTTATGAAGTTTCTCTTCCAAATGTAGTTGATCCCCATGAAGAAGAAGCAGAGTATAATGGGAATAGTGAAGAGAATGGTGCATTTAGAGTCAGAAAGCCTGGTTTCATTTCCCACTTTTTCTGTTTACTGCATACAACATTGGGCAAATTACTTAGCTTCCCTGAGCATTTTCCTCAAATGAAAAATGGAGGTGGACAAGATTGCTTCCCTTTCACCTTTAGATTGATGACACTATAATTCCCCATTATGGTGTTGTACAAATCCTTACATGTTTCAGGTCATTTTTGTAGTCTTTGAAATAAGTCTAAGCTCAAACAGCCTGTAATGCAGTGAAGTCAAACTCAAATAAAATCATGGACCACTAAATCATATATAAGCATCCCAGATGTATGTTAACTTAGAAAACCACATGTTAACATTATTTCTGTTTTATTGTTTTGTTTTGTTTTTTTGCTGAGACAATTGGGGTTAAATGACTTGCCCAGGGTCACCCAGGTAGGAAGTGTTAAGTTTCTGAGACCAGATTTGAACTCCTGACTTCAGGGGTGGTGTACTATCCACTGAACCACCTAGCTTCCATGTTTTATTGCATTTTTATTTATTTTGTTAAATATTTTCTAATTAGGCAATCTGTTTCAATTTGATTGTTGGATTAACAGAGGCATACATCTTCCTCTTCAGTTTCATCTTTTTTTCTTTCCATTCCTCAGAAGCTTTAAGTTAAAAAGTGTCTTGGAAACTATTTATCAAAATATACTTGAGCAAGAATCTCTTCTCCATCATTCTAAAAATGTGCTAATCAAACTTGCCTTGAAAACTTCCCATGAGAAAGAATCTACTACCTACAGAAATAGCCCATTTTACCTTTGAATAGCTTGAATGGTTAACAAAATTTTCCTTCCATCAAACTTAAATTTGTTCCTTTCACCCATTTGCTCCTAGATTTGCGTTCTGGGATCAAGCAGAAAAAGTTCTTTTACTTCTTCTGGTAACATCCCTTTAAATACTTGAAGACAAATATCATGTTTCTCCTCCTGACTAAATCAGCTATTTAAATATCATGTGAACTTAAGGCTCTTCATTATCCTTGTGGTCTTATGGATGCTCTTTAGCTTGCTGATAATGTCTCTCCTAAAGTATGGTGTCCAGAACTGAATGTAATTCACCAAATTGCCAGGAAAAAATACAATAAGTAACTAATCTGTATTCTAGACACTTTCCCCCCCCTAATGCAGCCTAGAAGAGCATTAACTTTGTTGGCTTTGTACCAATGTTGACTCATAAGGAACTCTCAGTCTACTAAACCCTTCAGATCTTTTTTCACACTAACTGTTGTCTAGCCATGCTTTCCTCAACTTGAATTTCTGGTTAATTTTTTGAATTGATGGCTAATTTTTGACTGTTAGTATTATGTTTTGATTTTGTAGATCTGCCCCCATTCCTCTAGCTCATTGTACAGCAACACTGATACCTGATATTTCTATAATGGCTTAGTGGATAAAACACAGCACTTGGAGTCAGAGAGATCTGAATTCAAACTCTGCCTCAAACATTTAGTAGCTTTGAGACTCTAGGTAAGTCATTCAATCTCAGCCTTGGTTTCTTTATCTGTAAAATGATGATAATATTACTATCTATTGTACAAGGTTGTTGTGGGGATCAAGTGAATTAGCACATGTAAATACTTTATAAATCTTAAAATGCTATATAAATCCTAGCTATGAGACAAGCAAGTAACTAGAGTATAAGACAATGAAGAACAGAGGAAAGAAGAACATATGGTAAAAGTAGTACAGAAAAAATGATAAAAAAAAGTAAAGAAGAAAAGATCTTAAACAATGAATAAATGTAGGAATTTGTATAATATGTTGTTTCCCCTTATTAGATTGTAAGCTCCTTGTGAGCAGGGACTGTCTTTTTGTATCCCTAGCACTTAATAGAATGGGACATAATGATAACTGCTTAATAAATGTTTATTGAATGAATATTATTGTGTCAATTTTTTCTGTGCCTGCTGCAGAATAAACAATTAATAAATATTTACTAATTGATTGAAATGAAAGAAATAAACTTTGATGAAAAGGAAAGTATTACCCCAATTTCAATCAAACTTATAGAAATCATATCTTAACAACTCCTAGAATATCCCAAATACTTTAGTGGAGCAATACAATAATTAAAATAAAACATGCTGGAATTAAGGGGAAAAAAACTCTCAAAAATGAACTTAAAATGAGAGAGAGAATTGAGAGCATGTGTAATCTCTCTGAAACAACTGATCTAAAAAAGGGAATGGCAAATTTGAGATGCTGAAGTGAAGAGATAAAAGAAAACACTGAACAAAATAAAAGATATTGAGTAACTAAAATTTCTTCAAGTCAAGGCACATAGCATCAGAGGGCCATTGATTTAGAGATGGAAAGGACCTTTGAAATCATCTACTTTAATCCATTCATTTTAGAATTCAGGAAAGTGGGGCCCAGGGAGGATAAATGACTTGACCAAAGTAACACAGGCAAAGTGATAGGCTCAATGTTTGAACCTAGATCCTTTAAATTCTAAATCCAACATATTTTCTGCTGTGCCAAATTCCTCTCTGACTTTACAGATAGAATTTTTAGAAACAGTCTAAAGATTATAGTTGTTCCACAAAACAAAACAAAGCAAAAAAAAAAAAAAAAAAAAAAAAAACCCAAACCCAATCCAAACTATGACATTAAACAAAATGTCCGAATCCCATTATTTCAGGAAATCATGCATAAATATTATTAAGAAGCATTGGAAATAGAAAGGAAAGCACAGATTGCTATAGGATCTTAATATAAAGAGGGATAAGTTTTAACATAGTTTAAATCTATCATGTATTTAATATTAAGCTGTCACTGAAGTTTAAAACTGCATTAACACTTTTTGGCACACCCTATATTTAATCCTTACTGACAGAAGGAAGATCCAAGTTTAATGCACAAAGAAGCATCTTAGTCAAGCTTCAGAACTTCAAGATTATACACCAAATTTTAAGAGCAGCCAGGAGGAAGTGCTTCACAAGGAAAATAGCTCACATCATCCAAGATTATTTCTTGTTTATCAGAAATCAAGAGACAAGTTTAATATGATAGTCCATAAAAGCATTGGTGATCCATTTACAAGCCCAACATAACACATCTTGGAAAACAAATCTAAATAGTCAATGGAAAAAAGTGGAATTTTGCCAAAAGAAAAAAAAAAAGTGAGTCATTTTTTTTTTTTTTTTCAATACAAGCCTGAAGCAAGCAGGATAATTCGCATAAGAATGGTATCCAAACATAGACTGTAAGAAAAGTTATGTTTATATACTTTTAGGGCTATGTGAAACTATGTGTATTTTTTAAAAAATCTTTTATCCTGTTTAAAGGTTATTGATAGATGAAAGAGAAAATAACTATGCACAAACTTCAAAAGGTTTCAAAGAAACTTTGAAGGAAGAAGGAAGAGGGGAAAATTGCATAATTTTTTTTTTCACCAGAACCCCTGCTCTCTTGTTAGGGATTAACATTCTGTGGGGTGGGGGACACATGAAGGAAGGTATTTTGAGTGGGAAGATGGAGACAAGAGAGACTAAATGAACTCTTGTGTGACCTGAGTGTTAGAAGAGAGGGAATTATTATTGTTTTTGGTCTCTCACTTTCCCTCAAGAGGATTGGGAGAACAAAGAGAGAGTACTGGGGGAATTGCCATTCGAAACTGGGGCTTGGGTTCCATCCAAGGAGGAAGAATATACTGGGGGTATCACAACTTATTCTCCCAGAGACAGAGGTGGTGAAAAAAGACCTTGCCCACCCAAGGTCCCACTTTTCTGTCATGACCTGTTGAAATTTTTTCCCTTAAGTTTCATCTAAGTGATAATCTCTTCCTGTAGCCCTTCCTGACTATCCCACTACCTCCAGTTTTGAAAATTACAGTTCCCTTTCAAATTATACAAAGTCCTTTCTACTGGAAATGTTATTTGTGCTTATTAAGTTTTCTTTTATATCATATTTCTTTTAAAATTATTTTGTTTCTTGATATATGCATTTTGTTTTGACATGACAGATACAGCACACATCCAGACAAATCCTTTATAAAATATGTCCCTTGAAAATAATTTAACAGGGGCAGCTAGGTGGCAAGTGGGATAGAGCATCATCCCTGAAGTCAGGAGGAGCTGAGTTCAAATCTGTTCTCAGACACTTAACACTTCCTAGCTGTGTAAACCTGGGCAAGTCACTTAACCCCAATTGCCTCAAAGAAAAAAAAAAAAAAAAAGAAGAAGAAAAAAAAGAAAAGAAAAAAGAAAAAGAAAAAGAAAAAAATAAAAAAATAGTTTAACAAAACCACCTAATTGCAATAAATGGTTAAGTCACTCTGAAGACATAAACAGAAAGGATAGTTATTTAATTTTGGTGGTATATTTGGTGCCAGCTTTGTAATCTCTTAGTATTACCTTTATTTACTTTGGTATAATCATCGTGTATATTATGTGTTTGACTTTTCCTTCCTTATACTCTCACTTTATACAATTTCCCCAAATATCTCTCTGAATTGTTTGTTTCTGTCACACCACATGGCATAGTGACATTCCATTACATCTATATGCCATAGTTTATCTAGTCATTTCCCATTACTGGACATATATTTGGTTTCCAACTTGGTATGACAAACAGTGATACTGTGAATATTTTTCTACATATGGGTCTTTTCTTGTTTTTAGTAACTTTATGACATGGTTCTTATAGTAGAATCGATGGCTCAAAGAGTTTGAATGATTCTGCAATTTTTCTTTTCAATTTGGTTTCCAGAACTGCTGAACATATTTACAATTTCACTAGCAGTGAATTAGTGGGATTGCCTATACATAGTCGCTACATTTTTAAGTTCTCCTATCTTTCATCATGATGGTTAGTTTCAAGGGTGTGAAGCAATATCTTAGAGTTATTTTAATTTGTTCTTTTTTATTATTAGTGATCTGAAGAGTTTTTTTCCTCCCAGAAGGCTCTTTTTTTTCTTTTTTTCTTTTTTCTGAGGCTGGGGTTAAGTGACTTGCCCAGGGTCACACAGCTAGGAAGTGTTAAGTGTCTGAGACCAGATCCTCCTGAATTCAGGGCTGGTGCTCTATCCACTGCACCACCTAGCTGCCCTCCCCAGAAGGCTCTTGATACTTTATATTCCTTATTTGGAAAAGTGCTCATATCCTTTGATTACCTTTCTAATAGGGATGAGTTCTAATTATGTAGATTTGTTTCAATTACTTATAGATTTTGGATATCAGACATATATCAGTTTTAATGCAAAACTTTTTCTCCATTCCATATCTTTTCTTCTGATTCTAATTACATTAATCTCGTTTGAGTGAAAAATTTTAATATTTACATAATCAAGATTGTTGGTTTTTACTTTTATGATCTCTTTTGGCCTAATTATACATTTCTTATCAATAACTGTGAAAGATATACATTTCTGTGTCCTTCTAATGAATCCTAGTGGATTATGCAAGTATCTTATCTCTTCCTTCCCATTCAGTTGTAATACTAAGGGGTTACCATTTAGAGCAGAAAGTGACCTTGGAAATCAGCTTTATTCCAAGAGCAGGGTGTGTATTCTATTTTTCTTTGTCTCTTTAGCATCTTGCCTAGTGCCCTACATAAGCAAGCATTTATATAGCGCTTTAAAATTGCAAAGTGCTTTAAATATAATAAATCATTTGATTCTCCACAGTAGATGCTTACCAAAGGTTAAATAGAATGGAACTTCTACAGTCCTTTGGGAGATATAATCTCACTTTATTCTCCCTCTTGGCACAGTAGGTCTCAACATTTCAGACCCAGATAAATTGATACCTGCCCAAGGTTTCACAATTAGCAAGTCAGTAACAAAACTATTATAAGTAGCTAAGTATTTTTACTCCCAGACCATAGTCCTTTTCAAAATAAGAAAAAAAAGGGGGTGAAATATTAATTTTTTTACAAGCTATTTTTAACAAGCATTATCATTTCTCTTTTCCACTGTCCTCCCCCCCTTCCATTGATTAAACATTATAATAAAAGAAAAGCACAACTAATAGCAAATATGCATAGGACAACAAAACAAACCCTGACATTAGTTACATATGTCTCACTCTGTATTTTGAGTCCATTTCTGTGGCAGGAAGTGAGCAGAGGGTTTCATCTTCAATCCTCTGGACTTATGATTTATCTTTTGTCAGTAGTTCTCAAACTTTTTAAATAGGGGGCCAGTTCACTATCCCTCAGCTTGTTGGAGGGTGGGATTATAGTAAAAACAAAACCTCACATTCTGTCTCTGTCCCTCAGCCCATTTGCCATAATCCAGAGGGGCAGGCCGCATAAATGTCCTTAGTGGGCTGCATCTGGCCTGTGGGCCATGGTTTGAGAACCCCTATTTTAGATTGATAAAAGTTCTCAAGTCTAAATATTTCCTCATTTGATCCTCATGACAACCCAGGGAAGCATGTGCTATTATTATCTCCACTTTACAGATGAGAAAATTGAAGCACGAAGAGATTAAGTAGTTTGCTTTGAGTCACACAGTCAGACACACTTGTAAGGGTCTCAGATCTTCCTGACTTGAGGTTCAACGTTCTATTTATAGCACCACTTTGTTACTACTATATACAAAATACTCGACAAATCTAGAAAATACAAACCTCTCTCCCAATGATTTTCCTTCCTCTTTCTTCTGAGATCTTACTCTTTCAACCATTTTCCTCTCTAATCATCAGCCTTCCCTATCTATTAGCTCCTTCCTGATGGTTGCAAATATGTCCAGATTTTCTTAAAAAAGAATTATAACAATCTCATCCTTTAAAAACCTTCACTTGACCTTGCTATCCAATTAAGCTTATATTTTTTATTCCCTTTTGCCAAACTCTTCCAAATAAATCATCTACCCTTGTCAGTTCCATTTCTTTATCATTCACTGTCTTCTGGATCCCTTACTACCAAATGTCTCACATTATTGCTCTTCTGAAATGGTTCTCTACAATCGTTTCACCAAAAAATTTGATGACCTTTTCTCAGACTTCTCTGAAGATAATCCTTCTCCTGGATAATCCTGGTTGAATGAAATGGGATTTTTTACATTATTACAAGCATTTCTATCTTCATTAGAGAAGTATTAGTATTAGAGAAGTACTAGTAGCAGTATTAGAACTAGTCTCTTGGTTCTCCTATCCTTACAGTGTCCTTTACTGGATCAACAAGTGTTAATTGTTTATTATGGATCAGATAATGTCTGAGGTGCTGCAGTTAAAAATTCATAAAGTTAAGCAGTCCTTGGCTCTTACATTCTCTAGGGAAGACAATGTATACCTGTTACTTACATACAATGTATACATGGATCTCTTCGAAGTTTTTAGAGGTGGAATTAGCCTTAATTGATCACTCCCCTTTCAATTCATCCTTCATATTGCTGACCAAGTAATCTTCCTAATGCACTGTTCTGATGAGATCACTCCCTCTTCTACTCAAAAAGATTCAATGTCTCTCCATTGCTTCAAGAATTAATTACATTCAACCAACAATAAACAAGTGTTTATTAAAGGCAAACTCCATAACTTGGCATTAAGTCCCTCCACAAAACTCAGCCTGACCAACCTTGTAAATTTTATTTAACTCAGCTCCTGTTTATAAACTCTACAAATCCAGAAAGACCAAACTTCTAGTTGTTCCTCAAGCTTACCCTGCCCTTTCTTCTCTGTGCATTCTTAAAGGTTATTCTGTATCCGGTACATTCTCTGTCCACATATTTACCTAATAAAGATATTAGGTAAAAGGGCAGCTAGGTGGCACGGTGGATAGGACTCTGGGCCTGGAATCAGAAGGACCTGAGTTTGGAGCCAGACTCAGGCACTTACTAAACTATTTGACTCAGGGCAAGATGTTTTACTTCTGTCTGCTTCTGCTTGCTCATCTATAAAATATGGATAATAATGCCTATCTCACAGGCCCCTCTTTGAGAACTTTGGCTAATCCAAAGGAGGAAGATGTTGGAAATTTCAGTGCCCATTTACAGTTGGCTAATGGGATAGTTAAATTAGATTCCTGGGGAGGAAGATGGCCTTTCAGCACTTCACAAATCATGGTAAAGAGTCAATGTCCAATTCATATCTAAAGGGCCAGACTGAAGAATTCTCAACGTTATCACATTTAGTTAAGGCATGTTTCAAATTGGTGTTTTAAACCTCAGCACTCTGTCAAGGCCCTGATCCTGGCTTCCGGGGGCTACTGATCTCTCAAAAAGCTCATAAGAACATAGAAAATAAGTGATTGCCAAGTGCAAGGAAATCAAAAGGAGAGGGAAATACATGTTTTTGCTTCTAAGAGAATACAACAAACAGTAGAGAATGGACTCGGGGAGAGATCTCTCTATCTAGAAATTCTGGAAAATAGGGTAAAAATAATTGTTTTTGTTAGTGTTTTTGAGAAAGGGATTAACCCATTTCTGTTGATATAAACCTGCTAGATCATTCCTTTCTTCTTTCCCTCATTCTTCCCTCCTTCCCGCGTTTCTTTCTTTTCCTTTCCTTGTATTTTCCTTCCTTCCTTTCTTCCTTTCCTCCCCTCCTCCCCTTCCTTCCTCCCTTCTTTCCTTCCTTCCTTCCTTCCTTCCTTCCTTCCTTCCTTCCTTCCTTCCTTCCTTCCTTCCTTCCTTCCTTTCATCTTTCATTCCTTCCCTCCTCCCTTCCTTTTTCCCTCCCTCCCTCCTTCCTTCCTTCCTCCCTTCCTTCCTTCCTTCCTTCCTTCCTTCCTTCCTTCCTTCCTTCCTTCCTTCCTTCCTTCCTTCCTTCCTTCCTTCCTTCCTTCCTTCCTTCCTTCCTTCCTTCCTTCCTTCCTTCCTTCCTTCTATGCTCTCTCTAGGAACATCCTTTTTTAGATAGTTTTGGTGAAATGGAAGGAAGCTTTTTGGGAAACTGGCATAGGCCACTCCATCTCAAGCCACTGAGAATTCTTTCCCTGCACTCTCTTGCTTCATTTATACTGGCCCCAGGCTTCAAATAGTTTCCTCTTATTCTGGTATTCAAGGTCTTCTACAATCTGATCTAAACTACTTTCCTAGACCTGTCTCCTGCTACTTCCCTAATGAATTTCAACCAAACACCATAATCCACATAGAGAGATCACTAACCTAGGAATCAGGAGACCTCATTTCTAGACCTGGCTTTTCTACTAATTTATTTCATAAATTTGGTAAGTCATATATCCTCTAGGTCTCAATTAACCACATTATAAAAATAAATGGATTAAAAGAATCTATGTTCCACATTTTCCAGCCTTCATTCCTTTGCCTATGCATTTTCCTATGCCTCATCTGTTTTCCTATCATCCCTAAATTTCTCTCTATAGAAATTCTACTTTTCCTCCAAGACCAATTCAAATGTCTTCTCCATGAACCTTTCCTTAATCTTCTCCAGCTAGAAGGAATCACTTTCTTTTGTATGAACTCCCATCATACTCTATTTGTACCTTCTTCTGCCCATATGACATTTAGCTTTATATTCCTTTTTGGTGTCCTTATATTATATCCTGTACTAGATTAAAAACTCTTTTGGGTCAGGGGTCATGGTTACTCATCTTTGAATTCTCTTCAGTGCCAAGCACAGGACTGGATGCATAGGAGGTGCTTAATGACCTTCAATCTCAGAGATCATCTGGTGTGTAGATTCTAGTACTAGTACTTCAAGTTCAGAAGGCCCAAATTCAAATCCTGCTTCTAACACTTATTGGGGCTGTGATCTTGAACAGATCCCTTAATCTTCTTGTGCTGCAGGAAGTTCCCTAACATTTAGCCACTAAATTGTAAAGCAGCCACAAGTAATTGCTGGGGATACAAAACCAAAACCAAAACCAAAACACAATCTAAAAACCCAACAATCCTTGACCATCATATCCTAGAGATAACATGCAAATAACTGGGAACATACAGGGTATGTGCTGTTCTTGTCCAGTGATGTCCAAATCTTTATGACCCCATGGATCATAGTAGATCAGACCCTTCTGATCTCTACTTTCATGAAGTCGGTCCAAGTTTATATTCATTGGTTCCACAATACTTTTTATACATCTCATCCTCTGCTAGCCTCTTTTCTTTTTGCCTTCAATCTTTCCTAACAGGGCATAGATGGAGAAGATAAAGGTAAACTCATTGTGGAGAAACATTATAGTTAGACCTATCTTTTGGAAACTCACCTTGTCAGAGTGGATCAGAAGAGAGAGAAACATGAGCAGATAAATCAGTTAGAAGGCTAGCTTAGTCATCTATATGAGTGAAGGTAGAAACTCACTCCCAATAAAACCTAAGACAGTTCATGGTGGAGAAGACCAAAAGGTTGAAAGTACATCTTTTAACTTCTTCACTCCTCCCCTTATAATGGGAGAATAAGGTCTGGTCAAAATGGATGGCCATGTCATGCTATAAGTAGCAATGGAATCTAGCTAGTTGAGATGGTAGGGAAAAAAAGGGAGGGACAAGCCCCAGAGTCTGGTTATATTTGTTGCTATGGTAGGACTACGTAAGAACTGAGCTAGCAGCAGAGGAGAGGCTGGGGATGTGGCGAAAGGACATAGTATTAGAAGCCAGAAGACTGAGTTCTAGCTTGGACACTTATCCATATCCCAACCTCTCCAAGCTCAGTCTTAGATACATCACTTTGAGCTCTAACATTCTATAATTCAGAGTTCCAAAAAGTGAACTAAGACATTGAAGAAAGGGTCAGAAGCTTTGGAAGAGGGAATAAATGCTTCCTGAAGATTAGATGAAGTCATCTAGAATAATGATTAGGAGATCCTGAAGTGGCCTCTCATTTTAAAGACTGGCTGTTGTGCTTTTTTTTTTTTTTTTTTAATTAAAAAAAATTTTTTTTAAATACTCTTTGCTAGGTGTGAGCAGTTCTAAATACACAGGTACTAAGGATAGGCAGGAGATAAGAAACCTGGACTAGTAGAAGCAGGGACAGGTAAAGGGGATACCATGAAATGATTTCAAGAATGAATCCCAAGCAGAGAAAGAGAAAACGATAATAAGCAATGTCTCAGGGTCTTTCCATAATCTTAGGCAAATTGCCGAAGGAATTTTCCTTTGATACAAAGTACTTTTTCTTCTGGGGGAGGAGTAGGGAGGGAGAGAGATGGGAATTGGGAAGTTCAGGAAATCTCTTAGTATTAATCTCCTGGGACTCAGGATCTAACCCTCAATCCATTCCCACTCTTATTTTTTCTTCCTCTTGATTTTCTAATTTTCCACCCTAGGTAAACTATGATCCAGGTGTTATATATTCTTCAATCTAATTCTACCTTTCCCAAATGTCAGGGGGAAAGTTGATGATTTAAATGGTGTAATTATATAGCGATAGCCAAGTAAAGAGAGCACTAGGTGTGGAATCAAGACAATATGGGTTCAAATCCCCATTTAGAAGCTTACTGTCTGTTTGATGTTGGGTGAGTTATCCAGTTTCCTCATCTGTCAAATTCAAGAATTTCAGATTTTTTTTAGTCTTAACTCTGCAGCTAACTTTTTGTTCAACTTGGTCAAGTGACTTCATCTGAGTCTCAGTGTCCTTATCCAGAAAAGTTTGGGTTTTATGATGTATTGGACAAATCACTGTCATTGAAGGGCCTTTGTTTAAATCCTGATTCTATTCCTTATAACATTTGTATTTTTGGCAACATCACAAGCTCTCTTGAGTTTAGCTTCCTTAATTGCAAAATGTGGGTGTTGAATTATTTGACCTCAGAGTTTCCTCTCAGCTGCAAATCTAGAATCCTATCTCCCTAATGTCCCTTACAGCTCTAACACTTATGATTCTATGACAAGTTGCTAAGATTAAATGCTGAGGCAGCTAGGTTTAGAAGAGGCTAGAATACTGGACCTGGAGTTAGGAAGTCCTGAGTTCAAATTCAGCTTTCAGACCCTTACTGTGGACAAATATTTAAATTTGCCTCAATCTTCCTATCCGTAAAAAAGAGGATAACAACAAAACCCACTTCTCAGGATTGTTGTGAGAATAAAGTGAGATATCTGTAAAGTGTTTTCCAAATCTTTGAGTGTGACTCAATGGATAGAGTGCTGGGTTTCAAGTCAAAACAACTTAACTTCCTGAATTCAAATCTGGTCTCAAGAATTTACTAGGTGACCCTGGGTGAGTCACTTCACCCTGTTTGTCTCAGTTTCCTCATTTGTAAAATGAGCTGGAGAAGGAAATTGCAAACTTCTAATGTCTTTGCCAAGAAAACCCCAAATGTACTCATGAAAAGTACAACTGAAATATGACTGAGCCATGATGATTATCATTCATAAGTATCCAGCACTACATAGCCAAACATGTCAGAGGCAGGATTTGAACACAGATTTTTTCAGATTTAGAGAACTACTCAAAGTACTGGGGACCCTCCTTCAGATAAAATAATAGAAAGGAGGGATCAGCTCAGGAAACTTCCTAAGACTACAATATGTGGAGTGGGTATTAATGGCCTTGGTACAGTTTCCTCACAAAATGTTCCTTGGAATGTGGAGAAAAAAAAAAAAAGGTTTTGTTCTCTCCTCACTCCATGAAGTACAGTGTACAGTATACAGGTCTTCTGATGGTGAACTTGGGTTCTTAAGCCATCCTTGCTCTTTAAACCGATCCTCAATCTGGTCAGTGGTTCACATCTGGTCAGGATTAGGAGCATCAAACATGAAATTTGGATTTTATACAAATAGAATGACATGATCTCTGCCTTCAAAGAGTTTACAGGGGTGAAGACTATGGACACAGATAATTATCATTAAAAAATATGAAAAGTGCCCATAGAGGTAGACAAGTGGCTGAGAGGTCTTAAAGCAAGGTGAGAGATTTAGATGCCGTCTGACTTTTAACATTTTCTTATAATAATCTGTCTGCAGTCAGCCCACAAACACACTTTCCCTAGGGAGTGCTAGACTCTGAGCACATGCTGAGGGGTTATATTCCATTTTATCTCTTTTATCCTAACACTGTTTCACCCAAAGCCTGATTTTCATTGGTCTGAGTCAGATTTCTTTAGCCATCTTGGGTGTTAATTATCATTTGTGCTTTTCACCCTTCAAAATATTGCTCCCCTTCCTTCCCTTTTCTCCCAAGTACTCATTCCTGAGAGGGAAGGAGGTTGTTGGGTTTTTTTTTTTTTTTGGGGGGGAGAAAAGTATTATTGAGGGCAGCACCTTCATCAGAATATTTAAAAGCTCCCAGAGGAGAAGCTGATTCTCTAAAATCCCTTAGCAATGAAGGGATCTTTAGACTTTAGGGCTTTGGCTCCAAGACTAGCAAAAGTGAATTCTTCACAGTTGTCCTGGAAGTGTGGTTTCCAGTCTCCAGCCCCAATTTTTCCTTTCTGAACCCCCCTTCAACTAAACAGAGACCAAACCACACACAGTCTTCTCCTGGATATTCCCCTCTATGTGTATTTTCTTCCTGTTTTTTATTCCTACTCATTTAGAAAGTAATTCCACTCCATTTTGCTACTTTGCTTCTTGCTGAAGAAGGCATTTCTTCTGAAAAATGAAAATGTTAAAGTAGGGCTTGGCTATGATGAGCAGTTGGTTCCTTCTCTCCTGAGGATTTCAGGGAACTCAATCAAGCATAATAGAGATGGTACACCTATACCTCTTCTATCCCCTTACCCTCAGAGAGTAATATAGAAGACTGAAAGGCAGAAGATGTTAACTGGGTTGCTAGAGTAGAAGTGAGAATCCTGGGAAAGACCTCCAACCTGCATCTGGTATTACCTTTACTCACCTTTAATGTGTCTGGGAGTGGGGAAGAAATCATCATGTAGTGGGACAGGACTGAGAAGAGGATGTGATAGTCCTCAGAGTCAGCTGCTAAGACCCCAGGACATGCTTTCTTTGTTTTGCCTCCAGGATACCTCTTCAGTCTCATCTCCCATTATTCTCCTCTTCCAGTCCTCTAGCAAATTGGTTGTTTCTACCTTCATAATATGATCCCCACCTATTCACCTCTCATCCACTCATTTCTGTTCTTCAGAGCCCTGATCAAGGCTTACTTCTTCTCCAAAGCCTTCCCAAAGCCCTCAATAATCATTTCCCCTTCTCAAATCCTAGAGTGGTGTACAGGAAATATTTTGGAATTCTAATATAACTCTTAACATTTACCAGCCATATGACCTTGGTTCAAGATCTCCTAAGTCCATGCTGGGCCTCAGTATCCTGATCTGTCAAATGAGGACATGACTCTTTGCCTCTCTCCAAAGAACATTGAAAGAATCACAAATGTAAGGGATAGTTATTTTTATAGGAAGTCCAGTATTATTGCCTTTCAGTATCCACACTTATGTGTGTATTTCCACATTTATTTATATAAAATCTCCACAACTAAACTATGAGGTTCCTAAAATCTGGGACCATGTCTCAGATATCTTTGTTTTTTAATGCCTGGGAAAGAGACATTGTATTTAGTATATGCTCAAGAAATATTTTGTTAATTTTGGGTGCAATTATTAGATCTATTGGGACAAAGTTTGAGGGTTACAAGGAGGCCCAACAGCCCATCCCTAGATGAGATTTTGAAATCATCATCCAAAGCCTTAAAAAAAATGACATATGCAGAGGGAACTAGGCTGTCTGATTTGGATTAAAGATAGAACCTTTGTCCTTTCCCCTTCCTCCTGCCCCCTTCCCCCTTTTCTTTACCTTCTCTTTCGCATTCTTTTTCCCATTCCACTTTTTTCTTTGATTCTTCTCTTTTCTTGTTCAAATGAAATATCAAGACTCATCCTACTCATTTTAATAAAAATTGATATGCTTTATAAAAAAAAAAAACTTGAAAGACTATAGAATTGGCTTCAGATTCAGAGAGATTTGGGTTCAAGTTCTGCTTCTGAGATCTATGGGAACATGATCCTAGGGCACTCATTAAGACTATCAGTTGCAGAACACATGGGAAACTGCTTTGAAAGGAAGAGTTTTCTCATTTGAGTTCCTACACCAATGAAACCACAGAACCAGTCCCTATAATTATTAAACATCAATTCCACCAACTAAACTTGCCTAATAACTATTTATTTAATGCCTAAAGTCTCTCAATGATTTTCTAGTCACTTCCTCTAAAATGTCATTAGAATTCTTTATCCATACATTGTTATTCATTTTTTCCTATTATACGGTCATAGTGTATACATACATTCCCTTGATTCTTTCATTTTATATTATTTCATAAATATCTCTCTAGAGTGAACTATATTCCTAATATTTGTTGGTTTTAATTACACAATTCTTACATTAGTATACCACAAGTACTTAAACATCCCCTTTAATTTAATTCATTTATCATTACTATTGCAAGGATATATAATACATGGCCTTCTTTGAACAGATAGTTATTTTTGGTTTTTGTTTTTGATGACATATTCAAGGTATATTTCTGAAGTAGAATAATGGGTAAGACCCCAAGAGTTTCAATTCAGGCTTAATGAGATAAAGAAGTCTAATTCATAGGATATACATTGGATCCTAGGAGGGAATACCTAATTTGGTTAATCATTTTGAAGTTTTACTTTTTATTTCTCTAAGCATATGTCAAGGGAATTTGAGGAAGGTCCCTATTATGTATGGCAGAGAAAATGGATAAGAATCACATGTGATGGGCAAGCAAAGACATGTTATAATCTGTATCATTGGAGGAAATAAAATATCCATGTGAATGAACTTGAGGAAGATATGATCAAAGAGGCAAAATCCCAGGGGAGATTGGGAGGGATAAAATCAAAGATGAAGTGGAAGCAAGCTTGGTTTTAGTGTGAGGAAGGACTATTTTTTTTTTCATTAGAGATTGGATCAAAAGAAAGAATGAAGTATGTAAAGGGAACTTACTTTCTCAGTAAAACAGAGTGTTCTCTGTTGAGAGGGAGCAAGATAGCGAATGTAGGAAACTTGAAAAGAAAAGATCTTTGTTCTGCTGTTGTAGGGATGATAGTCAATTAGGAAAGCACAAAAGGATACCATCCTGTACTGAGAGCCCAATTAAGACTAAATGGTATAACTTTGTAGGTTTCTTCCAATTATCACAACAGTGTGATGACTTCTAGCAATACTATTCCTCCTCAATCACTCTGCTGCTACTTCATCTATGTTTTATCTTTTTATCATTATTGTCTCTCTAGGCTCTGACCTGGACTTTTTCCTTCTTTCTTAGTGATTTTATCAATCATTATGGGTTTTATTATCATCAGCTGGTTAATATGGTAGATGGAATGTTCAACCGGGATTCAGAAATACCAAAGTTTATTTTTTAATTTTAAATGCACTTATTTATTTAGAACTTAAATACAAAATAGAAAAAAAAGAGACAGAAAAATAAAAAAAAGACATACCAAAAAAAGTAATACCAAAATTTGAATCTCGCTTCAGATACTTACTAGTTATATGGTCTTTGGCAAATCACTTTACTCCTTTTGCCTCAGTTTCCTCATTTGTAAGATGGGGATATAATAGCACCTATCTCCCAGAATTGTGGTGAAGATAAAAGGAGAAAATATAAAATGTTTTGTAAACCTTAAGGCAATATCTAAATACTAGTGGTTATTACTATTATTATTTTTATGCAGATGACTCCATACTCACTATAGCCAGCCCTAGTGTCTCTTTTGACCTATATCAACATCTATTGAATCCTTCTACTTGGTTCTTCAAGTGGATAGTCTTCTTTGGAATATCCTGTCTGAAACTGAATCAAAAAGAATTCATTATCTTCCTCCCCCTCAAAAACAAAACAAAATCTTATCCTTCCTCTGAACTCTTTTTTGATGAGAACATCTTCATCCTCCTCATTATTTATGTTTGCAATCTAGGAATCATCCTTGAGTCTTCCATTTCCTTAATTTCCCAGTTGCCAAATCTTGATTCTATCACTACAACATCTGTCCTTTTCTCTCTATTCACATGACCACTACCTTTAGTCTAATCTGCATAATCTCTTATATGAATTACTAAAATAGTTTTATATAAAATTGGTCTCTTTTTTGCAAAGTACCTTCTGATACTACAAAATTACTTTTCATAAAGCACAGGTCTGTCCAAGTGATCTTCCTGTTTAAAAAGTGGCTCAGGCTCTTTATTGTCAATAGGTCTAAGATAAAATTCAAACTCCTTTTATTATGTGGCTTAGACCCACTTTTTTAGGTTTACTACAGATTGTAGTACTACTACTAGGTTCACATACTAGGTTCTTGGTAGACTGATTGAATTGTTGCTCTTTATATAAAACATGTCATTTCCCAACTACAACCCTTTGAGCAGGCTGTCCTCCACATCTGGAATGCATACCTTTCCCCACCTCCACCTTAAGAAACCTACCTCCTTCAAAGTACCCTCTTCTACATTAGGTCTTTTCTTACCTCTCCTCCCCTTGGTAGAGCTTTCCTAAAAGTGTATTTATGTTGTTTTTTTTTTTTTTTTTTGTGTGTGTGTGTATGTGTGTATACATATGAAACACAAACACATATATTTACTTATATGAATGCCATGTGGTTCCTTCATTTTAAAGAAGGGACTATTTGTAGTCTCTGTATCTCTGGTATTTAGTACATAATAGGCACTTAATAAATGATTGGTGAATGAAAATAACAGAAGGGCTTCAGCAAAAATTGAATATCTGTCTGCATGAAAAGACTGAGAAATTGAAATGCAAAGGAAAAATCTTCAGGTGCAAAATAGACATCCCCCACCCCCATCCCCAAGGGTCTAAGTTTTGACCAGCTTCATTGCATAAGATGCCAGAGAGACAATGGACTTGACTCAAAGGCACAGAGCGTATTAATAACCTTGTTCCCAGCAGTATGTCTGCATAAGATCCCTAAGGAGCTATGGGAAGTGTAATTGATCAATTGGGACTGATCATTTTAAGACAATGTGGAGTGCTTTACTGAGGGAAAGAACTTTTAAATCAGGAAGAGTGACAAAGCTTCAGGCTCTATGGGAGTGAAAGAGAAGGGTCCCACTGCTCTTACTGAAAGAGCACTGTAACACACCAACTGAAGAGAACATGGTACCATTCAGCATAGCCCTTAGCTGGAGGTAGAAAAGGGTAGAAAAAGACTTTTAATGAAGAGCAAACCCAGGAAATACAGCTTATCAATTGATTTTCAGCATCCAAGATGGTACAATAGAAAAGTCATTGGCTCCAAAAGTATGCTCATTAAAATTTTCAGTGTAAGCATTTGCACTTCAGCAACTGGCAAACTATAGTAGGGGTAGAGTGTTTTGTTGATTGAATACATTTAAGAAATAATGGAGAAAATGCTAATAATTGAAATTAAACTTAAACTATACATACAAATATGTATATATGTATATATATATATATGTATATTCATATATGTGTATGAGCTGGTTGTTAAACATTTGTCAGTAATCCCCTGAATGTCTCTCAATTTTGAGGCTTTGGGTTCAAATCATACCTTTTATGCTTACTACCTATATGACTTTGGGAAAATCATTTTTCCTTTCTTGGCTTAGTTTTTTAAGCTATAAAATAAAGAAATTGGACTAGGTGGTTTTTATGTTTCCTTCTAGCTTAGTTTATGACCCTATTTCCCACTGAATCAAATCTAAAATTCTTTGGCTGACTTTTAAAACCTTATACAATTAAAATGATTACAAATTTAATGTGAATCTCAACAAATAAGCAAAATGAAAAATTAAATCCCCAATAAAACCTTAAGCTCCAACTTAATTTACATTTTCATAAGAGGGAAAAAAGTTTTAACCAAACTATTGTAACAATCTATTTGCATTGGTTTCTCTTCTGGCTTTCTTTCTGTGCACTGATAAAGACTTGTTGCTTTTTAATATAGCAAACTGAACTTATCCACACAAGTACTAGCAAGTTGGATTCTCTCCACCTCAGATTTCTTGGAATCAGAGGGGATTCTCTAATTCTATTGCCTGGTGTGTTCTTCCCACCATTAATTGTTAGTATCTCCCTTATATTATTGTTAATTTCCAGTGATGAGTTCTAGTATTATTTAATCAGTTAAAACCAGTGATCTTTTACAAAGACCTATTTACTATTTTTCAAGAACAGAAATAAAAGCATTCCTTTCCCAACACCTGGTCATCCCTAGGCAGAGTGGGCTCAATCTTAAAATATTTTTTACATGGCATTCACTCCACAAAGCTCACTTCCAAATCCAGCACAGCCAATGGATACATTGTAGCTTTCTCCTAGAGTTATACTGGATCAGATGGTGAGGATGATGCAGTTTTACCATCTAGCCCTGACAAATCCTGACATTGACTCTAGTTCTCAAACTTCTGGTGCTTGCTATTCTGACTTTTTGGAGCTCACAAGGTCATCGATATCTCTAAACCTTCACTGAAAAGCAGAAAAAAACAGAGACAAAGAGGCAAAGCACAGAAGTCTGTGCATCATGTGTCATGGCTTCCCCATCTCTAGAAGCTTGTATCTATCACAGCCAGGCAGAAAAGAAAAAGATATTCCTTTTTCTGGGTTAGTGCCTTTTGATTGCATGCCTGGTTCCAGCTTAGCAACCAATCCAAAAAATTCATTTTTCTTCATACAGGAAGCAGACTGATTCATGTTCAAATCTGGAGAATGCATTAGCAGAGCACATTACAAGTGCTCCTGATAACTGGGCTCATTGGCCAGTCTCCCCACACTCCATTATATTCAAAAAGTGTTGATCAATATGAGTATAATTTCTCTATTTGTGCTTTCTTTTCCCTAAATCACTTCCAATAGCTATTCTATTTTTCTTTGTTATATTCTTCCTAACTTTATACCTTTGCTAATGATTCCTTTATCCCCTCTCCATCTATTCTTCAAGCTCAGATTAACCCGTCTCCTCAGTGAAGCCCTTTCCTGATTATTCCATTCTTCCTTTATATTCTCCAATTTCCTACAGTCTTTTATTATATGCTCTTTAATATAGTTCACTGTTTACTTTCTCTCTCCAGCTAGATCTTGAAGACAGATTATATTTTGTATTTCTATATTCCTCACAGACTAGCACAGGATGGGACACATAGAGGGTGCTCAATAAATGCTTGCTGAATCCTTTTTGATAGATAGAGTAACATTCATTCAGAAAACATTTATTAAGCACTTACTATGTGCCAGGCATTATATTAAGTGCTAGAGACACAGAAAGAGACAAAAGACAATCCCTTGCCCTTAAGGAGCTTATAATTTAATGATGGAGATAACACAAAAATATAGGCAAAACTATGTGCAGGATAAATAGGAAATAATTAAAATAGGGAAAGCATTAGAATAAAGTGGGATTGGGGAAGGCCTTCCTTGGAAGGCCAAGCTTTTAATTAGGACTTAAAGGAAGCCAGGCGAGGGAGGGGGTGGGGAAAATCAGTGGTGAGAACTGAGGAGAGAGAGCATTCCAGGTTTGGAAGACAAAGTACACATCGAGCTGGAATGAAGTCTTTTTCCTAGAGTGGGAGCTTTAGCAAATAGTCAGTACCCAAACAGTAACAGTATCCCTCCCTTGGATTACTTTCGAAATCCTTTTCTTATCCTGGTTTAGTGGTGTGATAGGGCCTGCCATGGACGTGCATGCTTACTTTCCTAAATTATTAGATAAATTCTCTGCTCCAAATGATCTCTGTATTTGCTGGTCCACATTCTACCTGGCCTAGATTCTAGCCATTCATTCATTCATTTATTCATTCATATATTTCCTGAATCTTAGTATTTGTCCTAGAATTAGACCTTTGGCCCATCTGAGCTCTGGATGACCAAACTCTACGTCATTTTTAATGAAGAAGGAATGTTTTCTCATCTGTTTATTCAAAATATACTGCTCATTCTTGAAAACTCACTTCTCCCATGAGACCTGTACATCCCCTTCTCCCTATTCCACATTTGCCCCTCTTTTGCACTCCTCCTCCTACAATTGTCCCTTTCTCTTACTTGGCACTTATCATATATTGCATGATAATCACTGGTTATCTTTTTATGTGAACATAACTACATAAAACCCCCACTCCTTCAGGACAAGGATAATGTATTATAGTTGCTTATATTCATTTACAGAAAAAAAAAAAATAAAAAGAATGAGCAAAGGGAATGAGGAGGGGAAGAATTCTGATTCCCTTCCAGATTTTTGATGGACCAAGCCAATATTATCTCAGTAAACAGAAGGGAACTGGGACAATTGAGTTAGGGCCAAAATGGGAAAACCATCCTCCCCAGAAGGCCAGTTCTGAGGGTGGGTACCTTCACCATTCCCCTTGGCCCTAGGACAACTAGGCCCATTGCCTTTATCTGGGTTCTGAGAAGAAAACCATTCCATCTTTGCATTATCAGTCTATGCTGGGGCCATGAGGTAAGAGGCTGAGGATCTAAGCTTCCTGAGCCAAGCCTTCCTAGGGAGATCATTTATGTCTCTCCATGTGCCTGGCAATCAGCAGAGGCCCTAAGACCACCTGACCACATTAACATTCATGCTGCCTATAGAGGGCACCAAGCATGCTTCAGGCAGTTCTAGGATTGGAATCCCAAATGGGTGTTCAGGTCAGGGAAATGGTGATGGGAAAATGAGAAGTAATTTCTGAGGGTAGAAGAAAGGAGATTAGTGAGGGTGGGGGATTGGATTATGAAAGATCTCTCCCCTCATCGACTGGTGTGGAATGGGAAACCTCTTTCCCTCCCTCCCAACCCCCCATTCCTACTGATAGCCCTCCCCATTCCTCTTTCATCCCACACACATGCTTTGTCTCTCCAGAACTGCACTTGGCTTCAGGTTAAAGCAGCACCCCCAGGCCCAGACACAGCCCCTCACAGGAAACGTGGCTGGCCGCCATCTGTTCTTTCCCCAACTCCTCCACTCTCCCCCCCCCCCATCCCTTCCTCTCCCACCTCACCAGTCACTCCTCGGCCCCTCCCAGCCCTCAAACTTCTTTATCCATGTTTACTAACTGTCAATTAGCTGGGCTCAATACCCTGAAAATAGAAAGCCAGCCATCCGCAGCAATCACTGTTTCTCCTGTTCCTGGCAAAGAAAAGAGAGAGCAATAGTGAGAGAGGGAGGTACCGTCACCAGGCTGAGGGCTCTGAAACCTGATCTCCCTCCTCCCCCTCATCCCCAAAAGTGAAGAGGGAGTTGGCCTGTTTATATTTGGCTGCTTCTCCCTCCTGGCTGACCCCCAGTGTGAGGGGTGAAAGGGCCTGTTGTGAAGCTGAGAATAGGGGGAGAGTTGGGGGGTTAGGTACTCTTGACAATAGGGAGAGGGGAGGGAGAATGGAAAAAAAAAAAAAAAAAAAAAGATTCCATTTGTATAGGGAGGAGTCTGGCCTGGAAGCTGATAGATCTTGACTTGAGGTTACTTTCTAGCTTTATTCTCCCCCTATGCACGCCCCTTTCCCCAACTGTACTTACCCCTCTATGTCCTTCTTCTGTTTGTCAGGGTATATATATTCCCTGGTTGTGTGGAGTTGCTGTCTGTCTCAGTAACTCTAACCAGAAAGAAGCATCCCAGGCTGCCAACACGTCTGCCCTCCTAACCCCTCCTCAGATTTAATCATTGTTCAGCCAACACTATAGCCCTTGGGGCCTCTACCAAGGTTTCCTTGCCCTCCTTCACGAGACACAGCTCTGTTTAAGATGCTGTCTCTCAGGACATTGCATGAGAGGCTACTGGCTCTAAAAAGCCTTCATATACACATTCTCCTGAGCACATTTGCAGAGGCCAGAAGGCACAACTTTGTGAGCAGGAAGGTCTGGGTGAGATTAATATTCAGAGAGCCAGGTGTGGATATTAGGAAAAAAAATCTACACTTTTGAACAGACAAAAACTAGTCCCTGGCTTCCCTCAAAGGTTTTCTAAGTCCCATTCGATGTCTCAGATCAGTTTGGACTTGCATAACACATTCTTGGGGTCTCACACTGAATGGTATCTTAGGTGTCCTCTGGAGCAAAATAGCCCCACAAAGGAAAGGAAGCTAAAAAAAAAAAATCAGCCTTATTCCCTCCAACTGGGAAAAACTCACAGGGGAGATGAAAAGTGTCTAATAACTCAGTTTCAAGTCCAGTCTTTTTCTAGAATCTCCTTTCCCCTACAATCCTGATTCTGGCTTCATTTCCATATCTAATCAGTAGTGATTATGGTAACCTAACCTAATGAAATCCCACAGCTCAGAAATGCATATACTTGCAACACCATGTTGCCCCAATCAATTCCACTCCTTAACCAAGAATGAAACAAAATCGCCAAACTTTAATACAAAGCAATACCCCTTTACCCCCTCCCTGGAGACCTTCTCAGGAGCTGGAACCACTAGGGTAGTAGCATTCCAGTACATTTTTCAGCAAGACCTCTAGCTGGGAGGAGGGGCAGGTGATATGGGCCAGAGCGTCCTCCGGAAGAATACGTAAGCTGCCTGGATGCCCAATAGAGCAAATACCTTTGGTCCAACGGGAGTTGGGGGTCCCTAAAGTTGCTAGAGTCATATTCCAATTGTCCAGCTACTCCATGGAGCCATTCATAATACCAGTTAATTCATAACCTCCAGGAGGCCCACCTGCCATTTACCTTTAGGAGTTGAGTCAACTGATCTGAAAATGGGATCAGGAGGTTTGTGGGGTGAGGAGGCATCAGTAAATAAAGTGAGGCGGGTTCCTCTCTTGTGTTATCAGCTCCGAAACAGACCTGCCTCAGTATATCTGGCAGTTACCTCCTCAGGGCAAACAAGACCTGTTATCTCCATACAGCCTGGTTTTTCTGTTCTTCATGCAGAATCCCCATTCTCAGAGCTAGGCCACCACAGAGACCTCATTTGATTCCCAAGTCTCAGCCAGCCCCATATGAAAGAGGAGCTGGGTGGCTTCCAAGATCAGGGCTGAGGGGGAGAATGGCAATGCCTGGACTCTAGCCTTTTACATGCCCAGGGACCCTGTTGTGCAAATGCAGGTCGCATTATTCCTGTCCTGGTATGGCAGATACTGTAGGCAATATAGGTTGGCATGAGTTTAGGACAATTAATACCACTCTGATGTCTGAGTACCTAGAAAGAGCTTAACCAGCCTTAATATTTGAATTCATTTAACAACTTGAGTGATATTAATCTCAACTATCAATAGTAATAAAAAGAAGCCCCAGTATGGCTAGTGCAAATCAGCAGAGGTGGAATGCTTTTCATGATTTCTGCTTTGCTATTTTGCACCTTTGATGCTTGCTTAATAAGTACCTGCATTTCACTTATCCTGCCTCTACCCATTCATTTGATGGTTTCTTCCGATGCTGATTTGTACAAAAGTACAGAATGTACACGTACTAACAGACCAATAGTATAGTACATATCCAGCCTGTTTGAAGGTGATGAAATTCGTGGTGTGGTTTTCCAGAGTACATTGTATTATAAAAGTAGAAACTACCTGCCTAAGTTGAATAATTTAAGTTAATAATGGGTTAACTGAATAATTAAATAATTTAAAAGAAATATTCTTTATTGAGTGTAATTAACACCCAGAGGCCAGTTTGCAAGCATGGTCTATCTCATAGGATTGTATAAGGGGGGTGGGGTAGGAAGGGAAGCACTTTGTAAATCTTAAAGCACTCTTTAAACGTGCCTTGCAGCAGTTCTTGTGATTTCCTGAGTATACTCCTACTGATAAGTAGGGGAGGTCCAACCCTATCCTATTTGGCTGCAGAAAATTCCCAACATAGAGAACACAGGGGACCCTAGTAGGTATTATGAAAAGAAAACTTACTCTAGTCAGTTATGGGAAGGTTTTATTCAGCAACAACTGCACCGAGGAAAAAAGAGGAAAAAAAAAAAAAAGACCAAAGTCTGGGGAACAGGCAGTTTTCTTTCCCAGATCAGAGTTGGGCTTAGGATTTCTCTTGGGAGTGACAGGAAGATAGGACATCCTTTCCAGAAACAACCCAGGTGGTTCTCCTAAGCACACCTTAAATGCATAGTCCTTTGTGTTTTCAGCTGGATCTCAATGAAAGTGGCTCAGACCCAAATGTTCTCATTGACCTCCTGAATTTAGTATAAGGTCATTCAAGGCTCTGGAGCTTCTAAATAGCCTGTTGGGTGAAACCAACACAACAGTTTCTTTGTCCATCATCCTTCCATGCCATGTGAGATCCTAAACCACACCTCGAAAAGTTTCCTATTGGCCAATGCCTATTCAAGCCAATCTCCATAGAAGACATCTGTTCACTCCTTGTCTCCTGCCCTCCCCTTTCTAGGGAATACAAAGCCTGGATGACTTGTCAGTTAAGCAAAGAGATTTGGAAAGAACAGGAGAGAGAATCTCTCAAATGGATACAAGACAATGGATAATGGTGAAAGGGGTAGGTCTGTTGTACTTTATCTTTCCCTTAATATGAACTCCTCCTATTCTACTAGGTCAAGGAGACACTGGGAAAAAATAGAAAAGAAGCTAACATACATAGGTTAAGAACAACAATCCTGTGCAACTTTATATTGTGGATACTTCAGGGTATCAGATATAAAATTTCATCTGTAACATGCTCTGTGTTATACAGACATATATATGCTATAGCTTAGGTTTTGACTGGTCAAAAGCCATTAGTGATAAAAACAATGATAAACTGGGTATAGAAGGCTAAACTACATAAATTAATGGCTCATTTATTTAACTGATGACCAGTATCTCAAAGGCTTTTAGCAAATCTAAAAGGTGCTAAAGATGATCATATTTGGGAATCAAAGAGCAAATTTAAGATAAATTTACTGTTTTTCCAGCATATTCTTTTTTAAAATCTAATGTCAGTGTGATTTTTTTTAATTAAAGCTTTTTGTTTTTCAAAACATATGCATAGATAATTCTGCAACATTAGCCCTTGCAAAACCTTGTGTTCCAGTTCTTCCCCTCATCTTCCACTTCCTTTCCTTAGATGGCAAATAGTTCAATATATGTTAAATCTGGTAGAAATTATATGTTAAATCCAATATATGCATACATATTTATACAATTATCTTGCTGTACAAGAAAAATCAAATCAAACCAGAAAAGAAAATGAAGAAAATAAAATGCAAGCCAACAACAACAAAAAGAGTGAGAATGCTATGTTATGAACCACACTCAGTTCCCCACAGTCCTCTCTCTGGGTATAGATAGCTTTTTTGATCACAAGACCATTGGAATCATCTCATTGTTGAAGAGAGCCAGATACACTGGAACCCAGTATAGTTTTTTTTAATGTGCTAACACCTTCTACAAAGGCAACAACCTTAAATTAGACAAATAGATCCAGATTATATATGACTGATGTTAAACTTTTACACTTTAGCCAGGAAACCCACCACCACCAAGTCCTTCATATTCATATTGCTATCTCAATGTTGGATCCTATTCACTGAATTATAATCTTTTCTGTATTCTTAAGGCTTATACTTGGGTTTGCAATGTCAGCCCTGGAATCTGCCATCATTTGTAACATTGTCTTGGAACTTTTCAGTCCAATGCCTTTTTCTAGGAAGAAAATACATCCCTATTCCAGAATCAGGTTAATTCACCTAGCATTGAAATGTGCCAGTCAGCAATATTGACCAAATACTTCCTTACTTGGAAGTCATTTTTACATTAAAGGAAATTCAATTTTTGGGAAGAGAAGTCCCTACATTTGTGACATCATATTAATCAGAGGAAAACAACTACATTCACAGTAATGTTGAGAAGTTCAACCTAATTATTTAATTGAAAGCTGCTGTTCTTAATAGCAATTATTAGGACATTAAAAGAGAAGGCTGGAATTGTCCAGATTAATTCTTCCTTCCACTTAATTCTTTCCTTGACCACTGGCTACATCCTTTCTTTCCTTCAGATATACTTCTGGACTCAAATATTTAGGTCATAAACAAGTCTGCTTTCAATTACATACATAAACATTTACACACACATGTATATACATATATATATATATATATACATATACACATACACATATATATACATACACATATACACACACATATATAAATATATACATACACACACAAACATATATATACACACATATATAGCATAACCTCCCCAAAAGCTATATAAATCTGTTATCAATAATCATATGAACTTTCAGAGTTTAAGACACTGCATAGTAGATGCTGTAGGGAATATGGAGAAGTACAAGTTATTTTCTAGAACCTTAAAAATCTCATTGAACAGATGAGACATATACACAAAAAGTCAGCCAGCCAGCCAAGAAATATTTATTAAGCACCTACTGTGTTCCAGGTAAGCATTAGGGATGCAAAAAGAATAAGACAATTCTTGCCCTCATGTAGCTCACACTCTAACGGGTAGAAACAAGAAGGAAACAAATATGTACAAACAAGCTATATGTGGACAAATAGGAAATAATTAAGAGGAAGAAGGCACTAGAATTAAAAATGGTTGAGAAAAGCTTCTTGTAGAAGACGGAATTTTTGTTGGGCCTTAAAGCAGATAATAGGTGGAGATGAGGAGGGAGACCGTTCCAGGCATGAAAGGGCAGCTAGAGAAAATGCCTGGAACTGAGAGAGGAAATATCTTATTTGGGGGCCATCAAGGAGGCCCATGTGACTGGATAAAAGAGTACATGGAAAGGAGTCAGAAGATTAGACAAGTAGGAGGGGTTAAGTTATGAAAGGCTTTGAATGCCAAAGAGAAGATTTTGTATTTGAAACTAGAGATGATTGGGAATTACCAGCATTTATTGTGTAGGATTGTATGTGACGGGGATAGACCAGTACTTTAGGAAAATCACTTTAGTGTCTGAATGACAGCAGTGAGCAGAGACTTGAGGCAGGAAGATTTGACTACACAGCAGACTCTTGCAATCTTCCAAGCGAGATGTGATTAGGGCGTCCACTGCACTGGTAGTGACAAATACCAGAGAAGAGAAGGGGGCACATATTCAAGAGATGAGGCCAAAGGGGAAATCAACAAGCCTTGGGAACAGATTGGATATAGGGAGTGAAAGATTGGAAATAGGGTGAGAACTTGAGGATAATATCTAGGCTATGAGCCTGAGGGACTGGGAAGATGGTATTCAACAGTAACAGGGAAGTTAGATGGGAGGAGGTCTTAGGGAAAAGATAATGAGTAATTTTGGACATGTTGAGTTTAAGATATTTACTGGACATTCAGTTTAAGATTTCTGAAAAGAAGTTGGACATGTGAGATTAGAAGTCAGTAGAGAGGTCGAGGTAGGACAGGTACATTTGAGAATCTTGTCAGCATAGAGATGGTAACTAAATCCATGGACAATGAGGAGCTCACCAAGTAAATTAGGATAGAAGGAAAAGAGAAGATGGCCAGGACAGAAACCTAAGTATCAGTCAGAGTTAGAAGGAGTGATCTGGATGAGGATCCAGCAAAAGAGACTGAGAATGATTGGTTAGAAAGGTAGAAAGAGAAACAGAAGAGCGATGTTCCAAAAACCTAGAGAAAAGAATATATCAAAAAGAAGGCACTTAGTTTCAAAAGCTGCACAGATCAAGAAAGAAAACTGAGAAAAAGCCATTAGGTTTGGTAACTAAGAAATAATCAATAACTTTGATATTATCTTACAAATTTCAAAGTTAAATTTTGCTTGAGATTATTATCTTTAAAGTCCTGCTTTTCTTTGACATTTACTGCCATTGTTTCAGATACATTACAATGAAGTAGAATGGGGTAGAAAAATATGAGGAAGTGGTGGTATGGGGAAAGATGCTTCAGAGAAGTGTTTGATAGAATGGAAGGTCTGATAACTTATACACCATGGAAAAGGAAACGGAGAATAGCAGGGAGAAACTTTTATTTATTGAAAGGTGGTATTAGAGGGAAATAACTATTGATTTAGGGCCAATTATTGGCTTTGGGGATTTGGCGATTAACTTACATGGTTCCAAGTACAACGTTTTTGTTGCCTAACTTGATGGCAAGCTTTAGAGAGCTCACAATAAGAGGCAAGCATCTTTAAGCAGGCAGGGGAATTCAATGAAGTAAGTCATCATTATTTTTTTTGTACTTGTTTTTTTTTTAAATTATATTTAATTACATTTCTTTTTTTTTTTTTGTTATAGCTTTTTATTTACAAGATATACGCATAGGTAGTAGTTTTTCAGCATTGACAATTGCAAAACATTTTGTTCCAATTTTCCCCTCCTTACCCCCACCCCTTTCCCCAGATAGCAGGTAGACCAATACATGTTAATTATGTTAAAGCATATGTTAAATACAATATATGTATACATGTCCATACAGGTAAGTCATTATTTTTAAGTTTTCTAATTTCTGATATTACTATTTTGTATCTCAAATCATATCATGTGTAAGCAGTTGTTGTGATATGCTAGTATAAAGGAATAGATGCATTTGGCCTTGGAGAAACTGAAGAAAATTTCTTCCTTTCTTCCTTCCTTCTCCCTACCCTTTTTTCCTTCTCCCTGTCCTTCCCTCTCCCTATCCTTTTTTCCTGTCCTTCCTTCCTTCTCTATTTATCAATTCAATAACTCTATTGGACTCTTTTCAGGCAGGAGATGTCAGTTCACAGTGACTTAAGAATCAGATATGTGTTTCTGTTTACACACTATTCAGAGCACCTTGAAATACAGATGTTCCAACCTAACTTTATGAAATATGTAAGCACATATTTACATTATTAGCTGATATACATTATACAATATACATTATGTAATATACATTAGCTGAAAGGTTAAAAATTATATACAATATGTACAATATGCAACATACATTAGCTGAAAGGTTAAAAAACCCCACAATATTAGGACATCCATCTATATAGAATAATTTTAGTGAGGGGAAGTGTAAATATTTTTAAAAATTTATAGCATTTTTTAAGAACATGGAAAATAACTGGCATTTATATAGCAATTTATGATTACAAAGTATTTTTGTATATATTCATAATGAGAGAATTTGTAGAAGTGGTAGGTGGCAAAATGAAGAATCCTGGATCAAGCTTCAGGATGATCTCAGTTCAAATCCAGTCTCAGACAATTACTAGGTATGTGACCCTAGGGAACTCACTAAGTCATTTAACCCTGTTTGCCTCATCTGTAAAATAAGCTGGAGAAGGAAATGGTAAACCACTCTAGAATCTTGGTCAAGAAAATTCCAAATGGGGTAATGGAGTATAGTACATGACTGACTAACAACAATAATGGATTAGTTGGAAAGAATTCTGGCCTGGGAGTCAAAGAGGACCCAGGTTTGATTGGCACTCTCCCTGCAGTGTGATCTGTGGCAACCATTCTGGGTCTCACTTTTCTTATCTGTAAAATAAGGGAATTGAACTAGGTGATATTAATGCTCTCATCTAGCTCTAATAATATGATCCAAACATAATAGCTAACATTTATATAGCGCTTACTATGTACCAGGTACTGTGGTAAGTGCTTTATGAGTATTATCTCATTTGATCCTTACAACAATCCTAAAGGAGATGATGCCATTATCCTTTTACAGATGGGAAAATTGGAGCACAAGTCAAATGACTTGCCCAGGGTTAAACAACCAATATACCCTCAGGTTGGTTTTGAACTCAAATCTTCCTGACTTCAGTTTCAGCACTCTATCCATTGTATCATCTAGCTGCCATCATCTTATATGATGTTCAAAACAAACCAGGATAGCAAGCAAGGCAGATTACTACTCTCATTTTACAAATGAAAATACCAAGACTCTAAAAGTTAAATGATTTGCTCCATGTCATATAGCTAGTAAGTGAAAAATTTATTTTTGCCCAAATGATTTAAGCCAGTAATTAAAAAAATACATTAGCTAGATTTAGGTTCAATATGTTCACACAATAAAAATGTTTGGAAGAGTTTGACAATGTATACCATATACTATTGCCCATAATCACTTTTTCTTCAAATAACACCAAGCATATCTTGGTGACTGAAGCTAAAGCAGCTTCAAGTAAGCTGCCCACGAGGAAAATGCCATATTATCCAATAGGAAGGGAGCAAGCAGTAGAGGTAAACTCCTTCACAATAGGAATCTTAAGGACCCATCAATTATGGGGGAAAAAAAAATAGGTGCCTAGAGATTTGATAATAACTGTTCATGTGAGAAGGCAGCATAGTTTTAAACAATTAGAATATTTAGTTTACAAATTCACCCAACTCTATTGCTCTGGGTTCAAGGATAGTATAAAGGAATAGATGCATTTGGCCTTGGAGAAGCTGAAGAAAAGGTAGTATAGCAATTATATATCTTACCCAGAAAAACAACTGAAGTAAATAGTACCCTAAAGGGAGTTCCTAGAACAGGATATCTCACTTTTGGAAATTCATAACCATAACTCTCTCTTTACCACAATTAACATCTACTAGGGAATCATTGCTTTTGGCAACATAGGAGTATACTCAGAAATTTCTGATCCATATTTTGACCTGATTTGACTTATTTGTGAAATCAGATCAAATTATTCATTTTTCTCCAGGGGTCATAGATTAAGCTGGTTGTTGATAAATAGCTGGTTCATGGTCTAGCTGAGCTTTGTATTTCCTGTAAATCATTTTTTTTTTGCATTTCCTTGGTGTCTCACCTAATGTTTACTATATATTGGCATGGCCAATAAATTATAGTAACTTAGCCTTTGTTTATCCATTTCAGAAGCACAATTTAAATATTGAAGAAGGGTTCCTTAAGCAATCTGATATTCTTCAGTGTCCAACTGAAGTATCTTCATAAAATCAATGGCATTGATTTTAAGGCTTGGGTATTGACAAAGCTGGTATTTGGATCTCTGATAGTAGTTATCTAGGACAAAGAAAGAAGGGCTTTAGAATCACAGGAAGCATCATGACTGAACTGGGAGAATGACAAACCCAAAGGTAGTTTATGCAGGAATAAATCTTGTTCAAATTTAAAGACAAAGGAGTAGTTTAATCAGTAATCTGCACTGGGGTTCTGGGACAAAGACTTAACCCTTCTGAAATGACACAGTTTAAAAAAAAAAAAAAAAAAAAGGACTGGATATTCATCCATCTTCCCATATATCACGTTTCTGCTAGAGGGCAAAGAAAATTTACATCATTGTAGTCCAATCATCAAAAGCCAGCAGTTGGTCATGAGAGGTATTTCAAACAATAAACAGATCAACATCTTCATTCACCCAAGCAAGTGTCCAAGGGACCCTCACATAACCATTGACATACATCTGAATAAAGGATCACTTCCTACAATTTGGGAATATCATCTTTTCACCTCCTGCTGATTAATATTTCATTTATTGTTTAGTATTATTTTTATCTTAAAATCTTTCTAAAGGATCTTATCTTTAATCTGTGCTCTTTTCAGTACATTTAATTTATAGATAGCCTGAAGTCACTAAATCTCTTAGTTGTGTTCCTTGGTAGCTCCCTAGTCCTAAGAAAACAAAGCAATATTCTTATCCAGGCTAATAAATATTTAGGTAAATTTTAGCATAATTCCATCTCAAAACAAGAGACATGTATAGTCAAATCCTATTGAATTCAGGGCAGTAGGTCTATGAATATGTCTACTTCAGAATTATAGCAAGTAAGTTGAAGGGCAGAAAGAGGTGGCTAAGTAACAGGAAATTAGTTGTTTTTTAGAAGTTATTGTTAAATAAACTTTGAAGTCTGCTCAATAATTTTTTTTAATTATTACCTTGATTACTTCTATTAATGGGTGGTACAAGACAACTTCAAAGATCTATTTGTACCCTAGCACTCACCATAATAAGCACTAATAAGTGTCCATTTATTTGTCATATCTCCTAAAAACTTTTATTAAACCTACCACAGTAAAAGGATTGGCATCTAAATAATTTCTTTCAGCCATCCAAATATTTCCAACAAGTATTTATTAAATACCTACTATGTATCAGGCACTATGCTAAGCTCTGGGCATGGAACCATACAGAACCGGAATGTAGCTGTCAAGCCATTTGCCAAGGAACAGACTTTTAAAGTAGTTTGTTAGTTACAAATCAAACCCACCAATGCCACCTAATGGCCATCTTTCAGTCAAATGCTCTGAAAGTACAAAAACACTAGTTTTTAATTCTTAAGTGAAAGTTTCAAATGCTCTTAGGGTTCTTTTAATTTCCATCATTCCTCAGGGGGATGTACAGGCTGTTTAAGAAAATATCTTTAAATAAGGATGTAGGCAGAGAGCTTTAGCACTAGTTTGGCCTTTTTGGTTGAAGTTTACTTTTATTTTGGCCTATAACTCCAGACCCACAATAGAGAGGTGGAAATCGTCTTATGTGACATGTTATTTTAAGTGCCCAGGTACAGACGATCTGCAGCTGGACAACAAGGAGAGAGACTTCTATATAAGGTAATGTGGATTCTAAGAGAAGCAAGGTTCTCACCACAGGTCAGTCAGACTTGGTAGTTTTCTGGTTTTCTCATAATGTCACCTTACTTAAAAAATGCCTCCCTCTGAGTCAAGGGTAACTGTTAGGTGCCAACATTCCTCCCCAAATGAAAGGAATTCTGGGTTGAATGGGAACTTTAACATTAGTTCTTAGATCAATCCTGCCTTCCCTAAAGCACTTAAAGAGTTTAGATACACAGATACTCAGAATGATTTTATTTTTAAGATAAATCAGAAGTCTTAAAGAAAAGAAGAATAATGTATTATTAGCTTATTTTCCTTACCTCTGTCTCTTGGGATCTTCTGGTCACAAACAAACTTTTGTTAATACATTTCAATTCAATCCAGTCTTATCTAAATACGTGCTTACCTAGTTCTGCCAATAATTTTGGGTGAGATCCAAAACTTCACCCAGAAGTACTTTCCTCATGTCCAGAGTGCTGATATTGTCTTTTGTGTTGGTGATAGGAGTGATGCCTTTTTTTTTTCATTCCCAGCAGTTCTCAAAGACCATATATCAAAGAGGAGAACAGCACCCACACCAATGACATTTGGGGATTTTTGAAGCATGGAAATGGGAGGGCTGCTTAGTTGAGAAACATGGAAAGTCTGCTTCAAGAGAGACTTCTCACCAGTTTCCATTTGTGACTACTTTTCCGGGAGCAACTGTGTAGCTAGAAGGGGGCTTAACTGGATTTGGTGGCAACAATGTTGGTGAAACAGAAAGTCAAAGAAAACACCTAATAATCCTATGATGAGAATGCTGAACTGCAAATGAGAATCCCTCCCCGACAAGTACCTGGAAATATTCTCTGATTGGTAACAAACACGAATGCTCTAACCACAAACCAAGAGGATTCATGGAGGCTCCAGGGTTACAGTGTTTCCTATTGTGTGAAGACTAGGAAACCAAGAGACTTATTGCACCCTCTAGTGGCTAACAAGCAGACAGTTCTTTCACTACTCATTCGGCCTTAGTTTCCATCATGAAACCTTTTTCTCTTTGACTTACATGTGATATAACTGCTAAATAAATAAATGAATGAATGAATAAATAAATAAATAATGTTTTGCCTGTTGTAGCCATTAGGCTAAATTACTTTCATTTGTTTATTGAAGAAAATTGTCTTTTGAGTTTTATGGACAATAAATAACAATAATAAAATATTAGGTTTTTTTCCCCCCTCCCAATTCCACATAATGGAAATAGCTTCATTTCAAGTGTTCTGGGAAAAACATTTTAAAACAGAATGGCTTCAAAGCAGAAGCAGTTGGGGATAGGAACTGAGGAACTATCTTTGCTGCTGAAGGAAAGGCAAGTTTAGAAATGAGTAGCTTACCAAAACTATTGCTTTTCATTGCAGTGTTATTTAGATGTCAAGGGAATGATTGGCTATGTTTAAAAAAACAAGTACGTTCATTTTCCCATTCCTTTAATTTTCATAAAATATATTTAAAACCTCAGGTAATCAGTACCCTCAACTGATTACATTTCCTCCTCTCCCCCAGCAAATCACAAGAAAGTAAGCTCATTTAAAGAATTTATTTTTTAAAGTTGGCTAAATTGTATCCTCAATTCCAGGTCCTATTTCTTATACCAATCAACGCTATTTCCTTTCCCAATGGTCCTAGATAATAAGAAATAAATTTTTTTAAAGACTTTTGAGAGAGAACCTTAGGCTTTCAATGATGCTTAATAGTTCAGACCTATTTAGATATGGAAAGAGGATCAGATAACTTAGAAAAAGGAGTTTGGGTTTAATTTAAAGATAATCAGAAAGTAATTCCTAGAAATATTTAATCCACTTAACTGAAGTTTTTATAAAAGCCAATAGACAACAAACTGTTTGCGAGGTGACCACTTTTAGAATTAAAGGCATCTGAAACTGGAAAGGTCTATTTAAAATACTGTTTATTTGTGATTTAACATTAATTAGCATTACATCTAGGAGCAATCTCAGGTAACATTTATATATTTTTCCACAGGACACAGAGTTGGTTGGCTCATTCTTTATGCCAAAGCAAGTCAATAGAGGCATTAGCAGAAGGTGCAAAGAGCTCACTGTTGCATTTAAAAAATACTTATGCACATTGTATTTATTTAGATAGATTCTTTGTTTAAAAAAAGTTATGAAAAGCATAGTTCACAGATTACTGTTTCTACCTATGTTGTAATACAACACAAATGATGTAGAACATAAAATTCTCAAAAACAAAAAGCAAAACTGAAAATTTTCACTAAGAGATTAAAAACACTGATTCCAGTAGTTAGTGATATCTAGAATATGGTTTCCAGGATTCATTTTAACTTGGCATCATCACACATGTACAGTCAAAACAGAACCAGCCCCATAACACACCATAATAAACATGATATTTTTGCATGCCAACTCACTCTCCAGAAATACTTTGGATTATTTTTGCCCACTGACCATTTTTTTTGGGGGGGGTCACAATGATCAATCACTAATTTGTGGTGGATTCATGAAGTCAAATTTTCAAAGAAGGAAAAAAACTGCTACAGTAAGTTTAGGTTTAGATTTCTATTTACAATAGAAATGAAGAAAACAGAGAAGTTGAGACGATCTATAAAGATGAAGAAGTGGTAGTTTCCCCTGGTGGCATAAACCATGCTCACCTATTCTAGTGCTGTCCAATGGGACATAAGTCAGAAGAATCTGACTTTTTTAAAAATATAAATGCAACCAAGTAACGAGTTGTTTTTGGCAGAGACATGAATTTTTAAAGTTTTAATGCACATTTTCCATGCCAACTTACAAAATCACAATCTATACTGCATAGTGAACACCAAGCATTCCCAAATGGGTACTTTTCTCACCCAACATCTCATTTTATTCTTGATATTTCACTTTCTGTTGAACAATTTCTCCCTTTCATTTCATTATTGAAATTAATTTTTCATTCATTAGCAATATCAAGAGAAAACATCTACTAGGATTTTAAGCATTAATCCAGTTTCCTTTTTATGTACTATGAACATTTTGATCCTGAGCCCCTGGATTTTTGAATTCTATTTAAGTACACTCAGTCCAAAGTATTTTCAAATATGGTCTACTGTTAAATGATTGGCTTATATGCTTATAACACTTTTATACTGAATGGTATACAAACATCTCAACATACAAAAATTTGTTTTGCCAGAGTTAAACTAAGTTATCCATGTTATGTGTACAAAATCCCCTTTATTGAAAAATAAGGGGTTTTCTAACTAATAAAAAAGGAAGTTTTCAAAAATTATATTTCACTAAAATGAAATATTTGGCAAACAAAATTACTTCAGATGAGGCCATTTTACACAATGCAAAAGATTCCAAACCAACATTTGCTTAAAGTTTTTTTTTTTTTTTTTTTCTATTAGGTGCCAGTGTATACCTGTTCTGTAGGATCTAGTCTAAAAAGATTTATATATTCTGTTACTGTCCATCCACTGAAACAGTGGATATAGAAACAGAAGAGATGTGGTCAAAAATAATAAAAAAGTATAATCTTATTACCAAGTGAGGCACAGCAGTTGAAAAATAAAAAACTTCTCTTGCTCCCTCACTGGTAATGTTCCCAGACAGACACGAAGACGAAGGTGAAGGAAGGCCTGAAGCACTTCGGAAGACCTCAGACTATGGGGCACTGCAAGAATACCTGCTACAGCAGATCTCATTTAAACTGCAAAATGTTTGAAAACTCAGAGCAACTTTTGGACCTAAAAAGTGAGAGATGAATTCAGATTTTACATCTTTTCTTTTTAATCCAATTCTTTTCCAGTTCAGTTTTTAAAGTCCAGTTTGCTGTCAATCCCTAACTCTGATCTACTAATGTATATTAATGGTTGACTTAAATGTGGCTTTTAAATGTGCAATGTCACATTATAATAAAAAGAAGGTACTTAGGCTTCAACTTTCTCCTTTTTCTTGTTCTTTTTCAGAAAAGATGGAGTGCGGAATTTCTTCTTTTTCTTCGATGGTGATTTTGAAGGGGAACCTTCAGGGGACAGGACTTCTTCAATTTTTTCAGAAGGCCTAATGGTAATTTCAACACTCTCTAGAGTTGTGCTTGTAGTTAATCGACTCACACGCTTGGCAAGATCATCCTCAACATCATGCATATCATCTTTGCCATTCACTACCACAACGGGCACTTCCATGGAGATGATGCTCTTGGAAAATATCTCGTGGTTTTCTATAAAAGGGAAGTTTTATTATTACTTTCTAAGCTTAATATCTTGGTTCAAACATTTGAATTTTATGAAAAACAATGTGCAACAATTTTTTTTTTTAACCACACTGGAGAAAAAAAACTTTAATGGAATATAGTTTCTCAAGTTTCATTAAATGCCAGTTTCTGAGTAATTCATATTACAATTACATGAGGCCGCAAAACACTTTCACATTGGTTTTTGGAGACAATCCAACATCAATCTCAGAACAATTATATGCTTCTTGATACTTGATACTATTCAATCCAATAAACACTTATGAAATGTCTACTATGTACTAAAGTATTGCTATATTATCTTGTATATTACTAAGGCAATATCCTTGAGTTGGGCATACAAAGACAAGAGGGAAAACAATCCCTCAGAGAACTTAATAACTGCTTATAGCTGAAAGTTCAGTATATGATTTGTTTTTAAAATTATCATTCTTTTCATAAACTGAATAAACTCATTAGTTTCTTTTATGAAGAAATCTCACTCAATGGAGAGTTCAATAACTTCTAAAGCAAGCTTAGTATCACTTAGGATTTAATTTCTTTACATGCAATAACACAAATGATAAAGAGGCAAGCTCTAAGACCATCTTGGGGATGATTATGGGAAACTACATTGAATACCTTCTAATTTTTCAGGGACATTTTGCGGTGACTGAGTTTGAGATTGAATTTGTGAGACAGATGAACCGTCATCTGAGACTATTTCCTGCTCAGCATCTGTAGGATAAGAGTTTAGTTAAAAGCCATGCAAAACAAAAGATTGAGATTTCAGTTCAAGTTAGTGCGTACATTACAGGGTCTATTTAGGGCAAAGCAATTCAACCTTTATCAATGAATTTGTTATGCTAAAACTTATCATAAGATTAGTTAGTATTCATTTTGGGAGGTTAATGTGTTAAAGTTTTGGCTGGTAATGGGAAGCACTAATAAATTAGCGAGTTTAAACCCAGGATTAAAAAGGAAGTAAGGTTCAATATAGAGCTGTTGGCCACCCAAGCAAGCAGCCTACATGTATAACTCTTAGCTATAATATTATCTAGAAATTAAAAAATGCATTTTGTGACCTTAAACAGTTATGAAACATTGCTCATTGTGTTATTAGTGCAGGACAATGTCTTGTGTCTGGTTGAACAATATCTAATGCTAATTCCTGCCATAGAAATATTAGTGAGCTATTACAGAATATTATGATGAAAGTGGACAAGCTTTAAAGGTACATACAGTACAGTTAAGTCTCTAAAATGTAATTATTTGTTACCTGGTATCTTTAGGCTTTCAAAAATAAGAAATTAAAGAGAGACATTTTATAAATGTAGGAACCAGAAATAGCTGCCAACTTTATGTTAATATAGCAACTTCAAAAATATTCCTTAGAATAGTTAATGAGTCAAGATGGTTTTCTTCCTTAATGATCTACTGACAAAAACTTCTTTTCCAGAACACCAAATATCCTTAATTCCTCCTATAGGGCTTCTGGGTGAGGAATAAAAATAATTATCTTTTTTCCCCCCCTAAGCAATGATGTGAGTAGTGAGAGCCATTGTGCGTGCTAATAGAGTCTCTTTAGAAAAAAGAACTGGCTGAGATGCTTTTGTTAATATATTTTCAAGATCTCATCCCAAAGCAGAATTGTGCAGCCAGGATCCTCAGTTGGCGTTCTGGTCCTTTGCTAGGATTTGCTGCCGAGTTCCACTGAGGACTGTCTTCAAATACCTCAGTATTTTTAGAGTTTGGCTTTTGCCATTGATTTTTTTTTTTTTTTTTCAGTTATTATACTATATAATCACACACCAAACAGAATCAAGGAAAGGCATATATCTTAAAAGAATGAACCATAAATTTGAAGGAAAGGTGTTATTACCTTCATTTTAGCCTTAGTATACACCTATTCAGTTTAATTTTAGTTTCTATGATAGCAAATCATAGTTAGAGAATTAGAAGGGACCTTATAGGTCATCCAGCTTAAGCCTTTCACTTTACATTTGAGGAAACAGAAGAAGTACAGGGAGGTAATGTGATTTGTCCAAAGAAACACAAATACTGAATGGTAAAAGCCAAGATTTGAATCCAGGCCATGTGATTCCACTTCCAACTATAGTACACTGCCTTCTCAGCACACCTTGCCTTAAACAAAACAAAACTCACTAACATTCCAAAGTTGCAATCTGCAAGTATACTTAGGACATCTAGAAGGCACAGTCTGTGGTAACTATTTGTATTGCTCTTTTCCATTGATGCATTAGTAATAAGTAGAAAAAAGGAAGAAGACCAGGAAAGGAGAGAGAGTTTTTTTTTTTTAATCTAAATACTTTCTTCTGCCTTCTATTCATGACTCTTGGATCTTGCAAAGATCATGAGGAATTCAGAGTTTGGCTGCCCAGGCCTAATTTACAATTAAGCCACTGACCTTCCAGACCTTGCTGTTTGCGTTCGATTGTCTTCTTATACTCTTCAAGTTCCCGTTCTGTCAGATCACTGAAGGGGTTAGGTGGAGCTGGTGGAGCATGTTCATCTTCTTCAAAATTCATGGTCTAGAAGAGAAGAAAATATTCCTAAAGTGTAATCATCAAACAACATTTATTAAGAGTCTCCTTTGTTCCAGGCACAGAATACAAAAAGAGGAGAAAGACATTCCTTGCCCTCAAAGAGATGAAAATCTAAAGTGGGAGTCCTCATGTATATACAAATCAAGTTATTTTCAGGATACATAGGAAATAATTAGCAAAGGGAAGGCACTAGAATTGGGGGGGGGGGTAAGTACTGAGGAAACATTCCAGTAAAAGATGGGGTTTTAGTTGGAATTGAAAAGAAGTCTGGAGAAGTTAGTGGGAAGCATTTGAGGCTGTGAGTTGGGGAGGTCAGCAAAAATGCCTAGAAATGAGATATGGGGTTTTGTGACCCTGGACTGAAAAGTCAGAGAGTGAGGTTTAAGCAGACTGAAAAGTAGGAGGGGACTAGGCTAAGAAGGTCTTTGAATGTCAAAGAATTTTGTATTTGGTCTTAGAGACAAATGGTTTGGAATCACTGACCCCAGGAATTTTTTTGAAGGTGTACGTATGTGTATAAGTGAATGACTAAATGAGAGAGAGAGAAAGACAAAGATAGAGAGAAAGAGAAATTGACTAGGACTTTAAGAAAACCACTTTAGTGGTTGAATGGAGAATGGATTGGAGAGGGTAGAGACTTGAGATAGACAGTGTCCCACCAGCAGGCTATCAATAATAATAGAATAGTTTTGTGATGCCTTAAAGCTCAGGGGAAACTAAAGCATCATTCCATTAACAAAATCTGAAATATTATAATAGCTGACAGAATTTTACAATTTTCCATTCATCCCAATAAATGTCCTGGTAGGTCAATTTTAGAAAATAGATTCATAAACCGAGCCAAGTTCTGGTAGATATTATTAATTAGGAAATATACTAATAAATTAAACAAATTATTTTTCTTTTACAAAATAGTAACTATGAGTAAAAAGATAAAAAGTAAACTATATACCCAAAGAATTTGTATATATTTATTATGAAGATTGCCTTAAGATATTTCTTCTAGAGTTACCAATTAATACCAATTAATGTGTTAGCTTAAGTGAAATCATTTGGTTCTGTTGACTTACTGAAGAAGGCTTATCAACAACAATGCCAGCAAGCAGCTGAGATTGTGGTCCTGCAGTCTTCAAGTCATACCTATTTTGTTCCCGAATCTACAATGAAAACACAAGAAAAACAAAGTCTTTGTCATCAACTACATAGATGCCTTTTACTTTTGTCTTAGCCAACCAGTTAGCTAAATTTGACAGAGAGTAAATACATATTAAGAACTAAGAATTTCTTTATTACCCCTTCATAACTTTAGCCTTCTTCCTGAAGCCTCATTGATTGCCAAGAGCACTTAAGATTTGCCCTACTTGATTTGTCACTCGAGTCCACCACAAGGGGGTGTATGATTAAATGCTTTGCATGTTTGCGTTGTTTTGCAAATAGATAATAACAGTTCCTTGAAAGTTAAGACCTTGCTTTATACATTCCAGTAAAGCAGCACAGATCTGGGCACAAGGTAGATGGTAAATCTCCCAATTTGAAATGCTGAATTCAATTCAAATACTATAGATAGCCTTTTCTAGGCCTCATTCCTTTCTTTTCCCCCTCCCCATTTCATTTTGGAATTTGCACATGATTTTAGTGTTCCATTAAGATTTATTGAACTGTGAAAATATTTAGCAGCATATGTAGAATGCAAACTAATCTGTTGACAATTCAATAATAATTATTACCTTATTTCTCTTTTCCAGGACCTCACTTGGGTTTGTATTCAGAGGAACAAATTGGTTTGGATCTTCAATTTTGATGGGTGTTCCACCACTAACTTTAGCGGAATCTTCTGCCTTCATCCACTTTAAGAAAGGGTAAAAATGTATTGAATAGCAAAGAAGTCACAACTAAAAACACTGTGAGTAAGATGATACAAAGCACTAGTCTTGTAAAGAATTTCACCAATAATATTAAGCTAGTCAATCTTGTAACATCTATCAGTTTTACCAATGTCCTACAATATATATCTCTTCATTAATAAATATATGCACATTGAATTACAGATTCAAATTTCACTTTCTCCTCAGGGTAACAAACTTTCTGCAAATACTTCACCTAAAGTAAAAATGCAGGAGACAGTCAGCACTGCCTTCTGGTTTTCAGAAATTCTGAAATGGGTGTTTCATCTATGGTTCAGGGACAGGGAACAACTTCATGAAGTTCAATGTATGTGATTTCTGTACCTCTACTTTCCATAAATAGCTGATAGAAAAACAAGGTTATGCAATTGAATCACCATTTTGGAAAAGGAAGCACTCTTAGGAGCTCCTCATCCTGATCCTTAAAGGAAGGTGACCATGATTAAGTTTAAAGATTTTTGGTGACAGTGATCCCTGCTATAACACCAATTGCCAATAAGATTAACAAGAGAAATTCACAAAAGTAGAAGCTGACTAGAAGGCTTATCTCACCACCTACAGCTTTAGAAGCTGATAGACAATCTAATAGATAAAGCAAGAAATAGTTACAGTCCTGAGATTTTAAGTGAATATTAGGAATTTCAGCACTTTAATATTCTTAATTTACACAATGGAGCTGAAAATTTTTAGATTCTCAAGAGTTTTCATGTAAAATATCATGGGAAAAGAAAATTAAAAGAAAAAAAGTCTGAAGTAGAACCTTTGATGAGGAAGATGGATTAACTTGTTCTCTAGTGCCATATAACATATTTTAAGTGTCCCCTTGGGCATAATAACTGCTTTGAGAAATTTCCCCCAATTCTCTCAGGCATTATTTGAATTAAGTTTTGCTAATCTCTGTGAATACAATTCAGTAGGGTCTGATTCACTGCAATAGCAGTAAGTGCTACTATATTATATTGCTACTGATTTGCTAGTATGAAGCTATTCAGTGCCTAGGTGACTCGAGAATAGTGAGGAAAGACAGGCAAAAGAAATAAAATAATGGCATACTGTGATTTTTGTTCTGGGACTGGTCTCCCCATTCCAAGACTCTTCAGGTACATTCACTCTCATATAAGTATTTGGCGAGTTCAACCATCTTGTCTTTTCACGTTGCTGTCTCTGTGCTAAGAATTTGAGAGGTGAAAGGGGCACCATGTCATCTTCAAAAGAAAAGGCAGTCACAGTTGCAGGAATCTCCACATCACTTTTGTGTCTGGGTTTCTCTCGGATCAAAGGATGTCTATAAGCATAGCCAGTTCTGTACCCCTAAAGGAGGGAGAAAATAGCACTTGGAAAATCACAACACTCTAATTTCAACATATAGAGCATGTTGCTATTAATACCTTTAAAAAGGTGAATCCAAATGTTATTTGTTTTGTTGTTAAACTCTCTCTCCTCATAAGCCAGACTGCTTCTCAACAAAAAACTCTTAAAGAAGGTCATCCAGCAAAATAAAACTCCTCCAACCTTTCTACTTAGCACTAAATTAGGCAAATTTAATTTTCTGGCCAAAATTCATTCCAGTTAATACCATTACTGACCAACCTTGTTTTAGCCAATGCTATTTGCACAATTCCTGGCTAAAAACCAGATTTCCCTTTCAAAATAATGAAATGTTGAAAAATTTTTGCTACATGCTCATATGTGATATAGATATTTCAAAGTGTTTTACTGCTAAACATTCTTTAAGATTTTAAGGTTCCTTTTCTTATATTTCAAGGCATTCTGTTCTAGGACACTTGTGTAAGAGAGAGGAAATCAAAGATAAAAATAACATCTATATTTCATGCTTACATAAAAAGAAATATATCAAAAAGCCTTTCAAAGTAATTTTTCTCTTAGAAGGGGTCAAAAGTATACTATACCCCCACACCAAAGAGATCCAGGGAATCCTTCTGGGGCTGACACAAAATTGATGGTCATTTTGGACTGTCCACCTTTTTCTTTTTTTTTTCTCTGAGGCTGGGGTTAAGTGACTTGCCCAGGGTCACACAGCTAGGAAGTGTTAAGTGCCTGAGACCAGATTTGAACTAGGGTCCTCCTGAATTCAAGGCTGGTGCTCTATCCACTGCACCACCTAGCTGCCCCTTGGACTGTCCACCTACCAGGTTATCCAGTGTCCTCATTAGGCCTTCAAACTCAATCTCCCCAACTTTCCACTTCTGTTGGGAACTCATGTTCACACCTCCTCCTCCTGTTGCTGCTACAGAATGAGTGAAAGCCTTGTATTTCTGCAGGTCTAGTATGAGGAGATTGTCTACTCCTCCTGCTCCTGCTAATGCCCGGACCTGTAAACAGTGGAAAAATTTACAGCCAGATGAAGTGACAATGAGGGGACGATAATTTGTATAAAAGAACAAAATTCTTGATCAATAAAATTATGTGAGTCTGGGACAGGCTGCTAAACTCAAAGGAAAAGGAAATATTTTTGTAGAAATTCACAGCTAGAGATATTATAGACCAAAAGAAAAGCACATTAAAAAATTTAAGCTCAATTGAGAGAGCTTGTTAAAAAAATTCTCATCAAATCAAAACTAGATGCTTCTTACATGATACATAATAGGAGAACTCATGTATAAAATGTCAAACTCATTACAATAATAATGAAAATTTAAAAACTTAATTTCTGATCCTGTGATGAAGAGAGCCATCTATACCCAGAGAGAGGAATGGGGGAATTGAATGTGGATCACAATATAGCATTTTCTCTCTTTTTGTTGTTATTTGCTTTCATTTTATTTTCTTTTTCATGTTTTTTTCCCTTTTTGATCTTATTTTTCTTATGCAGCAAGAGAATTGTATAAATATGTATACATATATTGGATTTAACATTTTTACCATTTTTAACATATATTGGATTACTTGCCACCTAGGGGAGGGAATGGGAGAAAGGGAAAGGAAAACTGGAACACAAGGTTTTGCGGGGTTAATGTTGAAAAATTATCTATATGTATGTTTTGAAAATAATAAGCTTTAATAAAAAGCTTTAATAATTAAATAAGCTTTAATAAAAAAATTAAATTATGTAGTATTTTCAGATTTACCAAGTGCTCACAACCTTGTGAGGAGTAGATAATATCTCTACTTTCAAGAATAGGAAACAAAAAAATATGATATACTAAGACTTGAGAACAGGAAAGGCAAGTCCACAAATACTCATCAATTCTGTCCTTATTCCTTTGGCTTTAATGAAAATAGTTACAATCAATACACAATTTTTTAAGAGCTAATGAATCAGGTTGTGGTTCTTGTTTTTCCTAAGAAAGGAACAGAAGTAAAAAGAATCTGCTATTAAAGTTACTATTTAAAGATTTGACAAAAAAGTTTTGGGAAGTGGCCTGGGGAAGACTGACACTAAAGATTATGTAGTTAGATTATCTGTCACTTGCAATGTCACCCCCATTTCCAGGTCAATAGATAACCAACTATTGGTCCTAATTAATAAAAGTGTTGTTATTGAGAGACCTTGGATCAAGTAGAATTTTAGACATTAATGAAAATAGAGCATATACCTTACCTGTATCTCACAGGCTATTTGCACATTAAAAATATAATGAAAGGCTTCCTCTAATGTTTCTCCAAGTGCTACCACACCATGGTTCCTTAGTACCAGCACCTAAAATAGAAGCCCCAGAACTACTTGAAATAATAGCCATAGCTCTCACTGTTGAATCAACAGTAGTAGCAACAAAAATAGTCACAATAGCCAGAAACTTGTCACATACCTTACAGCTTGGTCCCAGAACTTTCTGTAGCTGAATTCTCTCTTCCTGTTCATCCAGAGATCCTTGGTAATCATAATATGCAACTTCTCCCAGGATCAGTGATTCTTGAGAGATTGGAAGGATCCCACACTTCATTGAGGATACCTATTTAGTTGTATCAACATGATGTTGAAGCCCAAACAGTAGTGAACTTCTACAGGGACTAGATACCCTTCAGACAGCTGATGAAGTACTCGGCTACTCCTTTTCCCTGCAATCTTCTGCAAAATACTAGATATGAGATCTTGGAATCTGCAGGGCACCACCAATTTAAATGGTGTGCTAATTTGTTTTTATAGAGAATATAAAATGTTTTTTTCCTATTTAAGATTACTAACTTTCATTAAATGGCTCAAATTAAAAAAAAAAAAAAATCCATATTCCTGATGCTACTGTTCTTCCCACAAATTGTTATAAATGGCAGAACTGAAGTCTCTGATCCAAAGTAGCCTACTTTTACATTCTAGGCACAAAAAGAAATCACTGGAAAGAGGGTTTTTACTGTTGATGACTTAAAGAGGGATGTCTGTGAAAATGTAATAATACAGAACAGTAAAAGCATGTAGAGCACAGGGAATTAATAAATTAATTTCCTTCAAGTCACTGTAGGAACCCCTCTACTCCCCACCCTGCAACTTACTGCTGCTGTTGCAGGAGTATGGATGTGTATCACACATTTAACATCAGGGCGTGTGGAGTAGATAGCAGCATGAGGACTGAATCCAGTATGGTCGATTCTCAAATTTGTACTTCCCTGATCAACTACTTCTCCTATTATATTGACTTTTACCTGTGAAATAAGAAAGAAAAGCATGAGGCTGTATTTTTGTCCTATGAGTCAAATATAAGAAAAACTATGGTAGTATTTGCAATGAAACTTAGTCCCACTAAGAAAGTACAGTGCTTGAGAAGCCTGCTAGTAACTCAAGCTTTTTTAATTGGAAAAATCAGGTGGTCTGGGGAAATCTGTTTTTTACTAAATTAGCTGGAAAGTTTCCATTTTATAACACAGCAGCATCTTGGACTAATGTTACATTCTGCCATTCTTGAAGCTCTTTACAGAAGGTAGGAATGCTTTCTTAAGAGATCTAGCTTCAACTTCTTTGATATAGATTCTTCTTAATGCACAGCTTTGACTATCACTGCATAGATTAAACAATAACCACCACCCAACCTTCAATTGTTCCCTATCACCTTCCCCCCAAAAGCCTAACTTAAAATCTGGCACTCAAACACCTCACAATATGATTCTACTTCACCTGGATGGTTTATCTCATGCTACTTTCCCACATACTCCAGGGAAACTGAACTACTTCTTGTCTCTCAAACACACCCTGTGTTTTCTCCTTTGTATGTTGTTCATGCTTTTCCTTTTGCCTGGAATAGCCTTTTTGCTCTAAACTTCTCCCATCTTACTTGAAAGAAATCTTCCTTGAACATTGTACACAGAAACAGCAAGATTATGTGATGATCAACTATGATAAACTTAGCTTTTTTCAGCTATACAGTTATCTGAGACAGTTCTAATAGACTTGGGATAGAAAATACAATCTGTATCCAGAAAAGGAAATATGGAGACTGAATGTGGATTGAAGCATACTATTTTCATCTTTTTTTTTTTTTAGTTTGTTTTTTCTTTTTTGTGGTTTTCCCATTTTGTTCTGATTTTTCTTTCACAACATGACTAATATGGAAATTGATTGTATTTGTATAGCCTATATAAGACTGCTTGCTATCTTGGGAAGGAGGGGAAAAGGAGAGAGAAAAAACTTTGGAACTCAAAATCTTACAAAAATGAATTTGAAAAATACCTTTATATTTAACTATTAAGTAATATATATATATATATATATATATATATATATATATATATATATATATATATAGAGAGAGAGAGAGAGAGAGAGAGAGAGAGAGAGAGAGAGAGAGAGAGAGCGCTGAAAAAACAAAAAACTATTAAGTTAAAAAAAAAATCTTTCCAGGTTTAGTTGAAATGCTACTTCCTCAATGAATTCTTTTTAGATTCTCTCTTCCTCTAGATAAAAATAATATGTTCCTTGCCCTCCCACAACTAAGGAAACTTTTGAATTCTTCTTCTAAAACTATCATGTTATATTATATAAATATGTGTACAAGTCTTATCCCCTCACTATAGTGAGGGAAAGTACCATGTTTCTTATTTTATCTGTCTCAGAATCGAATACCTACAATGCACAATGAACTGCACATAAGAAATGTTTGCTGAATGAATACCAGAATATAAAAAGGTAAGTATCAGGCTATGATGCTATGAGAAATATCATTTATGAATGTCTATGAAGCGCTTTCTCATTTTCTTTAGTATGACAGCCAGAACAGACAAGTAAAAAAGATCACTTCCACATATGAAGAGATGAACTAATCAAACCTAGCTTACATATCAGGACACTTGTCTTACATTTAAACTCCAAGCAAACAATCACTCCAATCAATCACTCCAATACCAATTAATAGTTTTTGCTCAGTTTTTTTTTTTTTTTTTTTTTTTTTTTTTTACACAACTATGTTTACTCATTTCCTCCCAGACTGGAAACTGAGATGTGTTAAGAAAGGTAGGGAACTAAAGACTTAGTAACATAGTAATAATGAAAATTATACCAAGTTGGAGGCTGTGGCTTCAGAAAAAGATAGACCTCTAGGAATAATGATAATGTGGTCTTGTTCCTTGCTTATTCTTACCTGAAAATGAGGGGAAAAAAAAAAAAAAAACCCACAGGAAGTTAGTCTAGCATCACATTTTACATATAGTAAAAAAACAAGTACAATTTGTTATGTACAAATATTCAGTGCTTTACTAGAGATTCACAGGATCACTTGATTTTGCAAAAGTAGACTACATATTATTTCAGCATATTATTTCAATTTTATTTGAGGAAAGTAGGTTAAGACTTATGGCTTAAGTCCAGGGGCATAGTGAATGGCAGATCCAAGACTTAAACCTAAGTCTATGTTTGAATTTGAACTTAATGGTTATCTTTCAGGAGGGAGGGATCAGACCAATTGGGGGGGGGGGGGAAATATTTTGTTTACCAAATTTATGTACAGTGAAATGGCATACTAGTCACAGCAAAACTATCTTAAAAGTTTTAATTGCTCTGCTTCTCTTCTCAAGTAGACTATATATTTGTATACATAAATATATATAAAATCAGGTCAAAGTGAACAGTGAAATGATCAAATAACCAAAAAAAACCATTAGAAATATTCTATGTACATCCCTATCTCTCTATATATTGCTTCTTTAATGCCACAAAAACCCAAAAAGAAAGTAAGAATGTTTCTGTTGCCATGTAGAAAATGTGACATACTAAGTTACTAAGAGTTAAGGGTGGAGAGATACTTAATCTCCTGGAGTGGTTTCCTCATTTATAGATTTCCTGACCAGGATGGAAAGCATGATAGTCAGTGAACGGAGCTGAATAATTTTGGGGGAGTTGTAGTCTCTTCCTCAAGTATGGGAAAGTTAAAAAAAAATTAGCTGTTTTGCAGTTAAGAAGACATAAGTTGAAAACTGATTCCCTAATGCATTCCCTTTTCCCTTCTCTTCTACCCTTCCTCTGGAGAAAAGAGAAAGCAAATAATGATATCTTTTAAGCAAGAGTAGATTATTTAAAAATGGTTAAAAACTCACGGTGATATAGGAATTTGCCAAGTGTGCCCACCCAAACAAGTCAGCAAGTCTATATAAACTGGCTAGTTTACAACGAGTGAGTTTTTCCCCCTTCACATATGAGGTGGTATCTGCACCAGGAAGGTCATTGATGGGTGTAACCATTCCAAGGCCTGAGAGAGAGAGAGAACAAGAAAGAGAAAGAACAGATCAAGTCAATTCCCCGTAGTTTGGTTCAGTTCATATCTCCTCTGGGAAGCAGTCTGGGTTTGGGATAATCCTAGCTCACACAGTGTTTCCTCAGATAGTCTTCTTTCTTGGAATACATGAAGAGCATACAGAGTTAAATTAATATCAGCAATCTTTTCTTCTTGCCTGGTAAAAGCTATTACTTATTTAGGATGTCAGGAAGCAACCATTTCTCAGACTTGACTAGTACAACACCCAAACCTAGCCTTTGAAAGAAAGATTAAATGACACTAAGATATTACTATTCAAACACTAAGACTGCTAATTTTGCTAGAGAGGAAAAGCATAATAGTCATACTTCTAATTTAAAAAATACACACAAAAACCCAAACCCACGAATGCATAAGGTATTTAAGTTAAAATGGAGTTAAATAGCCTGACTATTTGACAGAAGATGCTCTCTCAACAGCCATCAATAACCTAATTACCAAACCCAATGACATTCTCTCAGTTTTCCTCCATTTCTGACATCTCAACATTTGATACTGTTGTCATTCCCTATTTTCTATATTCCACTCTCCAGGTTTTCTTTCTGACTGACTGATCTTGTCCATCTCTTTAACTGGCTCTTCTTCCTTCTCTTGACCCCTAATAACTTCACAGCTAAACCTCTTCAAACCCCATATTGACCCTGACTCCTCTTTTTCTTGCAACAGATTGACCTTGCATCCTCGTGTACTTTGTTGTAAAAATTGAAACCATCTGCCACTAGCGCTTTTATTTCTATTCCTCCCCACCTCAAACCCTCTGTTTTGACCAATCCTTTAATTTCTTTCAGCCTAAGAAGATGGGCTATCATTTCTCCTTGCCAAGGCCAATGCTTTTTTATGACCTTGATTCTGTCAGCCATTCATAATTAGAGAACTTTATTCCAATTAACTGACCTGAAAAAGGTACTGATGTTCCTTAAATCCTTTGCAAATGTAGAGAAATAACTGAGTTTAACATCTAGTTAGCAAGAATTATAGAAAATTAGAAAACCACCAGATGGCATGCTGGAGTGAGCTCCACTTCCACCTCCACCAAACCTCTCCAATAGTGATTTCATGCTGATGTCCCAGATCTCTCCCCATCCCCCTCAGGGGGCAGTGTCTAAGCCTTCTGTCTTGTTTAACTGAAGATACCTTAGGCATGGTGGGTGGGGCTTGCCTAAGCTCCCAAATTTCTAATTATAGTTCTACCACCACTTCACATTTCCTCTGGAACAAAATTCTATTATTCATCTTTCTTTTTACTATTCCCCCTGGGAAGTCTGTCTCCTTATTTCTACTGGTTCCTTTCTTTTCACTCACAACTTTACTCTAGCTCTCTGTATTCTAAAAATGAACATACCAACCATTTTTCCATTTGCTCTATCTCAAGCTTAGTTTCCTCAATTTATTGTCCTACAGTTTTACTCCCCTTCACTGCTAAAATTCTAGAAAGAGTTCTCTGGACTCATCGCCTCCACTTTCTTTCTTTCTTTCTTTTTTTTTTTTGCTGAGGCAATTGGGGTTAAGTGACTTGCTCAAGCTCACACAGCTAGGAAGTGTTAAGTGTCTGAGGCCAGATTTAAACTCAGGTCCTCCTGACTTCAGGGCTGGTGCTCTATCTACTGTGCCACCTAGCTGCCCCTCCACTTACTTTCAAACCTACTTAGCTCTTGACATCTAACTAGCATCTCTAGGACTATACATAAACTGCTCCAAGGTTACAAATAGGTTATTAACCTCAAATTTTGATGGTATAGTCTCAATTCTAACATTTCATTCTTTAGTAACATTTGACACTGTTGGTCATCCTTTGGTATTACCTTTTTGAAGCACTGCTGTCTCTCCTATAGCTTGTTTGACTACTCCAGGTTGATCTCTTTTGATAATTCATCTGCTCTTGCATCCTCAGTGTGGGTGTCTCTCAAGGTGCTCTCTGGAATTTTCTTGTTTTTCTACATTTTGCCTCTCACACACTTGCCCTTTCTCCCAACTTCTTATTTGTACTGATGGTGCTTCCCTTCTCCTAGTCACTCAAGTTTGAACTTTTATCTTTTTATAAAAGTTAATTTTATTTTTATCTTTTACTTTTTTCTCTCCCTTACACTTCCTGTTTCTACTACAAAAAATTAATATGCACTTCACATTTCTCAAACTGACTGACAGAAAAAGGCAATAATATTTATTAATTTATTTATTTTGAGGTTGGGGTTAAGTGATTTGCCCAGGGTCACACAGCTAGTGTCTGAGATCACATTTGAACTCAGGTCCTCCTGAATTCAAGGCTGGTGCTCTATCCACTGTGCCACCTAGCTGCCCCAGAAAAAGGTAATAATAAATGTTGGAGGGGATATAAGGAAACTGAAACACTAATGCATTGTTGGTGGAATTGTGAAAAGATTAAATGATTCAGGAGAGCAATTTGGAACCATGCCCAAAGAGAGAATCTTTTCAAAAAGAAGGCACAGATGACAAAAGTTTAATTTCCCAACTAACTTACTGAGGGGAGTTGAAGCAAAACCTGAGAAAGAGCTGGCCATGACATAATCTGCGATCTGTTGCAATGCCAGCAGTCCAGTTGGATTGTGACCCTTCTTCATCTGCTCTTGAATAAGGCATTCCAGGTCTTCTCGAAAGGCCTACAACAAAAAAGGCTCATCAGTGAACAGTCAACTTTCATATAACTAAATATCTGAAATGACTAAACATTCTATTGACTAAGATTCAATTTGAATCTTTTCCCTTTTTAATAAATTTTAATTTAAAAATTAGAAGCAATTTAAAACCATATACAAGAGGCTAAATAACATGGAAATACAAACAACAACAAAACACTGAGGCCCTATCTTTGAGAAAGAAATAATGATTTGGGTATCAGTACAGTAAGTGAAGCCTTTTAAAGTTCATAGTCTCTAGCATGTAAGGAAATGATGTTAGCAACACTTTTCGCAAGCACAGAATATAAAGTCTTCTGAATATCCATTCCTTCACTAAAAGTATAATAATCTAAACCAGGAGTGATTCTTTGACTTTACAACACTTTACAAAGCCTAATAGTTTTACATGCAGGCTGATATTTCTATAGTGTTTTAAAGTTAATAACCATCCCCATTTTACAAATGAAGAAACTGAGACTAAGCGAAGTTAAATTACTTGAAGACTATCATATAACTAATATCACACATGGGATTCAAAGGATGTTCTTCCTGATTCAAAATCAGGTACTCTATGATACCCTTATTTCTTCATGTCTAAGTAATCATGAATTTCTAGTTTGTGATTTCCATGGCAGCTCTTTAGCAGCTTGAAGAACTATGAAAATGAGCTGGTACTGGCTACTTTCCAACAGCAGCACTTTGCAAGGGCCACCAGGTGCTGAAGCAATTTAATTCTCCCTAACTTCGAGTTCCAGATGTTTCCATTTTGGCCACAGGCCCATAGAAGAGATTTGTTTCACTTTTAGAGACAGAAAAAAAAAAAAAAAAAAAAAAAAGATATTCTCTGGAGTGCTCTTTATGTAAACCAAAATGCATGTACCTAAGAGAAAAAAAAAAAATATATCACTCTGCTAACAAGGAAAAATCTTATCAATCATTTAAGTTCTTTTAGGTCACCCTATCAGCCTAAACAGTTTATTTTACTTTCTCCCCAAACTAATCTTGTTAAATCACAATGTGTCTTCTCACTTGTTTGTTTTCTCTTTCATTAGTAGCCTTACAAATGAGAGCTTTATTTGATTTCATACTACCTGTTTTGTTTCAACAATGTGAAAACAATTTATATAAAAAATATAGTATTAACTCTTCCTGCCATAGTCCTCAGGAACAAATCACAGCCATGTATCTCAAGACTCAAAAAGTCTTCTCATATATGCCCAGTGTAATTAGGCCCAAAGCCTTAATGTGCAGATCAGGTAAATTTGGTTTTCCCACCTAGGATGGTTTACTTAATTTTTCTTTTAGGAATCAAGTAAAATTGAAGTCTATTCAATTAGGAAACAGCTGAACAAGCTGAGGTGGTTTGGATTGTATTGTGATTCTATTGTTTTGTAAGAAAGGATGAAGGAGAAGATTTCCGAAAAACCTGGGAGGACTCATATAAACTGATACAAAATGAAGTGAGTAGAACTAGAATGGCATTATATACAGCATCAGCAATATTGTAATAATGATCAATTGTGAAAGACTTAGCTGTTTTGATCAATACCATAAATCAATGTAATTCCAAAGAACTCATAATGAAAAATGTTATGTACTATCAGGAGAACTGAAGTATAAATTGAAGCATACTTTTTTCCACTTTATTTTTCTTATTCCCCCTCACTCCCCAATATGATTAATATGGAAATATGTTTTGCATGACTTCATATGTCTGATGGGTATTTGCCTTCTCAGTGGATTTGGGGGAAGGACTTTAAGGAAAGAATTTGGAATTCACAATAAAAAAAATGAATGTTAAAAAAGTTTGTGAGTGTAAATTAACAATACAATCAGAGAAAATTAATGCAACACATTACCAGTTTTTAAAATGTCCATATGAAATGTTTGGTTAACTTCATTAGATTCAAATTGGAATAGCTTTCTGTAAAGGGCTAGAACTGAGTAATGCACTTGATAATGAAGCACGTGAGACTAATTGCCAATTGGACAGTTCCCTATTAACTTGTGGAAGGCTGACCCGCCCCAGCTGTTCTTAGCTGACTTGATTGGTGGGACAAAGAGGGAGAAGCGCCGTGTGTGGGAGGAGTAGGAGGAGGAAGAGGAAATTGAGACGAAGATGCTGAGTCAATCTTTCCTGGCTTTTGAGGAAGGAAGGTGTGTGTGAGATTGCTAGACCTAACCCCCTGACCTTGACTGTAAAAGATCAAGAATAAAGACATTTAGTGATCCTGACTCTGGCTGATTTCTGGGAAGACAGAGTTCCAGCAACTTTCTTGGCAATTTTTTTTTTTTTTTTTTTTTTTTGCCAATTCTTAATATCGTATATTAAGATTAACTTTTATACACATTAGAAAACCTTGTTCATTACTTTTCTAGACTCCAAGTGAAAAGTTCTCAAAGTATTATACAGAGATTTCAGGGGGTTCCTGAGACTTAGTAGGTCTACGAGGTCAAAATTATTTTCATAATAATATTAAAATGTTTTAATTTCTAATATAGTAAATACAGAATCAACCCATATTTACAGAAGATTTTTTTTTTTTGGGGGGGAGGGAGCAAAAAGGCCTAAAAGGGCCTGGTTGCATGAAGACATACCAAAAGACATAATCTGAATGGACTTCCAGCCCCTTAAAGTACGGAAAGGTGACAAAAATGCAGACCCTGATTCTTTTCCTACTGGAATAAAAGACATAAAATTCTTGATTCTAGGAATAGTGGAGAGGATACTAAGGTAATTCAAATAATATATCTTGCTCCAAGAGACAGACAACATAAGGACTTAGTCGGTTTTTGCATATGAGTTGCTTAACAGATTAAATGATTCTAATCATATATCTGGAGGTCAAATAAATGCTTCCTTCCTGAAGTATAGAGGTTATATATTAGTTTTGTTTAAACAAAGCTTCTGCTGTAGAGTAGAGCTAAATATGCAACCAGACCCTTTTAGGTCTCTCTGACATGAGGGTGTTTGGCTTTCAATTCATATTCAGCTCTTCCTTGAGCAAGATACTTATTCACTATGGGCCTCATTTTCTTGATTTGTAAAATGAAAGAGCGAGGCTAGTTGAATTTTCAGTTTAGCTTTAGCTCTAAGTTTTTGATTCTAGATAGCAATATATAGTTAAAGATTATGATTAAGATGCTTCAAATTGCAATAAACATAACAGATTTGGAATTAGTAGTGTGAGTAAGGTGGGAAATTGTGTAGGATTCTTTGTTCAAATTCTTAAAAAATTGGGCCCCTACCTTTATTTCCAGCCCCATTTCCCTTGCTTACCATAGTGGAGATTAAGAAAGACTCTAAGACTTGGAGTCAGAAAATGTAGGTCCAAGTCTTGGCTGGTCTCACCTTTAAACATCTTAATTAGCTATCCTTCAAGACCAAGCTCAAATACCTGCTCCAAAAAAGCTTTGCCTAATCCTAATCACTACAACGTAAAGAGTAGCAATTACTGCTGCCTAAACCATTTATTTGGCACTTAGGGCCCAGAGCTCTGTGATTTCTTCCTTGTAATCCTTTTCTTCCCTCCATGGCAATAACAAACCCTTCACACCTTAGTTTTTTGTGACTAGCCTTCTAGCAGTAAGTCTCTTGAAACCCAGCCAGGGAAGTCCTTTTCTATGTCAGTAGGACTTGTTAAAGAGTCTGCACTCTACTAGCAAAATCTTTGAGAATCATATCTCCTTATCAAGTAGTAATAAAAGTTGAACTTCAGTGGAGGATACTATTTATACTGTTTTTTACTGTATGATCACTCTCCCATACTATAAGATTCTTGTATGTCTTATATATCTTTATCTCAACATATATAGGTATTTGTTATAAGCTGAATAAAATCAGCTGCTTAGACCTTTTTTCCCCCCATATCAATAACTTTCACATTCAAGAATTTGAAAGAAATTTCAACTTTAATCTGGATGGTGAATCCACAATAGCAATGATTGATTTCACAAAATATAAGCAGCTTTTTCTTAAAAAGCTTTATCAGCTAAAAGTCACTAATGAGAAATTCTCACAAAAGTAATTTAGCCTGTCCATCATCTATTGGGGAGAATGGGATCTTCACCTTTTGATGATGACAAGAAAACATTCATTACATTCTATAACACTATACATAAATGAACGGTTACTTTAGTTCATTCCCAGTATACTGAAATGAGTGTAAAGATCTCAGGAAAAAACTCAGAAAAGCATTGCTAAAGCTACCAAATGAAAAATAAAAGTTTTTAGGCATGGACCCACATTTAACACCACATACTAACATAAGATCAAAATGGGTCCAATATTTAGGCATAAAGAACGAAATCATAAATAAATTGGAGGAACATGGGATGGTTCACCTCTCAGACTTGTGGAGGAGGAAGGAGTTTGTGTCCAAGGGAGAACTAAAGACCATTATTGATCACAAAATAGAAAATTTTGATTACACCAAATTAAAAAGTTTCTGCACAAATAAAACTAATGCAAACAAGATTAGAAGGGAAGTAACAAATTGGGAAAAAATTTTTACAGTTAAAGGTTCTGATAAAGGCCTCATCTCCAAAATATACAGAGAATTGACTTTAATTTATAAGAAATCAAGCCATTCTCCAATTGATAAATGGTCAAAGGCTATGAACAGACAATTTTCAGATGATGAAATTAAAACTATTTCCACTCATATGAAAGAGTGTTCCAAATCACTATTGATCAGAGAAATGCAAATTAAGACAACTCTGAGGTATCACTACACACCTGTCAGATTGGCTAAGATGACAGGAACAAATAACGATGAATGTTGGAGGGGCTGTGGGAAAACTGGGACACTGATGCATTGTTGGTGGAGTTGTGAAAGAATCCAACCATTCTGGAGAGCAATCTGGAATTATGCCCAAAAAGTTATCAAAATGTGCATACCCTTGACCCAGCCATACTACTACTGGGCTTATATCCCAAGGAAATACTAAAGAAGGGAAAAGGACCTGTATGTGCCAAAATGTTTGTGGCAGCCCTTTTCATAGTGGCTAGAAGCTGGAAGATGAATGGATGTCCATCAATTGGAGAATGGTTGGGTAAATTACGGTATATGAATGTTATGGAATATTATTGTTCTATAAGAAATGACCAACAGGAGAAATACAGAGAGGCTTGGAGAGACTTACATCAACTGATGCTAAGTGAAACGAGCAGAACCAGAAGATCATTATACACTTCAACAATGATACTATACGAGGATGTATGCTGATAGAAGTGGATTTCTTCAACATAGAGAAGAGCTAATCCAATTCCAATTGATTAATGATGGACAGAATCAGCTACATCCAGAAAAGGAACACTGGGAAATGAGTGTAAACTGTTATTTTTACCTTCTGAATCCAATTCTTCCTGTGCAACAAAAAATTCGGTTCTACACACATATATTGTATCTAGAATATACTGTAATATATTTAACATATATAAGACTGCCTGCCATCTGGGGGAGGGGGTTGGGGGAGGAGGGAAAAAATCTGAATAGAAGTGCAAGGGATAATGTTGTAAAAAATTACCCATGCATATGTACTGTCAAAAAAAAAGTTATAATTATAAAATAAAATAAAAATTAAATTATAAATAAAAAAACAAAAGATAGCAAAAAGCAAGTCAGTAAAAACAAAAAAAAATTTAAAAAAAATAAAAGTTTTAAACTAGAGGGAGGATGATTTTTTTTTTCTCTCAAAACGATGTGTGTGTTTAAATGCATAAGATTTCTGAGTTTGAAGTTTACAAAGGTTGAGGCTACTCTTTAGTGCTCAGTGTACTCACATTCAGAGATGTTTAAAAAAACTTTCTTGATAAAAGAATTTTGAAATATTTTTGAGTTAAAAAAATTTAACAGGACAGAACTTTCAGGAGAAAGAAGTAGCAAGAGATGGAAAACAATATAGATGAGGATTAATTAAAAAAAAAGAAACAGAAGGATGTATATTTCAGTGATTTTTAAACAAAGTAAAATTAAGATTAATTTATCAGGTTTATCCAACTCCATTACAATGGAGGATCATTTAACAAAATACTGATGGATATCAGGAATATGTCAGAGGTTGTTTTAAAAAATACATCTGGATGGATAACCTCATAATAGGTAATTACTGTTGGGAGGAAAACTAAGAAGGAAAAAGGAAAAGATTATAGACTAGCTGTGCCCAAGGCACCCTGCAATTATGTTATTAGATCTCCTCTGAAGGGGGATTAGAAGCATTACAAATAAATTCAGAATTCCTCCATAAAGTAATGTATCCATTTGGAAAATAGGCAGTTGCCATCGCAGTTCTTATGACAATATCTTAACATGAAGTTAATAAGTTATTATGGTATCTTCAAGGAGAGAATATGTGGGAAAAATACACATAAACATAATAATGAGTTTCTATAACTTAAACTTCTCTCCAACAATAGTTAGCATTATTAGAGCTTGGTTATACAGATACACATAATGAAATTATGTAATTTTGAATTTCCACCTAACTTTGAAATGTTTATAACCTTTGACAGCGTTTTGGTTTGAAAAATTTTCATGGTACCAAAATGCCCAAGTTATCACCACCTACATTCTTATCCTATTTTGCAAATGCCATTGAACATTTTTTTAATAATCAGTCTCTCATGGAGGGAAGGTCCAGAAGCTTGAATTTTTTCCCCTCAAGTCCACCAGCTGTTTTCCATTAAACAGTCAAGTTTAGCTAGGGCCTGTTGAGAAACTTTCAGTTTTTACTAACTCAAGGACCACCCAGTTTTTTAGTAGTTTTTGGGCTGAGACTTTACCTCACTAAGTCTTGATGAACAAGGGAATGAGACTATACCTGATTTCTGTGATCTGTCATGGGCACTTCATTATTTGTCTACAGAGAATCTATACATTCCAATTTAGTGTTTCTATAAGCCAAAGAGAACTTAAGTGGGTTTTTTTTCTCTGTTGCCTTAAAGAAATTTGTAGAAAAACCAGCCTTTGACTGCTATTTGATTTCTATTTACTCATTCTCATTAAACTTTATCAAAGCAATTTTCTATTTAAGAATCTTATTTTTGCTATGCCATGTAATTAAAACAAGAGACATGTATGTCTACAAACCTATTTTTGTCTGATAGTGAAGATTGGTAATTATGAAGTTCATTATGAAAACATTCTTCTGTTAAAAAAAAAAAAAGATTATAAGGTATCATGTTGTAGTCAAGAAACAGCTAAGGAAGTATCTGAAGAAAAGTGAATTTGAAGTCACAAGTCCTTGGATAGGAGCAATCTTAGATGTCAAAGGGAAAAGGAAGATTGTGTTCCACCCCTAATTTCTTGGCTCATGTGGTAAGATGTATACTGCTTATGTTTCTGTCACTCATACTTAGGATCACAGAATATTACTGATGGAAGGGGCTAAATATAACCTAATCTAAGCTAGCAATTTTACACATTGAAAATAGCAACAAGCAAAATTACTTGTCTAAGACCTTGAAATCAAATGGTGACAGATAACCATCAATAAATATTTACTAAGCACCCACTATGTGTTAGGGAAAACAAATTCAAAGGATGAAAAAAATCTTTATTCTCAAGAAGCTTAAATTCTAATGGGTAGAATTACATATATAATGTATGCATGTAAGTATATAGAGAATAATTATAAAGAGAATAAATGCAAATAAAAGCAAAGTATTTGGGGCAGGAGGATGCTAGCAGTTGGAATTAGGAAAGCTTCATTCATGTAGAAAGTAGTACTTGATCTGTGTCTTAAAAAAAAAAAAAGGATTCCATAAAGGGGAGATATTCAGGATGGCTCATGGGAGATGGAATGTGTGTCAACAACAGAGAAGGATTCAGCTTGCCTAGATCACAGAGTGTAGGAAGAAGAGTTATATACAACGAGGCTAGAAAAATAGGATAGAATAAGGTTGCAAAAGGCATTAAAAGTGAATTGGAAGGACATATTTCATCCTAGAGGCAATAGGGAATCATTGGAATTTAATGAGTAGGGGAAGTGGCATGGTCAGATATGTGCTTAGAGGAAATCACTTTGATAAAGGTTTGGAAGATACATTAAAATGAGGGGATGTACTTGAGGCAGGGAAATTGTGAAAATCTGAGTAAGGGGTGATGAAAGACTGAACTAAGCTGGATATTATGGCAAAATTTTGGCATTTCAGAAAATTTACAAAACTGGTAGTTCTTTTTGAGTTTGGTTGATTTATTTGGGACAAGGGAATGTGAAGGAGAGATAAATGAATTTTTATCTTCATGAGATTCTCATATTAGATGGGTATAGAAAACAATATGATTTTTTTTACACTTAAATATATTATTTCTAAGTACCATAAGCTTTCATCCTTGACTTTTCTTGATTATGACATACTCTCAGAATCTCTAATCAATGTTATAAAAAGGTTTTTCCTTTGGGGAGAATGAAATCATAAGTTATCTTAAAGTAGAACACCCAGCATAACAAAATCCTGACCATCCAAAAATAAAGTCTTTTATATTTTTCTTTTTTTTTTATGGTCACAAATGAAAAAATAAGTATGTATGAGAAGGGAAGTACATAGGTCCTTATTAAGTATTACTGAGTCAAATGATCTATGAAAAAAAAATTGAAGAAGTAGTGAAAAGTGGACATAGAAGCTAACTTTTTAAGATCCTAAGCCTCACATGAGTGGGTCCCATGTGGAAAATAGGAAAAGAAAAAGAAGTTTTTTCTAACTCTTGCATATGTTAGAAATTCACTTTGCCATGTTAGCAGTTTTTCTTTTCTACATGAGGTTTTGATAATATATAGTTAATGATTTACAATTACCATCTCTAACGGCATTTCTATAGAAAGATTTGGGAAAAATTTGGGATCCATAAACTTGATTAAAAAAAATTAATAAAAGGATTTCAGTGTAATTGGTTTCCTTTATAATCCTATGGATATAATTTTATGCATATAAAAGTATTATTCTGAGAAAAAGTCCTTAGTCTTCACTGACTGTCACTGGGGTTCATGACACACAGAGAAAAGTTAAGAATCTCTGCTGTAAGATGAGAAGAAAATTGTTGTACTGTCCAAATAGTATTTTCTTGTATCTTCTAGTTTAAGAAGTCACATTTTCATGTTTGGTCTATATTTGACTTCATTCAAAAAAATCTCTACTAAATCCTCCTCCATATAGCAAAAAAACAAAAACAAAAACAAAACAACAATAATTAATTGTCCCTCCAGAATTATGAAATAGAAAATATTTGGAAAACAAGTTTTTTTAGGGACAGAATTATGTCAACCAAATCAGTGTGGTTCTCAAAAGATTTGAATCCAGGCTCCAGAGCCGAAATTGCACCCGTTATTTAAGATTATTAAAGATAAGACAGATCACAGGACTCAAGATTATTGACTTAAGTCTCTACATTAGTACATTCAGGGGCAGATAAGAGGTATAGTGGATGGAGTATGGGCTTGATGTCAGGAAGAGCTGTATTCAAATTCTTTTTCATTCATTTAATGTGGTATGACTTAATCTCTCTCTCAGTCTTTTCATTTGTAAGATAGGGATAATAAAAGCATCTGATTCAAAAGGATGTTGTGAGCATTAAATGAAATAACAAATTTTGTAAAGTACTCTGCAAACCTTAATGTACTTTATAGGTGCTAGCTGCTATCATAATAATATTAAGGTGGAGATCTGAAAAAAATTGCAGACATTCTCTCAAAGGCTCAATATTTTAGACTCCCTGGTCAAATTTAGAATAATCTTCCTATAATTTATTTTTAAAAATTGAATCATTGCCTACTTTCTTCTCTTTGATAATAGCACAACAGAGGCAACCTTTTATTCTTTACTAATTACTGGGCATTTCACAAGGCCAGTTGGAAAAACAAGATCCATAAAATCATTACTTAATTATTGTCTAATTATTTAATTATTATTTAAACCACTACTTATTCATCTTTATTAGATACAAAGATAACCAGTATCATTAAGTCAATTTGCAAACAATGAGGGGGGATAGAGAATGTACCTGTGATTTCCTTAGCATGGAGAATTCTATCATGAAGAGAATCTCCCTAGCAATGAAAATTGGCTGCTCTTTCTCTGCAATTTATAGTCTTACAGAGTTGCTTAGGATACTTAAAGGTTAAGTGATTTGCCCAGTTACAAAGCCATTATGTGTCAGAGGTGAGACCTGAATCTCTTCTTAGCTGAGGCTTTCCCAACTCTCTAAAGAAAGGAACCTCCAGTTTACAAATGAAGAAAACAAAAACAAAAACAAAAAAACCAAAGTCAGAGCCTAAGTAGGTTAGTAAGGAAAAGTCAGAAACAAGGTGGGAAATCTTACTTAATTCTGCATTCACCAAACTGCAGGGCAAAGCAATGGATCCAAAGGCATAAATTTCCTTACACAAATTTTATTTTCTTAGCTATAATTAGGAGTCAATAATCTACTCTAAGTGTATTTCATAAATAACCTCAATTTATAATATAGACTAATCTAAGGATTCTCAATTTTATCTTCTTTAAATTTACTATTTTTTGCCACTCTCGATTGGTTAATACAATTTACTCTTCTTGCTATCTAAACTATTTTAATTAATTGATAATGATCAGCAAAGTTAATAAACCAGTGTAGTATTTACCACAACTTATTTTTTAAAAATACAAATATTTGTTCTTTCCTGAATTTTCTTTTTGTCTTTCTTCTTTACTCTAGAAATTGTGTTTGTCTTAAATTCTGTTTATCAGAGGCTAGAATATTCAAACTGAAAACTTCATCTTTTTTTCTAAAGTGTTTCATCTCTAGAATCTTGTACTTGCTACTCCCTAATCAAGGCCTCTTGATTATTGTCTGAGTCACTTTCAAGCACGAGTTGCTTGAGGGGAAAATCCCTAGTCTGCTTTTGATTCAAATTTTGCAATTTTGCCCATAGAAAATTAAAGAAATAATTTGCTAGTCACCTTCAGCATCTCAATGCCTGCACACTCATTTTAATAGTTAGAAATCTAATATTCCCAAACTGAGCTTCACATGACCAAGAGCATTGAATGATGCCTCAGGGCCACGCTAATTTCATTACAAATGCTGCTTTGAGTCATTGTGAATATAACAAGTCAGTCTGCATTAATAGATTTGATCAATCTTTTATAATACAATACTTGAAAGTTTAAATACTAAAGGATATCATTCTTATCCAGAAAACTGAGTTACAAAACAAAAAGGGTTCATCCAAGAGCCACCTGAGCTGAGTTGGAGCCTGTAGTGAAAACATGCTGAGACTCCGTGATCTCTCTATCACCTGTGGAGAAAGTATGTGCATTCTCAGCACCACTGTGATTTTTCAATCATGTTCAATTAGGTTGCTCTCTCATCCTCCACAACCAACACATGGCCTTTGTGATTTTACTCTGAGGTTAGAGCAACAGTAATAATTCTTTTAGCGTTCATTCAGAGAAACTGGATGCTGTCTCAAAAATAGGATTACAGCCTGTTAGTGAGAGGGGCTGGATCTCTGATTCGTGAGTATAGTGTTATTTAGAAAGAGAATATAAGGCAGGTCCTCATTTTGTCTGCAATTTTTAATCTTAGGGAACTGCTCAGGACACTGAGCCAAGGTTTACACATCTAGTATGTGTCCAAAGCAATACTTGAACCCAAGTCTTCCTAAGCCCAGACCTCTATGAACCTCTATCCTGTCTCATTATAGCTTAGTATGCATTAAAATCAATTTAGGCAAGAAGAGGGGAGAATTTATTTTATAAAAATAGGTTTCAGGTGACAAAATCATCTTTTCTTTCCTCTTTTCTCAAGCTTTCCTTCAACCCTATTCTGAACCTCCAGGTAAATGCAAGATGACATTTGTGCATAAGCGGCTTCTCACCAAGGTCTTGATTCCTCCTAGATCAATCATGCCTTTCTGCACTCCAGTGATTTCCCAGCCTGAGCTCAATGTCCTTGAGCTCACTAGTTGCTTTTGTACTTCTCTAATGAAGCATAGCACCCAGAAAATTCACAAGAAAAAGTAACCCTAGTGAATGCTAGTTTGTTCTTAAGTCTTTACAAGCCAAACATATAAATTAGCTGTCTGCTTCTCCAAAAGGACTGGGGGCAACGGGAACTTCCTCCACGCCCAAGCTCATCTGATTTCCTTTTTTGATAGGGCATCCTGAGTTTCCCACCTCTATACTCAATCTTCCTAATAGGAGGAAAAACTTAAATTTCCTTAAACTTCGTTGACTTACAGGACTTTGCAGGATTTGAGTGACTCTCTTTCTTTGCTCCATCATATTGAAGTCTTGTCTTAGGTCCGGAGACATATTCCTTTCCCTAATGTATTCAGGGTCATTTTCATTGATGCGATCAAAATACCTCTCTTTGTGAGGCATGCTGGGAGGGGGAGGAGTAGTGATCACTCCTGGATTAGCATCTGAACTCATGTTTCAAGGCTGTCAATTCTTCTTGTCACCTGTATCAAGAAAAAGAGAAATGGAAGAAATTAAGGTCATTATAAAATCTAACTTAAAGAGTATAAGCATAAAAAAGTTCTTGTCCTTCCAGTAATGATGGCAATATCCTTAGCAGTTTCTCAAATGAAAGCAGACCAAGTTCTAGCTTTGTGAAGATCTCCTAGGTAATAACGCTAAATAGTAAACTGTTTTGGAAGCTGATGAAAACAAGCAGCTAAACCATGATAATGGAATCAACTAATTGTCAAATAAAACTGTGAAAGAGAACAGTGATTACAAAATGGAAAATTAAGATATGATTCAGATAGTAAAAGACCATGTTTTAACTTGTAATGTCTATCATTTTATAGGCATTTTTTTCATCTGAAAAAAAAAACACCATAACTATATTATGAACCACAGTAATATTTTTTTGATTTCTTGATAGATTGAACCTTAGCTTTATTTAGTAGGTTCACTTTATTTCAGTGTCAATTTGCTTGCACACTAGAATAACACAGTTTCAGGATTTTCAAATGATTCAGCAAATTCCTTGGAAAATGAAAATTGGGCAGATTAAAAGGAGATGTGAGTGTATGTTTGTGTATGTATGTGTGTGTTTGCTTATAGGCAATGAAGTGATATGTTTTGCTTGACTATGCATATTTGTTACAAGAAATGTTTTTCTTTTTTCCCTTTCTTTCAGTGGGGTGATGAGGGAGAGAAAATATATTTCTCTTAAGTAAAAGAAATTAGAACTGAGTGGTGCTACAAATGAGGTAAAAATGTTAGTTTTGCTTAATTGTTCTCCTTTGCTATAAAAGACTCACAGAAGGGGCAAAATGGAAATGTTGAAAGTAAAAACAAAACATCATTATGACTTTTTTTAAAAATGAAAAAAGATCTGGGTTTTAGTGGACAACAAACTTTATGTGATTTCAACAGTGTGATATGAAAGCCTAGAAACTTAGTATAAACTTAAACTGCTTAGAAAGAGACATCTAGGTCATGTTTTAAAGCAATCAAAATGGTGAATGGCCTTCCATATGAGGACTAAGGAAAGAGTGCTAGATGTTTCAACCTGGAAAAGAGAAGACTTGGAGAGGAATGTGCTAACTCTGGCTGACTATCTCAAGGGCTGTCACATTGAAAGGGGCCAAGATGCCTGACACATAATATATGCTATAAATGGGAGCTATTAGCTATCATGGGTAGTCTCCTGGGCTGACATAGAGTACAGTTATTGTTATTGTGAATGTTGAATTGTTTCAGTCCCATCTGACTTTTCATGACCCCATTTGGGGTTTTCTTGGAAAAGATACTGCAGTGGTTTGCATCAGTTTCCTCATCTGTATAATGAGCTGGAAAAAGGAATGGCAAATATTCCATTGTTTTCTATAAGAAAACCCCAAACGGGGTCATAAAGAGTCAGATAGGATGAACAATAAATGCAGGGTCTCAGATATAGTAAAACAACAACATTGCCCTGGCCTGGCCCTAAGTAAATGCCCAACTGTGCTAGGAAGCTGTGCAGTTTATCAGACTGTAAATTTCTCAGACTTAAAAAGTTGACCAAGGGCAGTGCTCTCTAGGATATGTGTTGCTCCCTCAAGTGTCCCTTTACCTGCCCCTGTAGCCTGGCATTTCCCTGAATCATGTACTGGGACGTTCTCCCATTAGAAAATTTCCATGTACAAGTCTGGGACTGACACTATTATACAATGAAGAAAAGGATTTGGGTAGTGGTGGTGGGGGGAGGCTGATCAAGGGAAATGTTAGGAGGAAGCAAGATATGAACTTGTTACTCTTAATAAAAATTGATGCTTATATAATGCTTTGTTGTTAACAATGTACTCTAAAAGGATTATTTCATTTGATCTACTTACTAACCTTGTAAAATAGGCAGTTCAAATAATAGGGTCATAGGAGCACTCTTCTGGAGTGCCATGTTACCCCCATTTTACAAAAAAAATCATAACCTATTATGGTCTTCTTCCCCCGACAGATTTTGTACTAGTGAAAAGTAGTAAAACTCAAAGATAAAATTCAAATCCTAAAGCCTTGATTTATGCTTTCATTATTCTTCCTTTACAGATGAGAACAAAAATGTCAACAGTACTTAAATGACTTGTCCAAGATTATATAGCTGAACTAGGTCTATATTCCCCAAGAGATCAAAGAATAAAGAAAAGGAGCCAGCTTTTTTTTTTGTAGTGACAAATACTGGAAACCGATGAGATGCCCATCAATTAGGGAATGATTGAATAAATTACGATGCACGAATATGATGGGATACTATTACTCTGTAAGAAATGATAATGGGGGTAGTTTCAGAAAAATTTGGACAGATGGTTTGAGCTGATGTAAAGTGAGGGGAATAGAACCAGGATAATTTATACAATAAAAAAAATAGTGTAAAAAAATTAATTTTGAAAGACTTAGTATTTCTAATCAATATAATGACCAATCACAGTTCCAAAGTTGTTTGTTGTTTTTTTTTTTGGCTGAGGCAATTGGGGTTAAGTGACTTGCCCAGGGTCACACAGCTAGGAAGTTTTAAGTGTCTGAGGTCAAATCTGAACTCAGGTCTTCCTGACTTCAGGGCTGGTATTCTACCCATTGTGCCACCTAGCTGTCCCCCAAAGTATTTCTAATGAAACCTATGCTCTCCACTGACAGAGAAATAACAGAGTATAAACTGAAGCACATTATCCCTTATTGTTTTTTTGATGAACATAACTAATGTAAGAATTTGTTTTACATGATTATATCCACCAGTATTGAGTCTTGTTTTCTTTCTTCTCAGTAGGTGAGGAAAGATAGAAGGGAGACAATTTAAAACTGAAATAAAATTGAATTAAAAAAATAAAAATTAAAACAAAATTATATAAATAGCAGAGTCAGATTTCAATCTAAGACTTTTGGCCTTAAGTTTTGAAAAATTTATTCTTAGTTCTCAACCCAAAAGATCAAACAGGACAACACAGAATCCAGATCAATGTTTAAGGTCAATCAAGTCCCTTCAAAATATAAAGGGGGTGCCACTTGAGAATTTAAAATTTTTTTTCCAATAATATTTTACTCCTCCAAATATATGCAAAGACAGTTTTCAACAATCACCCTGCAAAACCTTGTGTTCCAAATTTTTCTCCCTCCCCAAAACAGCATGTTATCAGATGTAGATTAAACATGTGCAAATGTTCTAAACATTTCTATATTTGTTAGGCTACACAAGAAAAATCATATCAAAAGGGGAAAAAACCCCAGCAAACAAACAACAACAACAAAAAGGTTAAAATACTATGCTTTGATCCATATTCCATCTCCATAGTTCTCTTTCTGGATGTTGTTGGCACTTTCCATGACAAATTTATTGGAATTGTCAAGGATTTTATTTGTAGCAGCCTGTGGTCTTCCATCACTCTGTGGGAGTTCCTGTCACTACCTTGCATGGATGAATACCATATATGTCAAAACATTATAATTTCTAGGATGCTAGAATATAAGGACAATAGAATAGCATGTTTGAAGTTGTGACTGTATAAGGAAATCTGGGATATGTAATTGACACAAATAAAGAGGTACTAAAAGGGCCCTTTCAAGTGAACTATTTTGGGCTGGTTATGTGTCAGCTTTCAGTTGTGCCCATCTAGAATTTGCATTTTGAAATGGCTCTGTGTGTGTGTGTGTGTGTGTGTGTGTGTGTGTGTGTGTGTGTGTGTGTGTATGTGTGTAGCATGTGCAAAAAACAACCAAGTATAGTAATTTCTTAGCAAGTTTGATCATCTTTATTGACTTTGGTAATAAAATGGAAATTTTCTATAATACTGAATAGCAGCTATGTGTATCATAAAAGCAAAGCTTCAAATATCTATCATGAATGGGGTATGAAGAACTATGAAAGTTTAACAACTTTTTGGTGTTTCAATATTGGAGGCTTTTTTTTCTAAAAGATTTTGTATTTTAGTATGTGTTAGAGAGGGACATATCATCTTTGTCCCATAATGATGTTAAAATAAATATACTTTACTTCATAAACAAAGATTTCCCCCTATCAGAAAACAATCACTACAATGTCAAAAAGATACAGAATATAATTCAGGACATAGGAAATTGAATTGTGGAACATTATAGGAATCAGATAAAACCTCAGTTGTTAAAGTAGTTATCTTTGAGAAAGTCTTTGTTTCCAAACTACCTTCCTAATAATAGCTCTCCCAGTAAATTTACAAGGTAGCTTGAATAAATTGAACCAAAAAATTCAAAACTGCTTTTTAGTAGGTAATTTTACAAAACAATTTTAGTTACAGTCAACATAAGAATTTGTTTGGTTTTGCTATGAATATTTGTTATAAATTCTTTGTTTTTTATTTTTTGAGAAGTTCAGAAAAAAAAGGGGGTGAGAAGGCCAGGGGTTAAAAAAAAAGAAAGAAAGAAAAAAGAAAAAACCAACCAACTCCACAACAAAAAGAAAAGAATCATAGAAGCATCTATCTATCTATCTATCTATCTATCTATCTATCTATCTATCTATCTATCTATCTATCTATCTATCTATATATGAAACAAAGACCAGACAGGAAGCCAGAAGGAAGCAGAGCAAAGTAGGACAGTTTTGAAAGCTATTCTTTGAATTTCTTATATACGTACAAAAAATCCTTTCCCTCAATTACATTGTAAAAACAATTTTTAAACATTTTTTAAAAAGTTGTAAATTCCAAATTTTCTTCCTGTAACCCTCTTCTCTCCCTCCTCCAGACTAAATAAGCTATCTAATATAGGTTATACATGTGCAATCTTACATGATCTCCATATTAGCTATTTTGTAGAAGAAACTTAACCTGAAAAAAAAAAGTAAAAAATAGTATGTCTCAGTCTGCATTCGGACCAGTAAGAATTCAAATGACTGAAAATAGTTAAGTCATTCACAGTTATTCACAATATTGCTGTTACTATGTACAATGTTCTCCTGGCTTTGCTCACTTTTTGGCATCAATTCATATAAGTCTTTCCAGGTTTTTCTAAAACTATTCTACTCATCATTTCTCATAGCACAATAGTATTCCATTACAATCATATATCACAATTTGTTCAGCCATTCCCCAATTGATAGGTATTCCCCCAGTTTCCATTTCTTTGCCATCTTAAAAACACAAAATGTTATAAATATTATTGTACAAATATGTCTCCCCTCCTTTTTTTAATCTTTTTGGAATACAGACCTGGTATTGGTATCACTAGATCAAAGGGATGCACAGTTTTATTGTCATTTGAGCATAGTTCCAAATTGTTCTTCACAATACTCACAACTCCACCAATAGTACAATAGTGTCTTGATTTTCTGACATTTTAAAAATACTTTTAAAAAGCAAGCCGCACATAATGGAGACCTGTAGTTTCAAGTACAATTTTGTGCTTTACTATATATATATATGTGGAAATGCCCATTTTATTTATGTTTACATTCAAAATAAAAATAAGATTTCAAAACAAAGATTGTTTCAACTCTTATTTCTCAGAAGTGAATTTTTCTGCAATATTTTTTAAGGAAATATGTCAATAAGTGTATATTTGGGCCCATAGCCTGTTCACATATATAGATGAGCCTAAAGTAATACTATCCTTTTACTTTTTGTTCATTTCTAGCTTTCACAAAGATAAAACAATTGCTATTAATATTGATAACAATTCTACACTTTGTAAAAGAACCTGTAATTAAATTCTAATAAAGTCTAATAATTTTTTGACTTTCTATTACCAATTCTTCATCATAATAATATATAGCATAAAATAATCATTTTTTCAAATCTTTTACATATAGATGGTCTAATAAATCCACACCTTCCCCTCTCCTCCCAGGTCTTTGGCATTATTTAACATAGCCCCTGTCCCTCAAGCTCTGCTGCAACAGAAATGAGAAAGTTGTTGATTGAAGTTGGTATAAAACAGTGGTCCTCAAACTTTTAAAATAGGGGCCCAGTTCACTGTTCCTCAGACTGTGGAAGGGCCGGACTATAGTAAAAACAAAACCTGGCACTCTGTCTCCGCCCCTCAGCCCATTTGCCATATCCCAGTGGGCTGCATAAAAGTCCTCAGCCGCCTGCATCTGGCCCGTGGGCGGTAGTTTGAGAACCCCTGGTATAAAACATGTAAAGAAAGCAAAATATAGTATGCATAGTCTGTGCTCTAGTTATTTTTCCTAACACAGTGAAACTGGCTTCCAGAAGAGGAAATATGTTAAGTAGTTTATCTGAAGTCACTAGATTGTAAAATGGGAAGTTGTCCTGGGAGACATGAATAAACTTTATAAAAACAATTTTCATGGGCATTTGGTCATAAGCAGAGTACTAATAGTTTATTACCTTCATATACCATAACTTATTCGGCCATTCCCCAGCTGATGGGCATCTACTCAGTTTCCAGTTCTTTGCCACTAAAAAAAGAGCTGCTACAAACATTTTTTGTACATGTGGGTCCTTTTCTCTCTTTTATGACCTCTTTGGAATACAGACCCAGTAGAGACACTGCTGGATCAAAACTTTATAAAAACAATTTTCATGGGCATTTGGTCATAAGCAGAGTACTAATAGTTTATTACCTTCATATACCATAACTTATTCGGCCATTCCCCAGCTGATGGGCATCTACTCAGTTTCCAGTTCTTTGCCACTAAAAAAAGAGCTGCTACAAACATTTTTTGTACATGTGGGTCCTTTTCTCTCTTTTATGACCTCTTTGGAATACAGACCCAGTAGAGACACTGCTGGATCAAAACTTTATAAAAACAATTTTCATGGGCATTTGGTCATAAGCAGAGTACTAATAGTTTATTACCTTCATATACCATAACTTATTCGGCCATTCCCCAGCTGATGGGCATCTACTCAGTTTCCAGTTCTTTGCCACTAAAAAAAGAGCTGCTACAAACATTTTTTGTACATGTGGGTCCTTTTCTCTCTTTTATGACCTCTTTGGAATACAGACCCAGTAGAGACACTGCTGGATCAAAACTTTATAAAAACAATTTTCATGGGCATTTGGTCATAAGCAGAGTACTAATAGTTTATTACCTTCATATACCATAACTTATTCGGCCATTCCCCAGCTGATGGGCATCTACTCAGTTTCCAGTTCTTTGCCACTAAAAAAAGAGCTGCTACAAACATTTTTTGTACATGTGGGTCCTTTTCTCTCTTTTATGACCTCTTTGGAATACAGACCCAGTAGAGACACCGCTGGATCAAAAGGTATGCACACTTTCATAGCGCTTTGGACATAGTTTGAAATTGCTCTTCAGAATAGCTGGGTCATTTCACAACTCCACCAACAATATATTTAGGGTGCTAGTTTTCCCTTATCCCCTCCAATATTTATCACTATCTTTTCCTGTCATCTTAGCCCATGGAATCTATTATACAAATACTTTTTAATAACCCAAATACTGTCTCTTTGACGCCATGTGGCTCTGAATTGTTGGAAAGCATCATTTTAGTAGTATTTAAAGAACAATGTGTGAATGGTAGGCATTCAAGACAGTAGCAAGTTACCAACAATGATTTGCAAATGATATATATATGTGAGAGCAGAAAAGGATATGGTGCATTTGCTAAGTGGGAACAAGGGACAAGGATGGAGAGATCTATTTGGTATCTCTAATATATTATAAGAACAAGAAAAATCCTTATAGAATGCTGAGTAAGTGTTCTCTCTGGAAGATTTATGGGAAAACATGAATAGGAGCCCACAGGATTAAAAGAACAGAGTTGTCCTGGAATACCTATACTCTTTAAATCATTCATTTATCACATCTTTGTTGTGATACCTTTTCACAATATATTGCTTTTTGAGGAAGCTGAATTGGGTTCTAAACCCACATTTTCTGCGGACTAGCTGTATAACTGTATAATTTTCTTCTTTAAGCCTTACTTTATCTATCTATACAATGGAGCTAAGACTGGATGATAGAAGGTCCTTCAAACTCTGAAATTCAATGATCCTATGAATATATTCTCTAAGATACACATATAAAAAAAGTATAGCATTTGCAATTCTGATCTGCAGTTGTATTTGTTGGCTCTGGAAATATTCTAACAATAATAGTTGAACTTGTTTTGGATAAAGGATAGGAGTTTGATATGGGATTGCTGACATAATCTGAAAGAGAAGAAGTGATTGTGAGATTCTATGGATTTTACCTGAAACAACTGTTCCCAAACATATCCATTTCTAGCTGACACTTTAAATGGCCTAAACTCTGGATTTGATGCTCCTTATAATTTTATTGTGCCATGACTATCATTCTATTTGTTTTCAGAAAAAATTCCTTGTAAGATTTTCTTTTAAAAGTTTTTTTTAAGTCTTCATCATTAATACCAGAAAATATTTTTGTTGATGCTATGAATTTCTTCCTAAAAAGGATATTTTACAGAAAGATTTAAAGCATAAATAAAATTTATTTTAAAGATCTTGTCCAGATGTTTTTATAGCTATTCTAAGAATATGCTTAAATAACCATAAGTTTATGATATAAATGGATGAAATAGCCCAGAAATTAAAAATTATGACTAGAGTCATTTAGAAAGTGGAAAGGAGATAGAGAGTGAAAAGAAAGAAAGAAAAAAAAAAAAAAAAGAAAGGGTGATGGGCAGAAACAGAAATTAGAAGGAATATTTCACAGATGTTCACTGCATATTTAAATTTCTCTGATAAAAAAGCTATATAATATAAAGTATACTCCACGTGGAGTCAGAAGCTATGGATTCAAAATCTTTTTCATCACCTATCAGTTTTATGATTCTAAGCAAGGCAATTTATTCCTTGAGACCTTGCTCTTGCTTTCCTCTGTACTATATAAGGTTGTTGAAAAATCAAATAAGATAGTTATAAAATGGAAGAATGAGTACAAATGAAAGTAAACTAATTAAAATGAATATAAATCTCTTTTTATCCTTAAGGTAATATAAGAATATACTATTGGTATTACTATGCAACACTAAATGAATCTATTCCATACAAAATTATATTTTATATATTCATATTATCACTTTGTTAAAGACATTATATTAGTAAACCAGGATTCAGCTAGTGTACTAGTCTCAAAAAGTTATCTACACCACTTTAACTGTAAAATCATTAGAATTAGTGAACACAAATATAAGTTAGTCCCATGCCAGTTAATATAGATAAAATGCATGCAAATTATAAGAGTAGTATTCAATATTACATTAAACTAAGAATCTATTAGAGCTTGAATGTTAAGAGAAATCTAAGTAGTTAATCCTAGATAAATGTTATATTTATATCCTACTTTCCAGAGGAGAGGCTCTGATGACAGACTAGTGTTAGAGGCCTTATAGAGCACATACCGATGTCAGCTTAAGAGAATGATGAAAGCATTCTCAAGCTTTTTGAGGGTATCATGTAGGTCACGGCTTTTCTGTACCTCTATACTGTACATCTGGGAAAGCACAATGTTCTTTTTATTTGACTAATGAAAACAAAAACATCTATAATACCCTCCAACAGGGCATTTAAACCTTAAAACTTAAGAACAAATTTAAGTCTTAAATTTCTTTCCCTCTCCAAGAAATGCATATCATTTAGAAATAAGAAGCTCATTTTCCCAGCCAAAATGAGGGCAAATTTAATCAACATTAGAAATCTGAATGAAAGCTGATTATTTATTGAAATACATTATTTTTATATATCTTAACATAACAAAAGAAACAATTTCAAATGAGATTATGATAGATTTTTCTTTTTAGTCATACCTAGCTTTTATATTTTAAAAACTATTTGAAATTAGGAATGTTACTGAATATGTCCACAGTAGGAATATTCACAAGCAACATCATTAAAATTACAAGGCTAAATTTCACAAGGCTAAACTTTTATACCATAACTCTTAGCTGGGAAATTAAAAAAAAAAAAAAAAAATCTAATTCCAGTGACATTTAGTAATACCCAAAATGTCCTTCCAAATCTAGATGATAAATAATACTGGAAGCTTCTGGCTTTAGTATTCATTATTCTCTACATTTCTTCAGACTGATCAAACTTGTCTTCCTGTTATTGTTGGTACATATAACTCTCTCTTCCCATATACCTATATTGTATTCTCTGCCTTTCTCTCAAAAATCTCAAGTTTTCTTAAAAATTTATCTCAAGAATCATCTTCTACAAGTACTTCTTGATTGCCCCCTCCCAGCTGCTAGCACCTTTCTCACTCCCAAGACATTTTTTGTAGAAATAAATTTTAAAATGCATCTTCAAAATAAAAAATAGTTTGTTTCCTTAAAAGTTTGTTTCAAGGCTTTTCAAAGGTAACCTATAAGGACTCTAGTAATTTCAGAAAATTAAATCCCTAATAAGTCCATGGACTTATTATAAGTCCTAGACCATAGTCTAGGTTGATTTTATAAAATTTTAAAAATAAACTATGCATTGATTTGTTTCCTGTTTATAAATATTTTGTATTGGATACTGGTATGGCATGTCTAATGTTGCCCCAATCAATGCTGTCATACAATAACATTAAGATATATCATCTATATTATAATGCCTGGAATTTTGCCATGCCTGGATATCTTTACTCTTGAGTCCATATTCAGGACTGAAGTATAGAAGCTCTCTCCAGTTTGGGTAGTTCTGATTGTTGATGATTCTCAACCAACTTAATCACCATCTCTCCCTCAGACTCTGATAGAGATAATACAGGATCCTCAATACAAGAGCCCTGGAAACAGCAGTGCACCCCACCCCAAAACTGCTTCCAAAGCCCAGTCCCCACAGCCATTATTGAGAGGAGAAATCACCGCAGAAAAGGGCCCACCTTCTTCATTATAATCAGAAATAAGTGTTAACCAACAACCACCAAAAGGCAGATAAGCATAAGGGCTGTGGCAGTGGCAGCTCCACTATCCTAACCCAGCAACCAGATTATCTGTCCAGCTTTCAGGCCATCCTCACAGCATTCCTGGAAGAAAGGTTCAGCCATCCCTACCAACAAAGTAGTCAGGCTACCCTGGTTGAGGCAGCAAGACCCCCTGAGGAGAGATAAGAGGAAAGATAAGGAGGCAAGTCAAACCAGCATCACTACTACTTTGATCATGTAATCTCCCCAGACCCTGATGGAATTACAATACTTTCAGTCCAGAACTCTCAGAAACCCCTGTGGATATGCAGCCCAGAAACTACTTCTATAGATAACACAGCTACTTAAATCATGAAAAAGAAAATTCTTGCCACTAAAGTCCTTGGAACTATCAAAAAATTCAACATTATAAACCAATTTGATTTCTACCAATGGAAATGGCATTAAAGAAGTAGCATTAGCATCTGTTTTGCCATTGCAGCCTAAGGATCATGGGATTTTTAAAATCTGACTTGAAGTTGAAACTTTTCCCAATTAAAATGTAAGCTTCTTGAGAGAAGGGATTTTCTTAAAATTTTTTATATCTCTACCACACTGCACATAAACACTTAACAAAAGCTTCATTTACTGATTCTCTTTGCTTCTCTGGCTCAGCCTTTTGAAGTTTAGTGAGAATGATATTGAAACTTTACCCATGTTTCTATTCCTTTAGTTTATGCTCTAGTCTAAATATTTTCTGAGTGTATTATTCAAATCTAGGGCACCAATCTATCCTTGTAATGTAATTGTAATCTATAGAGTTGCATATGGTACAAAAGATCTACTGCCTGAAAATCAGGAGACTTGGGTTTAAGGCCTAAGACTCTTGCCTTGTATCTGTTCCAATGTTTTCTTTCTCCCTCTATAATCTTTTGAAGAGTTAAATATATTATAAAATAGCCATACATCTGTGGCTACTATAATTCACTTATGACATTTAATTTAAAAAATTTCTCAAATTTCATTGTTAAAGTTTTTTCTTCCTAGTGGGGAAAAACTAGCAGAAACAGGAAGAGGGTTTGGGGGTCCCTTACTCTGTTGTTGACAGACCCCAAATATTTGAGAATCACTGATAGGTAAGAATTTTAAGGAGTTAATACTGGGTAGCTAGGTGGCGCAGTATATAGAACACGAGCCCTGAAATCAGGAGGATCTGAGTTCAAATCTCATCTCAGACATTTAATACTTCTTAGCTGTGTGACCCTGAGCATTTCACTTAACCCCAATTGCTTCAGGAAAAAAAAATGAAGTTAATACTCTACACTTCATAATTAATATGGGGAGAACTAAAAAGACAATAATAAAAGTTGTGCTTTAGCAAAATGTTATTAAAAATTAAGGTGCATTATATTTGACGAAAATTAAACTTGGACATTTAAGGTCAAATAAAAAACTTTCCAATGCATCACTAGACCAAATAATTTTTATGATTTGTTCATAATATCATCTTAATTCTTTACCAATTAATCTCAAGCTTAATTGCTACTGGACAGGCTGTGAATCAATTACTCTATGAATGCTCACCATTTCCATGACTTCCTAAACTAAAATACTTCTTCCCGGCCGTCACTTTCCTTTTATACATATTTTATCCCTTTATTAGAATATAAACTTCTCAAGGTCAGGGACATTTTAATTTTTATATTTGCTGAGGCAATTAGGGTTAAGTGACTTGCCCAGGGTCACAGCAAGGAAGTGTTAAGTATCAGAGGCCAAATTTGAACTCAAGTTCTCCTGACTTCAGGGCTGCTACTCTATCCACTGCGCCACCTAGCTGGCTCAACTTTTATATTTGTACATCCAGTGTTAATACATTAAGTGCTAAATATGTTTTTTTTTCATTCCTTCATTTAATGTAAAGTTAACTTCAAGTACTGAAAGTTGTCTTAAATATACCGTTAAATAGATAGGAAAAAAACATAGTTTATTCTCTTGGCTGAAATGACTTGTTTTATTCTTTTTAAAGAAAAAATCATCTCTCTTCCTTCACCTTTCCAGCCCCCATTGAGAAAGCAAGAAATAGGATACCCATTATTCATATTCATACAAAATATATCGCAAAACATTTCTGCATTAGATGCGATTGGAGGGAAAAAAAATCAAGAAAACTTTAAAAAAGGAAAAAAAAAGTAAGCTTCAATCTATTCTTTGGGTCCATTAGTCTAGAGTTGGACAGAATTTTATATTATGAGTTTTTGGGAGCTTAATTAGTTCTCTAATATTTGAGAAATACAACCTTTATCAGATGAACTTGCTACAAAATTTCCCCCAGTTTTCTTCTATTTTAGCTTCATTGCCTTTATTTGCACAAAACCTTTTTAATTTTATGTAACAAAAATTATCCATTTTTGCTCTTGTAAACCTCTCTTGTTTGGTCCTATTCATAGAGCTGATAGGTAATTTCTTTCATGCTCCCCTATTCTGTTTGTCATTACCTTTTATGTATCCATTTTGAGCTTATTTTAGCATATAACATGAGATGTCAGTCCACTCTAATTTCTACAACACTAACATTTTCCCAGCATTTTTCCTCAAATAGCAAGTTTTTGTCCTAATAACTAGATCTTTGGGTTTATCAAACACTAGTGTATTTGTTTCTTTATATTGACCTTTTAGAGTTTTTTAAGTAAACTTTCATTTCATCTGCAAAAAGTGATAGTTCAGTATCCTCACTGATTATACTTCTTCCATTTTTTAAAACTGTTTTACTGCTATAGGCAGAATTTTAGTACAATACTGAATAATAATAATAATGGACATCTTTGTTTCACCCCTCTTCTTATTGAAAATGCTTCTAGTTTATAATTAATTCAGATAATGGATTGCTCCTCATTTTAAATACTTCTTATGATTTAAAGAAAAACTCCATTATTTCTATGCTTTCTAATGTTTTAAATAGGAATAGGTATTGTATTTTGTCAAAAGGCAATATTTTATTTTGTCAAAACCTTGTGTTTTACAATACCATGTAAGGTTTCAACACTTGCACACCAAATTCTAGCTCTATTAACTCTTTGCATGTATAGAACAATAATTAAAATGAGCAACAATCTCTGACAAAGGAGGATAAGAAATTAGAAATTGTTAGCACCAGTCTCTTCCAAGTTGATAATATTCATAAATCAGTCAGATAGATTGCCTTTGGCAACTACTGGGAGGCATTTTCTGATTTACTTAGAATATGACAGGGAAAAAGCTGTGCCGTATTGATAATTGCTAGCCCAGAAAATATTTAGTTTGCTTTAAAGATTGACTTTGGTTATTGTTGACTTTTTGGACATTTTTGGATTAATTTTTTTCTTAAGGTCCTTTCCAACTAATGAAAGCTTTTGATTTAATGAATATACCTTTGAGATTTGTCTTTCTGAGAGTTTTATGACCACTATTTCAGTTATTTTATCCTTGATCTAATCATTCTATATATTCCAGATTTGGGAAATTCTTATTAGATAAATGCTTAGATAAGCATAGGTTCATGTCAGTCTTCTCTCCATTTTGTAGATGACAGTAAATGTAAGGGTCTTTTTACTATTTCTAAATCAATACTATTATTTCTCTTCCATAAACAGTGAAGCTAAAGATCCAGAAACTCTTGTTAACAGGATCAAAAACTGAAGGGGACATTATATGTCTCCTAATCCCTTCATGTAACAGATGAGGCCTGGAGAAGAGCAAATAATGTGCCAAGTACACATAGGACAAAAGTAATAGTGCTCAGATTTGGTTCCAGGTTTTCAGACTTCAAATCTACTATTTTTCTACATATCACAAAAAGTGATATTTGTTCATTTGTTCAAATGAACTCTCCAACATTTTTGTTTGTTCAAAACTGCCTCTGAGGAAGTCAAATCAATAAATATATATTGTTTCTACCATTTACAAAGCACATTAAGTGCTGAAGTGACAAAAACAAAATAATGATTGGCTCCCAAAGAGTTCATATTTTACTGGGAGAGGGAAGAATATTATATAGAGATGAGTAAACAGAAGGTGATTTGAGGAGGGGGGAGAGAGATAGCAACTTGGGTGAAATCAGAAAAGGTTTAAAATGTGGCAATAGGGTTTTTTTTTTTTGTTTTTTTTTTTTTTTAAAGCAGTAAGTTTTAAAAGGACATACTTCCATCTCAATTAATAGGCATGAATTTTGGGGAAAAAGAGTGTTTGAGTATTTTCATCTCTCCAAGAATTAGCACCAGAACTTTGTTTCTTCTCTCTTATCCAAAGCAATGGTGATATTCTTTCCCTCTGGCCATTTTTGAGATTAGAGTAGCAATACATCTTTGAGGGATTATGAAATGTCTTTAGTGACCACTTTAGTGATCACTATCCTAACTTATTTTGTTATTGTAAAACTTCTTTCAAATGAACATGATAAGCATTATTTCTGTGTTAAGAATGTGAATTAAATTTTCTTATGAAAATTACTCCTTATGAAATGTTTTTTCCAGTTTGAAATTCTTGCTAGTCTGAGCTAGAATATAAGCAATGAAATATCCAGCCTTTCAATTACCAGGCCTATTGTTTCATATATAAAACAATATATAAAATAATGTCAAGATAGAACAGCAACATACTTTAACTTAAAAAACACAAATTTTGATTTACTGAGTAATTTCTCCTCAAAAAAAATTGTGAAATAATGAAACCATTGAAAATTACCCCAAATTGCCCTGTACAACTGAGAAGTTCCATCTCCAGGATTAGTTAGTATTAGGATTACAAAGTGAGAACTCAGGTTCCACAAGAGATGACAAGAACTTTACAAGTTAGGCTAAGATATGATTACTGATCACTGCTTTTAAATGTCATTGAGAGTGAAGGAGAATGAGGTTAACAAGGAAATCAGTAAAAGCTGAAATGGTTAAAACTCAAAGATTTAGAGCTTGAATAACAGAATAGCCATTATTTACTCCTATAAGGTATAAAGATATTTTCTTTACTTCTGTTGGGTTTTTTTTTTTTTTTTTTTTTTGCTTCTGTGTGAAGAGATTAAGTAAAGAGTCCCAGAGGAAGGAACATCAATTAGGACACTAATGCAATTATTCAAAAAATAAGTGATCAAAGTTCAACAAGAGTTGGTAATTATAAGTACAGAGAAGGGGCTAATTGTGAGAGAAATTATGAAGATAGAAATGATAATATGTGGCAAAGAATTCAATATAGAAGGTGGGTAAGAATGAAGAGTTGGGTCTGACCACAAGGTTCCATTAAGTGAATAGAATGAGTGAAGGTGGTGCCTGTAAGAGAAATAGGAAAATTTGAAAGAAGGATGGGCCCTGGGGAAGAAATAAAGAACCTTTTTGGGTATTCTGAGTTTAAGTTACCTAAAAAGACATCCATTTCAAAATATCTAAGAGGAATTAGAGTTTAGGAGAGAGATTAAGGGTAAGTATAATCAATCTGAAAATCATTTCTTTAGAGGTGATGACTAAATCTACAGAGGGTGAGGAGGTCCTCAGGTGAGAGTATTTATTAAAAAGAAGTGGACAGCACAGAAGAGGGCCTAAAGAGTTTAATGTGACTGAAGATCTAGTATGTAATAAGCCAAAAAGAAGAATAAAGAGATACAAGTATTCTCTAGATAGAGAATTCAGGAAAAAAAAAAAAAAAAGGTCAACAGTGTTTTAACACTGAAGAAAGGTTAAAAAGAACGAAATCTAAGAAAAGTCCATTAGATTGTAATTAAGAGATGCAATGGATAAAATATGATATATAGAAAACAATCCTAAATGATTAATGAATAACATTCATTGGAAGTATTTGAGACTATGACCAGTACATAAATATAATCTAACATTGAATTTTAACCCAATTTTAATTTTGCTCACGTACATTGTCTTACTACTGTGTCATTAATGCAAGTTATGTAAAATATCATTAACAAATATAGTGCAAAGGAGTAACTATTGCTAAGGGAACTATCAATAGACTTTAGAAATAGAAGAGATTAATGGTAAGCAATACACTTTCCCCAAGACCAAACAGAATTCATTATCTATTTCAGTGGTCTCCAAATTTTGTTGGTTATGTACACCTATTAAACTTTTTTTTCTCAAATACCTCAATTTACACATACACCCATATATGTATATATGTAATTTACATGTACTGCCATATTGATAATTATGTACATCATAAAACTCACACAAAAACTAAAAGTAAAAAGGTTAAGGTAAAGATGAAATAGTTGATTCTAGGAATAACAGTGAGACACTGAACTTAATAATGAGTAGGGATGTGACATGGATAGAGATATACTTTAGGAAGATTTCTTTGGTGATTGTGTAGATCTGAGTAGAGAGATACTTGAATCAGGGAGACTAGTCAGAGGCTATCATAATAGTTTAGGTGAGAAATAATAAATATGAATTAGGGTGGTGGCTATATGAATAGAAAAATGGAGGCAGATATCAAAGATATTGCTGAGGTAGAAATTACAAGATTTGGCAACTAGTCGAATATATGGGGTGAGAAAAAAAAAAAAGAGAATACTAATATTGAGAATCACCAAAAAAAAAAACTGTGTATGTTTGTGTGTCTGTGTATGTACTCACTTACCACCTCCACAGAGAGCAGAACCTGACCCCCAGTACTGGAGGATATAATATTAGGTTGAAGGAATTTGCCTTCACAGGTGCTAGGAGTCAGGCTAAGTTATATCCTCAGTTTATGAGAAAGGACTGAATAAGAGAGTATTAAAGGGATGGTTACAGTTCCATTGAAGATGAATCTACAATTACTAATGTAGGGGAATATGGGATGTGATCCATTTCACTCCACCCTTTGATTGGGTGATCATCTCCTTTTTGGGGTCAAACCATGGTTCTCCCTTTAGATACCACTATGCTAAATGCTAGGTTATTTTTTATCATAATCATTAACTCTTAGAAGAGTTCTAATTATAATTCTAATTAATTCTAATTATATAATTCTAATTATTATATTATAATATATAATTATTATATAATTATAATTTTAATTCTAATTATATTAGAATATAATTTCTATAATTTATATGTATACATATATTTGATATAAATTATTTACTATTTGTTTCTAAGATATATCTGAAATGTTATCAATGCAAAAATTAGATCTTTTATTTTACTCTAATTCTTTAAGATATACATATATGTTTTTCCAAAACTTTAACAAATTCAAATTTTATTTTAGGAAAATGAAGTTGAAATTTCAGGAAATTCTTATCTTCCAGATGAGAAAAGTGAGGCAAAATGACAGTGCTAACTTAATTTCAGACAAATCCAGTGACTCAGTTCAGTATTCTAACAACTTCACTTTGATATCATATTAGACATTTTTTATCCACCTGGTCCCCTTTACCTCACAGAGTTGTTGTTGAATTAGAAGTTCAGTTCTTGTTCATATTCCTAAATACATTTATTTAATGCCCAAATGGCTTTTTCTCACTGAGTTTTCTTCCCTGGTTGGAGATTTCTCCCATCTGGGCACCCTGACTGCTCACAGGGCTTGGAGGAGATGGAAATCACCATCTCTATCCTCACTTTCTGGTGAAGTGGACTTAAAATACCTTTGGCCTTGCCAAATTTCTGACTTGCACCTTTCTTTTCTTTTATGTGTTGTTTCCCCCAATTAGAATGCAAATCTGAAAACAGGAGCTATCTTGCCTTTTCTCTTTTTATCCCCAGCACTTTTAGTGTAGTATTGGGTGCAGAGTAAGTATTTAATAAATGTTCATAAATTAATTTATTCAATTCATTCTATGGGGTCTGGGTACCACATTTTCTGGAAAAATGTGGACAAGTTAGTATTTATCAAGGGAATACTGACAAGAAAAGGTTTGTGAGAGGACTCAAAACTGTATCATATAATTATCAGCTGAAGAACTTGTGATCTCCAGCCTAGAAAAAGGAAGACTCCTAAGCAACAATAAGTGAAGTGTCTTCAAATATTTGAAAGGCTGTCATGTAGAAGAAGATTTAGACTTGTTCTGCTTAGGCTCAGGGGAACAAGATAGGTAGAAGTTGCATGTAGAGAGGTAAATTTTGTTTTAAAAAGAGGAAAAAATTCCTATTCAGACTATCCAGAAGAGTTTGCCTTAGCAGGCAGTGAATAAAAACCTCATTTATGCAGGTCCTTAAGTGACAGACAGTTAAGAATGCTAAAAAGATAGTTCCTTTTCAGGTATACATACGGAAGGCAAGATGAACTTGAAGATCTCTCCTGACTCTCAATTTCTAGAAATGGTATATAGCTCATTGAACTCAAGCACAGCTAGGGTACATTTGGATTTCTAATAACCATGGCTCAATGTAGTAGATACTAGGCATATGCCACCTGATTCATATCCCTAAAGTTAATGAAAAAATGATATTCTCAAACTATTTAAAATAATAACAATTACAAATAATATGGCACAGCTATAAAATTGTTACAAATACTGAAGTCAAGATCCTTTTACCTTTTTATTACATCTTCTACATCAGTGATTTAAACACCTATCTGCTTTTTAAAAAATCTGTCTTTGTTGAACAGTATATGTACATGTTCATATTTTATAGCAAAATCTAGATTTTAATATCAATTCCATGATGAAATTCATTTTCCTTTCATTTGAATGGTATAGACTTAGCTGATCTCTTTTTCTTGATGTATTAACATACCCAAGAAGGATGTTTCATAGAATTTTTGGCAAATATTAAACCCTCAGTTAAAAGCTGGACTCTTAGGCCAAAAAATTCTCGTAAAAAATTAAATTATTAATCATTTTGTAAAAACTGACATTGACTACTCATTTAGAATCTACAGGAAAATAGACATGACCATCAACATTAAAAGATTCCAAGTTAACATATATTTTCAAAAATAGGAAAAGTACTGACTACTTGATAGCAAATATGTCAGAAGAAATGAAAAAGTTCTGCTAGTCATATACTTTGTGTACTCCACAAAATATAAAAAGATTGTTTATATAATAAGGTATAAAAATGTTAAGTAGGTACTTGTTAGGCTGAAAAATCATATGGCCACCTATTCAGAGGCAAAAGAATATTGGCTTCTGAATAATGTCTTGGATTTATTCATCTTTTTTTTTTTTTATGTATTAGTAGCCCTAAAGAGTATATCATTATTTCCACATGGACAAAAGAAGCAATAATTGTCTTCTCCACTTGGGAAGTGACAACAAAACAAAGAAATCATGACTTGCTTAAAATAAAATGTTAAAGGAAATATTTGCACATTTGGAAGTAATATCTTTTATTAACTTTTTCAAAAATTTTTACATAGTATAAAAAGGTAAAACTAATTTGTAGGCACCTAAGGGTTTTAAATAACTAGAAATATTAAAACAGATGAATATTTTCCAAGGAAGTATGCTTTCTAGTCATTTAAACTACAGAATGATCTAGAATTTTCTTCAATTGTTCCTAATAGCAATTATTTGGAAAAACAAATATGAACTGAACTTTGAAAAATAGTCTTGTAAAATAATAGGCAAAAACAATTGACCACAGAGTCAAATCCCTGAAGTCTGCTGCAGTTTCCAAAAACATATGAATGTAGTGCTCTTTTGCCTCCTTTCTTCCTAAATATTGTGTGCTGTATATACCCCTCAACTCTCATTTATCTAGAACACTGATCCTCTGGAAATATGAAGGAAAAAAAAAATTTAAAAAAAAAAAAAAAAGGATTTTTTAAAAAAGGGAAAGTTTATGGAGAAAAGTGAATTGATTACTCAAATGTATCTTCCAGACATTTAATATTTCTTATTGAATCCCCTGGTATCAAGTGAAATCTTTAAAACTAAGATCCAGGAAACGATCCAGAACTTGACAACTCATGATAAATGAGAGGTTATAAAAAGTGACTCACTATGGATTATGATTTTTAAAGATAGATTCATTGCCTTCAATTTCTGAAGCTATCTTAAATCTTGACTTCTTTACTATTTGATAGTCCTTGAGGGCAAAAAGCTTTTCTTTTCTAGGAAGCAACAAACCTTTACATATTTTATAAACAAATCCATTTCATCATTTAAGATTACACTTTAAACATTCAGAAGTTCCATTTTTAACCAAAAAATTCATTTGTTAAATTTTTTTGAACATTTATACTTAAACTTAACCCTAAACTAAATGTCCTATAAGCTTTCAAAGAAAAATGTGCCAAAGTGAGTATTAGAAAAGAAATATGAAAAATGTGTTTCTTGAAATTCTTGATACAAAGATTACTTGATGATTCTAACACTCTACCCTTTTATTCAAGTGAAAATTCTTTTGCCATTTGGGGGATGGGGTAGTGGGAATCATATGCAAATCAATTCCAAGGAAAGCTGAATACTAAGAATGAAATCATTTTATAAAATAAAGCACTATAGCCTGAGAATACAGAGAACCAATCTTATACTGTGAATGCTATCTCTTCAGTCTGGAATTTTATTTTTATTCAGTTGTTCTTCAGTCATTTCTGACTCTTCACGATCCCATTTGGAGTTTTCCTGGCAAAATGATTTGCCATTTCCTTCTACAACTCATTTTACAAAGGAAGAAATTGAGGCAAATATTCTTCTTGAGTTCAGGTCTGCCACTCTAAATATTCAACTAAACAAGTAATTACTGAGTAACTCCTATGTGCAGAGCATAGTAGAGAAAGAGAAGAAGGCCATGGAATTTATCTTTGTCTCCTCTTGGAAATTGAAATATTATTAAAACAAGTAAAAAAAAAAAAAAAGTGTGATTAAATGCCAAGTGTCTACTTAATCTCTTGTTTCAGATTTTCTAGCTAAAGAATTTAGTTTTAACAATTCTGTTCTAAAAAATCCAGCTGAAAGAGTCAAATCCAAATTTTTGGGAGCTAAACATTTCAATACAATAAATCAATTTAATTTTAAAAAAGAATCCGAGTGGTCAGATTTTTATTGGCTTCAAGTCCATCATTCTGGCCGTAAGCCCTGAAAGGTTCAAACTATTAATTCAATATAATAATGATCCTTGTTAGAAAACATATAATAGTAGAATTTTTTGACCACCAAAAACAACAACAAAAATCACTTGTGTAATAATGTATTATAGGAATGTCATAATGGTTATAGCAAATTCACTGAAAGAAATATCTACCAGTTTCAGAGATCCTCTGAGTTATCATCACATGTGATACTATTTTTTGTACATGAATGACCAATTTGGTTTAAAACTCTAAATTTTTTTAGTTATATCAAAAGGATGTCCATTCTAATATTAGTATCTTCTACTATTGAATGACTTATTCATTAAATTCATTCAATGGGTGCAAAGTATGCACTTGCAGATATTTTCAAAATCAACTTTTCAGAAATGATAAAGAAATAAATTACAGATAAAATATCCGATATGTTTAGCAGCAATGAAACACAGATAGCTTCTACAATGGAATGACCTTTGCAAACTACAGTGTTAGACTGGGAAGCAAGTTTCCATGGAAATGTGAAACAAATATGAATGTTCTTGTTACATCAGATTTCAAATAGAAATTCCTCTATGAAAATTTATGACAATCTACAGTGAATGCCAACCACATACCCAAGTTGTGATGGATGGCCTTCTTCATCTACATCATGTTGGAAATGCAAATGTTTCTCTTGATTTAGTACTATGTATGCAAGGTTGGTTATGAACCTAAAATCATTACAAAGCACATAGATATCACAATATTAAAGGAATCTGTCCTGATTAATACAATGCATTGCTATTTTAAGTAGGTGCAACAGTATACTTTAGACTAATGCTGTTGTTCTGCATGTTATTAAGGATAAATAAAAGTGAATATATGAAAAAAATAACCCCAAGTAGTAAAGCATTATACATTTGAATTAACATGTTCCCATTTCCTAAGTGAATGATTATAGGCAAGTCACTTCAAATTTCTTGTTTTAGTTTCATTATTTTAAAGTGAATACATTTTAAAATTTAAAATTATTTTTAAAAATTAATTTAATTTAATTAAAATTAATTTAACAATTTAAATTATTTTAAAGTGAATATTACATTAATAGGCATACTAGTTATCTCACATGGTGTTTTGAAGAAAGTACCTTGAAAACTTTATAAAATTATGCAAACATGAGATAATTTTTAGAGTTATCTTAAGTTATTAATCAAAACTGAAAGTAAATTTGTTACCATCTTTCACTTAATTTCTGGTATGATTTAACTTTGACAAATCACTCTTTCATATGTTTGAAACTGCCTGTATCTAAAGGATAATAGGGGCTTCTCTTGGAAGTCAGCAAAAGTAGAAGAGTTCATGACAATTTGCAACTTCAGCAACACACTTATCTTTTCATTCTCTTTAAGCACTGTTTTTTTTTAACCTTCACAAAAAACATCTCTTGTGTAAGATCCCTTCTCCTAACCCAGCCCCCACCTCAGTGCAGGTGCTCTTTACTACAGGCAATAACCTTCTGGTCTCCCTGACTCAAGCCTTTCTCCCTACACTAATCCATCCTTCACTCAGCTGCCAAAGTGATTTTCTAAAGAACAGGTCTGATCATGTCATTCCCTACTCACAAAAATCTTCCTATTGTCTCCAGAATCAAATATAAAATGCTGTGTTTAGTGTTTAAATCCCTTTGTAATCTGGTCCTTTTTCTACTTCTCTAGCCTTCTTGCTGCAAATTTCCTCCCTTCATGTACTCCAGGATCCAGCTACCCTGGCTTGCAGTTTTGTTCTTTCTTGCATATGTATTCCATTTCTGCCTTTCTCAACTCTTGGATTCTTTCTTGGTCTCCTTCCAGGTTTCAATCAAATGCCACTTTCTGTCATACTTTTCCTAGCAACCATCTCTGATTCTTCATGCTAGTGCCTTCTTTCTGAGGTTGCCTTCCATTCACACCATATGTATTTTATATGAACATAATTATTTTCATGCTGCAGACTTAGAATGTGAGCATCTTGAAGGAAGGGAGTGAGTTATTGCCTTTCATTGCACTTCTAGCATTTACATGATGCTGGGCACAGAGTAATAATTAATAAGTGTTTCCTGACTGACAAAAATGCCCGTCTAAGACAGTTTGGGAGGTCCAACACAGTGGAAACATGAAGGGCTAAAGTAATGGATTTAGACACCAATCTATTATTAAGATTTAAAAATTAAAATACAATTTTACAATTTTGAAGCAGCAAATGCTATGCACTACAAGGGACAAAAATATCTAAGTTCTCCTAAAGCTTCATTGAAAATCAAAATGAGGTGAAATGCTACAAGGATTAAAAACTGTTTAATTTATTCTCAAGAATGAATACAGAAAGGTGAACAGAACAGGGCACAAAGTGACACACTGCAGGAGGATTTCCTAAAAATGTTTACTCTGTGCAGGAAGAAGAGGTACAGCACAGCAGAAAAGACAATGTGCCAAGAATCAGAAAGCCTGGGGTCTGCTCAAGTCACAAGCTCCTTGAGCTTTGGTTTCCTCATCCATATGATAGCTATAAGAATATTCACACTTCCTATGCTACAGAGTTGCTAAATGAGAAATCCCTTATAAAATTAAAATTTGCTAAAGAATCTACATTCTAAAATTCTAGACATTAGGAAAATAGACTGGGTAGGAGGAAGTCTTTTAGATTTTAGGGTCTGTTCCTTTTTTGTTGCTGTTTTGTCATTTTCAGTGATGTCTGACTCTGTGACCACATTTGGAGTCTTTCTTGGCAAAGATACTATACTGGTTTGCCATTTGCTTCTCCAGTTCATTTTGCAGATGAAGAAACTAAGGTAAACATGGTGAAATGACTTGCCCAAGGTCATATAGCTATTAAGTGTCTGTGGCTGGACTTAAACTCTTGGTTCAGTATTATCCACTTGGATACCTAGCCACCCTTGTTCTTATTTAACTCCTTTTCATTTAACTCTGTAGTAATTGAATAAATGCTCCCTAGCAATGTCAAGAAAAATAAGCTAACCATGAAAAGTTCTACCTGGCACATGAATTTATTATCCCTTTCTATATAACCTTTATTAATATTGAGAGTAACTATCATTCTTTCTCTGTTTTTTTTTTAAATTTGTAGTATATCTTTTATTTTTTCCCAATTATATATTAAGACAATTTAAAAACTTTTTTTAAAGTTTTGAGTTCTAAATTCTATCATTCCCTTCATCCCTCCCAGATATGGTAAGCAATCCAATCATGTAAAACATTTCCTCATTACTCATTTTGCACAAGAAAGACTTGAAAAAAATAAAAAGAAAGTGAATAATAGCATATTTCAATTTACAATCAAACAATATTAGTTCTTTTTCTGGAAGCAAATAGTATACATCATTAGTCCTTTGAGATTGTCCTGGATCATTATATTGCGAGAATAGCTAAGTTATTCATAGTTCTTCATTGAATAATACTGCTGTTATATATAACATTCCCCTGGTTCTGTTCACTTCATAATGCCTCAGTTCATGTAAGTCTTTCCAGGTTTTTCTGAACTCATCCTACTTGTCATTTCTGAAAGCACAATAATATTCTACTACAATCATATATCACAGCTTGTTTAGCTAACATAAAAGAGCTGCTAATTTTTTTTTTTTTTTTTTTTTTTTTTTTTTGGTGCAAAAGGTGCTTTCCTCAGGTTTAGATATCTTTGGGATATAGATCTAGCAGTGGTATTGCTGGATTAAAAGGTATATACAGTTTATAGCCCATTGGGCATATTTCCAAATTGTTCTCTAGAATTAATATTTTTGAAAGAATTTAGCTTATATCTTTACTTAAATGACTACATTCCCCTATTTTTACAGGTTTTATAGATGAATATTCATGGCTAACAACTTAGATTATCACATGGATGTTCTTCAATAAGTATGGTTATAGATTCCAAAATTTTGGACTAATTCTTAGGATATTTTTTATAATATGAATGCTTTTCTTTCAGGCTTTTCTAGTCATTTATTTGAGAGAATATACTGTGACTCAGCTACTTATTTACATCTACTCACACAGTCTTAAGAGTTCATCTGATTGTCTCTTTCAAATAGATGTGAACTTGGATTCTGACTTATTTTGAGGCGCTGCAGTACCTGTTTAGCTGATCTCCAAGCTCAAATAAAATATTTTGCTATCAAACAAGATGGAGCAGGAATGGGCCTAAGAACCTTTAAATCATCAGCAGAATTGGCAATTTCCAGACTTTTCAGCCCAGAGACACCAAAGAAGACTTGGAAGCTTGGCAGAAATGGTTTATCAATAGGGTAAGAAGGCCTTGGGGAGCTAGCAAACCAGAGTAGGCCTGAGCAGTGGTGACTGTAACAGCTTCCAGAGGTCTCAGCAAATCAGCTGCGAAGGACTTGGGCTTTAGCACATTAGATCTCACATCTCACCCCACTGGGGGTGGGGACACTCCTCACAGTTCCAAGGCAGACAAGGGTTTGTGATCAGATCCCTAGAAGGAGCTCTGAAAACAGCTGCACAAAATGCCTGAAGCTGTGGATACTGTACCCTCCACCCTAGAAACAGAGTCCTACTTTAAACAAAGAATTAGAAGACAAGTAATAGGCCAGGAAAATGAGACAACAGAGAAAGATTCTGACCATGGAAAGTTACTATGGTGACAAGGAAGCTCAAAACACGCATTCATAAGAAGATAACAAAGTCAAAGCTCCCACATCCTAAGCCTCCAAGAAAAACCAAATGGAGAGCTTACTAGTATAAATGAATGGGTGTTCAGTAGACATCTTAAACTAGAGATGTCTAAAACAAAATTCATTAATCCTTAATTCCCCCTCCCATTTACTATTATAGAAGGTAAAACTGTTCTCCCAGTCCCTAAAACAGGATTTTCTTAAAATATAGGCCTAACAGTCATTCCCCTTTTCAATAAACTTTAGTGGCTTCTTATAATGTCTAGGATCAAATGCAAAATATTCTATGTGGCATTCAAAGCTCTTTATAGCCTATCCCCTTTCTTCTTTTTTAATCTTATTCCTTATTCCCCCACAAATACTCTTCAATTTAGTGACATTGACCCTTCTAGATTCTCCATGAACAAGACACTCCATCTCTCATTTCTGGGCATTTTATACTGAGGGTCTCCCATTCCTGAGAGGTGAACATTCCTCTGTCTACTTATTTTCCCACTTTACTTTAAGTCTCTAATATTATCCTGGTTTGTTTTGTTTTTTGGGTTTTTTTTTTTTTTTGGCAGTATTTTTCCAACCCTCTTAATTTTAGTGCCTTCTTTCTATTAATTATTTTTTATTCATCCAAATTCTATTCATTCATATACTTTGTTTGCATATGGTGACATCTCTGAGCCATTGTTCCTTTGTCCCTACCCTAGCCATTCAATAGTAAGCCTTTGAGGCAAGGACTATCTTTTGCCTCTAGCATTTAGAAAACTGCCTGGCATATAGTAAGTGCTTAATAAATGTTTACTAATTGATAGGTCACTGTTAAATATTCCTATCTTACTTACTTTTGAATTTTATTGTGGAGTACTTTGAAATAGGGAACTGCTATAATACTGATTAAGAATCTTAGTGATAGCATTTCTGGTATTACAATCAATGGTTTCCCTATATTTTAGAAACAAAAGGCCAGATCATCCAAAGAAAGAATTCTTATAAATAGCACAGCATCCTGCATTCTCATATGAGAATTAAAGAACAGGATTCTAATTCCATTATCAATTTTCCAAATTATACTTCCTGGGTTCTGATAAAGGCCTCATTTCCAAAATATATAGAGAACTGACTCTAATTTATAAGAAACCAAGCCATTCTCCAATTAATAAATGGTCAAAGGATATGAACAGACAATTCTCAAAGAAATTGAAACTATTTCTAGCCATATGAAAAGATGCTCCAAGTCATTATTAATCAGACAAATGCAAATTAAGACAACTCTGGGATACCACTACACACCTGTCAGATTGGCTAGAATGACAGGGAAAGATAATGTGGAATGTTGGAGGGGATGTGGGAAAACAGGGACACTGATACATTGTTGGTGGAATTGTGAATACATCCAGCCATTCTGGAGAATGATTTGGAACTATGCTCAAAAAGTTATCAAACTGTGCATACCCTTTAATCCAGCAGTGTTACTACTGGGCTTACATCCCAAAGAAATCTTTAAGAAGGGAAAGGGACCTGTATGTGCAAGAATGTTTGTGGCAGCCCTCTTTGTAGTGGCCAGAAAATGGAAACTGAGTGGATGCCCATCAATTGGAGAATGGCTGAATAGTGATATATGAATATTATGGAATATTATTGTTCTGTAAGAAATGACCAGCAGGATGATTTCAGAAAGGCCTGGAGAGACTTACATGAACTGATGCTGAGTGAAATGAGCAGGACCAGGAGATCGTTGTATACTTCAACAACAATACTATATGATGATCATTTCTGATGGATGTGACCCTCTTCAACAATGAGATGAACCAAATCAGTTCCAACAGAGCAGTAATGAATTGAACCAGCTACACCCAGCAAAAGAACTCTGGGAGATGACTATGAACCACTACATAGAATTCCCAATCCCTTTATTTTTGTCCGGCTGCATTTTTATTTCCTTCACAGGCTAAATGTACACTATTTCTAAGTCCGATTCTTTTTGTACAGTAAAATAACTGTTTGGACATATATACATATATTGTATTTCATTTATACTTTAACACATTTAACATGTATTGGTCAACCTGCCATCTGGAGGAGGTAGGGGGAAGGAAGAGAAAAACAAAAGGCTTGGCAATTGTCAATGCTGTAAAATTACCCATGTATATATCTTGCAAATAAAAACCTATAAAAAAACAAAACAAAAACAAAAAACAAATTATACTTCCTGAAAAGGGATAAAGAAGACCAAAGATTTTTTGCATAATTTACATCGAGCCAGTAAAAAATTAAGAAGTTTTAAATCAAACTATTCCTGAGAATATGCTGAGTGAGAAAACTGGCTCTGTGAATAAATAGGGTAAACTGGGGCAAAGAATCAGGAGCAAATCCTGGAAACTGGGTTAATCATTATTTGACCAGCTTGGCCAGTTATTCAAGGTAGACAAGGCAATCAAAACTATGACATGTTTCAAATTGGCTAAAGAGGACAGAAAACGACCACAAAAATGTAAGGTCATTGAAAGTACAAAAACCCTTTTTTCAAATTGTGGCATGACAGGCAAAAATTTGCTGTCATATCTTTTTTTTTCTTTGAAGATGAGATAATGAACTTTTTTTTTTTTTAACTAAATGTGTATATCTGGGAGCTGTCATAGCAAACTGTTAATAATTTTTGTACAGTAGCTTTGTGGACAACATTTAGGTTAGATGTATTAAAAATATAAGACAAATAATTGAGACAAGATGTAACTGGATGTACTTAAAACCAGTAGAATGACTAAATCCAAAGAATGATGGGAAATAGATTAATGTCAACAAGTTACTAGTGAGTGTTTCAGAGTTCTACCTTTGGCCCACTATTATTCAATATGTTTATCAGTAATTGGGATAGAAATATGGATGGTATGCTTATCAAATATGTGTAAGACATAAAATTGTGAGGGATAGCTAACAAGTTGAATGACAGACTAAAAATACAAAAAAAATCTTGAAAGGCTAGTATAGTAGGTCAAATCTAACAAGATAGAACTTAATGGGAATAGATGTAAAGTCTCAGGCTTAGTTTCAAAAATCAATTGCACAAATATAGCACAGAGAAGGTGATAGCTAAACACTTTAATGGGAAAAAAAATAGGAACTTGTAAGTTTAAAATAAGTCAACAGTGTGGCATGGCATTGAAAAAGCTAAAGAAATTTTAGCCCTTTACAAAGGGCAATGTACAGTAAAAAATCCTGCTGCAGTTGCTCTGATCAGAATATATTTGGAGTACTATGTATAATTTAGGGCACCATATTTGAAAGACAATGAAAAACCGAAGTGCATCCAGAGTAGGGTGACTAAGAGTAAGAAGACTAAAGAATTTGCCAAATGATGATCAGCTGAAGGAATTATGTATGTTTAGCCTGGATCTTTTTTTTTTTTTTTTTTGGGGGGGGGGATAGGGGAAGAAGAGAAGGACATGATAATAATCTTCAATTTTAAAGGACTGTAATATAAAAGCAAAAATAAGACTTTTTTTTTGGAAGGGGTCCTCAGGACAAAATGAAGAACAGTGTGAAAAAAGTACAAAAATGGAGATTTCAGCTTGATACAAGGAAAACAAATTCCTAACACTTAGAACTAGCCAGAAGTGAAATGTGTAGTCTTCAAGTGGAAGATGCAGAACTACTTATTGGACACGTTATAGAAGAGATTCCTAATTAGGTATGAATTAGACTTGATGGACTAATAATCTATGATAGCTCATATAAAAATAATGCTGCCATATCAAAAAATGAAACTATTAGATCAATCTACAAACATCTGATCACTACTCTGTGCAAAGTTGTATAAGACTAACTTTAGTTCCAATACATAAAAAGCTAACAATACTGACTAATATATGCTCAGTGCCAAATAAACCAAATAAAGATGGAGATAAAGAGATCACTTTGAGCAGGATTAATCAGGAAAGGGAACACAGAAATGGCATCTCAATTGTACCCTGAAGAATCCAACATCAATCAAATAAATATGGATTAATTTAGCGGCAAAGGAGGTGAATCCTTTCAATTAATCAATTAATCAATCTCTGGCCAACACATTTGAAAGATGGGTGATTAAGTAGGGATGTTAAAAAGAAATGCAAGAACTACATACAGTTAGTATATATTATTAAAATGATAAATGCCCACAAATTAAGAGTTGAATTATCTTTCAAAGCTATGAAGCAAACGATCAAATAAACACACATGCTTAAAAGAGACAAATGAAAATTTGTGTTTCTATAACCTCAGAGAGTCAGCATTAAATACTAATTTCTCGGAAGACAGTGTGGTAGAGCAGGATGAAATTGGGATATTTGTTAGCTGTGTGACCTCAAGTAAGTCACTTGAGTTCCTTTAACTTCAGTTTCCCTATCCTTGAAATGGGAATGGGAATAATAATAATGCCTGATACATTTTCCCTCATAGTGTTGTTGAAAAGTTGAAGAGAAAGTAGTTTTAAAGGAAAAAAACAACAACAATTCTTGCTAAAGTTAGGTGTCTCAAAGTAAATTTAGATAGAGGCTATCAGTGTATCAGAGTTGAGGCATTTTGCTCTCACAAGAAATTTTGATAAGGGCTACTACTATTCATACTTCTGAGGTTTTTTATTTTTCAGTACACATAAGTTATGCTTATAAGAAGAACTAGAAAAGTTTAGGAAATGATTACAGTAAACCTCTCAAAGTTCATCATTAACTTAAGCACTTTTTTCCCCCTTTCCTCTAAAAAAATTGTCAAGGACTTTTTGCTTAGCAGTTTAAACTAATTCTGAAGCCTACTCAAAACTTTCTTTTGAGATACTACTTAAAACAAAGTAAATGTTGGCTCATGACACTTGTTCCAATATTTTAATAACTTATTGTTCACAGCAGTAGCCTCAGCAAGATAATACATTGGGAGAAAAAAAAAAAAAAAAAAAAAAAAAAAAAAAAAAAAGCATTTCCTGGGAGGAAGTGAATTCCCACTGTGTGTTATAGGCCCCTGGCCAAGAGCTGTTCACCATAGGAGGAATAATAGTCTTCTTCTGAGATTGCATAATAGGAGTGATGTGATTCTTTTCTTCTCTCTTTTATTTAAAGCTTTCTTTCTTTCTTTTTTTTTTTTTTTTTGCTTCAATTAAAACTATTGTCTATTTGGAAGACTTTGATTTTGCTGAACTGTTTTGTTAAAACAGCTTCAAATGCTTTAGAGAAAGTTTGTTCAACATCCTGCAGACAGCAGCATCCTGTATATCTTAAGCAAGCTATGGGAATTTCCTCAGTTGTAGTAATACTACCACAAAGGCTAGAATGACAACAAAGGCACTATCGGGTTGGGTCATCAAAGCCTAGAACAACCATTGGCAAGCTACCATTTAGGGAGAATAATAGTTTTTAAAATTAATCGAACATACTAGGCACAGCTGTTTCAACAAGATTTTTTAATCTCATAAATGTATTTTAGCAGATGATATTCAAATAAGTGGACCCAAGCTTCACTTAATTGTTTATTTCTTTTTAAAAGTGGAGCTGAGAGAAAATAATGTCACTAAGATATACAAATGCTGAAGTCAAGGATGAATCGCTAGGGTAATTGAAATTGCCCTAAAAGGATACCAGGATTATTAACTATGCCAATTCATAATAAAATTTTCATTGAATTTCTTAAACCAAAGCTTAAAGGGAGATCTTTCTATTGAGTACTACTGCCCAAAGGAGACCTGGAAAATTACCACATTGAAAGAAATAAAAGAATGTTATTTTAGTAGCTGGCATAAGGAATTTGTAGCCAGAATCTAATACCAGCTGTTAAGTTATATCCTAATATTTGGGGGTTCTGAAAAGCATACCCTCTTTAAAATGAGTCCGCCTCCAACTGATAACAGCTCCTTTGGAAATTGCACTTTATTAAACGGTTTCTCTCACCATTCTGTGAGGAAGGTAGTATAAATACTATTACCCTTGTTTTTTAGTTGCACAAATTGGGGCTCACAGAAATTAACTCAACTTGTTCCAGTAAGAGAAAATTCTAGAAACCAGGCCATCTGGCACATGATCAGTGGTTTTGTTATTGTACCATCTGACCTCTCTAAAAAGTTGGAGTAAGGCGGCACGGTGGCCCAGCAGAAAGAGCATTGGCAAAGGAACTAAGAAGCTGGATTACAATTTCGGCTCTTCTCCTCAGTGTCTGACACAGGGAAAGACAGTGCCTTTTTGTGGGCCTCAGTTTTATTATCAACAAAATTAGAAGTTTGGGATTAGATCAACTTGAAAGTCATTTCATACTAAAATTTTATAATCTCTGGTTTTATGGTTTAATCTGTAACAGAAGTCTCCCTAAATGGTATTAAAAAAAATCTTCCTACCTTTAGTTAGTTGTCCTCTTGTTGTAATTAAACAAATGGAACTGAAGCTCTAATTGTCCTGCTTTTAAATCAGCTGTTATTTGAAGATATGACTGACTAAGAATACAGAATGCTAAACATCCTTTTTGAAGAGCAGCATGAATTCTTGCTTCTGTAACTCTGTAACTTAGCAGGCAGGATGGTGGGTTAAAGTTCGGCACTCAGGTTGCTTCCTCAGCACCAAATCAGAAAGCTCTAGTTAATTCCATTGATGTCAGTTTTGGTATTCAATGAAGCAAGGAAATGGATTAGCGGGCCAGAATACGAAAACAATATTAAACAGGGAGGCTAACGCCAAGTACCAAAGCTCTCGGCTCACTGGCTTCACTGAAAATTACAAGGATCCATTTAAACACATGCTCACACTCACACTTACAAACACACTTGCTCTCACTCATACTCTCCCTTTCCTGTGTTCAAGCTTTGAAAAAAAGGTTTTGTGTTGGGGACAGGACCTTGACCTGTGACTTAATTAATACAGGAAACTCTCCCATGAAGGAATACTCTATACCAATGTAGGATCATTCTCTGGGACTTAAGGTATAAGAGAGTTAGTTGTCATCCAGGATGCCATTGAGCAGTATATAATAGGAAAATACTGAGGACTATCAAGGTTTCTTTTACTATGAGAGGCAACTCCAATAAGAGGATGGAGTAGGGACACCCTTTACCATGTTCCTATTATTGCCCTCACTCCTCTTTTGATTGTGAAGCTTGAACTGAAAAACTGCAGGTAAGAGAGGAGGTAGATAAAGCTCTATTAGGATCAGAGGTACTTTGAGGTAATTACAGAATCAATTTTATGGTGGATATATTGAGAATTTAACATTAGTAATTTGATGGTGTATAAATAATCTTATGTACTATTTTCTAAAACAATTAAAAAAGACAAGCTAAATAAGAACATTTTTAGGCAACCTAGGCATCTTTATAAAATAGAAATAGCCTGAAAGAATTTATAGCAGTAGTTCTTAAACTGGAGTCCACAGATCCCAAAAGGAAAAGATTTCAAAGTGGGTCTACGATTTTGGATTGGAAAAACTACTTCTTTCCTTTCACGAATCTCTAAGTGAAATTTGCATTTTCTTCAATTATGAATGTAGGAAAGAAATATTCTGGTGGGGCTTCACCAGAGTGCCAAAGAGTATATGTGTATCCATAATACACAAAAATAGTTAAGAACCTTCCTTACAGACTTCGTTATTCAAGTCTTTTGAATACCTATTATATGGCAAGCACTGTAATCACCTGGTACAAACTTGTTATTTGATAAATGAGTAACCCAAGGTTATGTGGCATCAATGGCAAAAGTAAAATCTGAGAGCCTTTTGTCTAACAGCTATGCCAGTGTTTCCTCTGCCATATCATGCTTCATATTCATTTTCCTTCACATTCTTCTATGGTGAGAAGCAGGTAGTCAAAGAGAATAATTACCCATTTGCAGATAATAGAACTGAAATGTAAGTAAAGTCTTACTTAAAGTTAATAAATTGGAGCTCCAGATAGAAGCTATCATTCATTACTTTATGTCCACTGCTTTAGCCATCAGACTCACCTTACTTTTTGAATTATAATACTACTCTTCAATTTGGGACTATGCTCAAAAAGTTATCAAACTGTACATACCCTTTGATCCAGCAGTGTTACTACTGGGCTTATATCCCAAAGAAATCTTTAAGAAGGGAAAGGGACCTGTATGTGCAAGAATGTTTGTGGCAGCCCTCTTTGTAGTGGCCAGAAAATGGAAACTACATGGATGCCCATCGATCGGAGAATAGCTGAATAAATTATGGTATATGAATATTATGGAATATTATTGTTCTGTAAGAAATGACCAACAGGATGATTTCAGAAAGACCTGGGGAGACTTACATGAACTGATGCTGAGTGAAATGAGCAGGACCAGGAGATCGTTGTATACTTCAACAACAATACTATATGATGATCAATTCTGATGGATGTGGCCATTTTCAACAATGAGATGAACCAAATCAGTTCCAACAGAGCAGTAATGAATGGAACCAGCTACACCCAGCAAAAGAACTCTAGGAGATGACTATGAACCACTACATAGAATTCCCAATCCCTCTAATTTTGTCCGCCTGAATCTTGGATTTCCTACACGATTTCAAAGTCCACTTCTTTTTGTACAGCAAAACAACTGTTTGAAGATGAATACATATATTGTATTTAATTTATACTTTAACATAATTAACATGTACTGGTAAACCTGCCATGGGGGGAGGGGATAAGGAGGGGAAAAATTAGAACAAAAGGTTTGGCAATTGTCAATGTTGTAAAATTGCCCATGCATATATCTGGTAAATAAAAACTATTAAAAAAAAAAAAAAAGAAGAAGAATTATAATACTATTCTTGTAAGCAGAAGCAGGTTGCACAAATTCTCTACTACAAATGGTGATTGTACCATCATTTCCTTTCAAATGAAAATGTGCAAGGAGATAACAGTCCACAACAGCAGTCTATCTAACTAGAACTTTATTAAGTCAACATATAAAGCAATTAATGTGAATTTTAAGCTCAATAACAAAATAAAATTGCAATACATAAAGAAAAAAGGCTAGTCCCTATTAAAAAAAAAAAAAAAAAAAAAAAAAGCTTAACATGAGCTGCATTGAACCACAATAATTCAGCTGTAATACAATTTACCACTCACGTCACTAACTCTAGAGGGCACAGAGGCATAGAAAAGACAAAACAACGAATAGAATTTTGGGCTTCACCCCCCCCCCAACTCTTCTATCAAATACACAGCAGTTACAGGGACAAAGCATCATTATAGAAGGAATAAAAGGCTCTTTAGATGCTGCCTTTTTTTATTCAATGAACCCACTCTTACACACAAAGTTCATGCCACGATGTCTCGGAACACAGCATGGCCAGGGTATGCTAAAAATGAGTCTGATAAGTACATAAAGCAAAATCCAAGTATTTTTGCATACCCTGTATAAACATACTGTATAAATCTATAAAATATTGCATACCCTTATAGAAAATGTTACTGTTAACTGGAACCTTACCCAGTAAGATCAGGAGTGAAACAAAGTTGCCCACTATCACTATTATTATTCAATATTGTGTTAGCAACGCTAGCCTCGGCAATAAGAGTCGAAAAAGAGATTAAAGGAATTAGAGTAGGTAATGAGGAATACAAACTATCACTCTTTGCAGATAATATGATGGTATATTTAGAGAACCCCAGAGATTCTACTAAAAAGCTATTAGCAATAATTCATAACTAGAAATGTCACTGTTTGCTTTGTTTCAATTGTTTATGCCATCTAAAATTTTTGGTTTAACAAACAAACCCTATATTTAGTTACTGTCCAGTACTGAGAACTGATTGGGTATAGTTTCTATGAAACTTTTTAATACTTGGAAAACAAAAATCTACAGGAATAGCTGAATGGCAAGGCCTACTTGTTCTTCCTAACCAGAATAATTTGGCAATCTAAGAGCAGCTGATATATATATATATATATATATATATATATATATATATATGTCTCTTTATCTACTGATAGTCATTGCAACAGAAAACTCATTACTTAGGGAAAAAAAGAAATGAGATTGCTGAACAATTTCTTAAGCTGGTTAGTGTGTGGCAATTCTGATGCAATGCTGCCCTAAAAATGAACTTTGTTATAAACAGCAAGATATCCCCAGTAAATGTGGTTAGAGCAAGGGTGGAGTACACTCTGGGGGAAATAACACACCCCTGCTAGCTTTAGCTAAATCAAGTTTTGCACGTTAGTAACACAAAGTTTTCTAGGTTTTCCTGGACTTAGCAGCCACATTTGTTTATGAATTCTCAGAGAAACGGAGAGAAACATTTATATTCCCTCTATCAATCTCTTCATCTTAGAAAGAGGGACAGAATTCTCAGGTACCTATTGTAAATAAAAAATGAAAGGTAGAGTAGGCAGAGCAACAGAACATTAAACAGAAGAGAGTGTGAAAAAGGAAGTCAGACCATGCCAGCTTCTAAGTTTAGAAATAGCAGATTTTACACATCCCCAGGAATGACAAAAGTTAGGTGTGGTACTTCACCTTGGTTTGTTTTTCAGAATTTCAATATATATATGGACATGAACAAATTACTTAAAATCCTCACTGATGCTCCAGGTAATCTGGCCACATACAACAACACAGTGCTAAGAGAATACTGGTTATCAACAAGTGAAGTTTAATGGAGAATTATTATCAGTACTTCATTTCTAACATCGTTTTGGTATAATTGTGATTTGAACTCATTTGAGGCAAAAAATGAAGAAAATTATCAGTGGAGAAAATGGTGAGTGTATGTTCTTCCAAAGCAAACCACTTTTGTTTATACCAAAGGCTCTGTCTTTTTATTTCACAACCACCACCCACTTCTCCAAACAAGTGATTCAATGTTCCATAGGAATTTTAATTGTTTCCATGACTTTCTACCTGCCAATAAGGCCTTAATTCTATGCAGGGAACACACAAGAAACACCTTTTAAAGACTATGATTTTTTTTTAAGGAAATATTCAAAAATGAAGTTTTTTACTCCCATGCTTGTTTTTCTAAGTGCTTACTAAATAATGATTATCTATTCTCATCACCCCCCAATATACTCATCATTAAATTCTCAATAGTTTGCAACATACCACAGAATGAAAGTCAAATATCCACAAACAAGCCACAAAATTGTTGAGACCAAAAAATAAACCTTGACAAAACAATGAAGAAATCATATAAACCACATTTCCTTCTCCACCCCTTCCCCCCAATACCATATAAATCATCCTAATTCATTAGGCTTCATCAGCATTTTGGGCGGCACCCCAGAGGCAGCCCTCTCTAAGGATATTTGAAGGGAGATCTAACAGACCTAGTTTTCCTTTATATTGCCAAACACTGTCAGCAACATACTGTTCTTAGCATGTAATGAAATAAACCATATTTTGTTTCAAGCAGCATGGGAAGAACTATTAGTGTGGGAATCATAAGAATTATTTAGAGATCATTTAATCCAAACCTCACAGATGAGAGATCCAGAGAGATGAAATAGCTCGACTGATGTCACAGGTACCAAGAAAACCACAATTTAATCCAACTCATTTGAGTCCAGTGATATTCCTTTAGTACTGTGATATTTTTCTAATGGAGGAATTTTTTCCTCCACTGGCAAATTAGGCAAGAAAGTTGCCCTTAGTTGTGGATAGCAGCAAAGACAGAAACCTTGGAACACTAGTAGAAGGGGTAGAAGAGGGAGAAGAGGAGAATTCACCCCAAAGGATCATTTAGTAGCTTTCTGGATAATTCAATCAAAAAATATTAAATACTATCTAAACTAGGTGCTAAGGATACAAAACCAAAGCAAAACTGTTCCCACCATCAAAGAGTTTACATTGCACAGAGATGGATGGAGTAGGTGGAATATGTATCATGTAACCAGAAAAGTATATGCAGAATAATTTGAGGAGAGGAGAGCATCGAACAGCCATGGGGAAAAGAGAATTAGGGAAGACCTGTATAGGCAATAATCTATGATCTGAACTCCAAAGGAAGTTAGGGATTTTAACACAGAGGCAAGGAAGTCTAAAGGCAAAACCAGGGGAGATATGAATGCCAAATTCAGGGAAGAATAAGAAGGATAAATAGGATGGAATTCAGAGTGTGTGGAGGGGGATGTGGTGAAATTAGCCTGGAAAGGTTGATTGAAGTCTTATTGTGAAGTGGTTTAAATGCCAACTTGAGTTTCTAATTCATTTTAGAGTCACTAGAAAGTCAAAGTAAGTAGTTGAGGCAAAAAATAATATGAACAAACTTGTTTCTTTTTTAGGAAAATTCAATCTGATTACTATATGGGGAGTGTATTAGAGTAAGGAGAGATGGGAAGTTAGGAACCCAATTAGGCGTTTATTATAATCGTCTAGAGAGAGAACTGATGAAGGACCAAACTGGAATGATGATCTTGGAAATAGAGATGTTATGAAGATTGAATCTATAAAGTTTGTCTACTGCTGAGTGCAAGTAAGGTAAAAGGAAGAAGTGAGGAATGCACTTGAAGTTGCAGAACTGGGTATCGGAAAAGTGTGTGATGCTAGAAGCAAAAATAGGGAAGCTTGAAGAAGAGGTAGGTTTAAAGGAGAAAAACAGGTTACATTTTGAACATGTTGGTCTTGACTTACCTATATGATTGTATTCAGGAGAATAGAGTCTGAATCCCAGTTCTGCCTCTCGCTTTTTGGATGATCTTGGACAAATTAATAAACAATATGTGGCCTCAGTTTCCTCATCTGTAAAGTAAGGGGTTAGATTAGTCTATAAAGTCTTTTTTAGTTCTAATTCATGAAACTATAAGGAATTAGCACTCAGGAGAGAAATTTGGACTGGAAACACAGATGTAGGCGCTATCTGCAAAGAGATAAGCACTGAACCCATGAAAGCTGATGAGAAGAGAAGAAAGAAGGAATGAGTTGGGGGTCAAAGAAAAAAGTGTTAGAGAAAAGAAAAAAAAAGAAGTAGGGGGGAAAAAGAAACCTAAAATAAAGCCCTGTGGCACATTTAGGGTTTGAGACACAGATAATGATATGGTAAAAGAGAATGAGGAAAACCAAGAGAGATAGTGGGAATGAGAGAAAAGTGAGTAAAGGCAAGGACTATAGAAAGCTTTCTATGGAAATTTGATTGTGAAAGGAAGACGGGGAAGGGAATAACATGCCAGACACTGTATAAGTGCTTTACAAATATAGTTTCATTTGATCCTGCCAACAACCTTGTGAGATAGATGCTTATAAGCCCCTCTTTTTTTTTTTTTTTTTTTTTTTCCAGTTGAGAAATGGAGGCAAATAGTTTACTTGAAGTTAAATGATTGGCTCTGGAATACATAGCTAAAGCATGTCTGAATTTATATTTGAACTGAGGTCTTCCTTACTCCAGATCCAGTACTCTATTCCCTGTGTCTCGAAGTTGCTCCAGGAAGATACAAGAAGACAGCTTACTATTTTAAAACAATTATTACCGCTAAGGCATCATCTAGGCCATTAGTACCTTGTGGCCTAGAGGTGTGTGTGTGTGTGTGTGTGTGTGTGTGTGTGTGTGTGTGTGTGTGTGTGTATGTGTGTGTGTGTGTGCGCGTGTGTGCATGACAACTGTAGATAACAGTCATTATTCAAACTGATTCATTAGACTTTATGCTTCTTGAGGGCAGTCACTGTTTTATTGTTGTCTTTCTATACCCAAAGACTAGCACAGAATCTGATACACAATAAATTCATGTTGAACTGAGGGTGAGCCAGGCTCAATTTGGGTGTGATCAGGAGCCAGGGCTTGAAGATATGGAAGCAGAACAGCTAGTGCTTGAGTGGTCTCACTCCAAACATTAGTGGTTAGAGGCAGGACACCCCAAGCTCATCTTCTTCTCCTCCCCCTCCTCCAGTTCATCTACAAAGACCAGTTAAAGACTGCAAGTTATTCTAATTCCCATATGCCCTCCAAGGTTGTCCTTATGAGGAGGATCTCAGGGTAACAGAGTCCTTGTAGGCTGTGGGAAGAGGAAATGTCTTGGCAGGATTTCTCCAACACTAGGTAAGAGTGAAGTTGAGAGAGTTGGTTGTTCCATTCGCTTTTACTTCAGGAGACTACAAACAATCTACCCTCTATTCCCCACGCTTACTCCCTACCTTGTCCTGGTATGGCACTCCAGAAGGGAAATGATAAAGATTAAACAAAAATGTAGTTCCTGTTCTCTAAGAATTCATGGTTTATTTTGTGAGTACAACATAGGCAACTGGGAAGTTCAGCAGAGAGAGCACTGGGCCTACAGCCAGGAAGACTTGAGTTCAAATCTAGTCTCAGATACTTACTAGTTGTGTGATCCTAGTCACTTAAGCCCGTTTGTCTTAATCTGCTGAACAACAACAACAACAAAATGGCAAATCCCTTTACTATCTTTGCCAAGAAACCCCAAGGTCAATATTGACTTGCTATGGTCCATGGGATCCCCCAAAATCAGATACAACTGAATTATACACAATATATACACAACTAATTAATATGAAATGAGATAACTACATAAGAATTTAACAAACAAAATGCTTTTTTGAAGTCTAAAGGAAAGAGTATACTATTAGTGCCTGAAGAGATTAAAGGAACCTTTGAATTGAGTCTTTTTAAAGATGGGTTGGATTTTAATAGGCAGATATTAATGGGAAGGGGGAGAGTTTCAGTTACCCAGAATGTTTCTGAGATTCTAGGATTATAGAGCTATATGCTTCTGATTGATTTTTTTTTTTAAATGACTATATGGATGAATAACTAAAAGGCAGCTAGCTCATTGCCTTAAATTCACAGACCCAACAGCTATTGTTGGAGTTTTTCTTCAGTAAAATCTCATTTTACTACTCTTGGATTTGCATTTTCTGGAAATGCCTGTTTTCAAGTCAAACTTGACTTTCCCAGCTGCAGAGGAAATGACAAGAGAAGAAAAACATAGCCAATAGATATCAACAATTAATTCCATCCACAACTACCCAGCTGTTTGTGCATGAAAGAATCAGCCAGATTCCTTTTGGGGTTTTCACCACTGAAAATTGATACTGAACATTCAGAGACACAAGCTGTTTGTAACATGTCAGGAATGTGCGTAAGATCACAAAAAGTTAAAGAGAATAAAATGAAATCCAGATCTAATTCTCCTTAGGACTTACTAACTAGTGTAATTTTATATCTGAAAAAAAAAAAAAAAAAAAAAAAAAAAAAAAAAATATATATATATATATATATATATATATATATATATATCTTTTTTGCATATGAGTGCATACACATAATAGAAAACAAAAACTCACTGAAAGATATTTCTCCTCTGATAAGAAAGGAAATCTGCCAACTAGATCAAAGTCATCATCCAGAACAGACAACTATTTATCAGCACAGAGAAGGTATAACATTCTCAGGAATCTATTTAACCAAAAAATATTGAATTCAATAAGCTCTTTTAGATTATACAACTGCTTGTGCAATAGATATTTTTAAAAGTTTCCTTATAAAGGTTGCCTCTGTAGAAATGTGACCCCTATATCCATATATAACAAATAACCTCTAATTACTAGGATTTAACTTTTTGCTTATGAATAAAAAGAAAAGCAGGTTCTTCTATTAGCAGAATCATTTTTCTGACACAAGCAAGTTTCAGCCATTTTTAGGAATTTAGGTACTTTTAATAAGTAAGTCTATTGTATGCTTACTCTGTGTCAAGCAGTGAATTAGATGTTCAGGACAAGAAGACAAAGAAAGATGAAATAGTCTCTGACTTCTTACATTCTAACAGGCAACCCAGAACTTTAAAAAAGTATATATGAAATAAATGCAAAGAAAAAAAATTGAGAGGGAAGAAATATTATCATCTGGGGAAAGAGGGATTTGGATGTCAAGAAAAGTCATATAGAAGATGACACTTGAATTGAGCTGGAAGCAATGCTAAAACAGAGTCAGAGCATCCAACAGCCATGGGAAACAGAGGAATCACCCTGTAAACAAGATACAAATAGTCAGTCTGACAAGTCTCAGGTAATCAAGATTTCTCTACTTTTAAAACATGTTAATTCTCCAGGAAAAATAAGTAATTTAACAATTGTCTGCTGCAAAGGCATACCAAAATGAAATTCTCCTAAGGGATCTAACAGAACTAGTCAGTAACCTTGAGGGCCCAATCTGTTCAGACTGATACAGTTATGCTAAATATAATGGTGCTACCTAACAAACAGGGACATTCAAGTGGCACAAGGGTGGAGTCAGGGGCTCATCATCATCTGTGTGACTTTGAACAAATCACTTAATCATTCTATTTCAGTTTCTTCATCAGTAAAACGGGAGATAATAACAGGTAACTTGTTAAGAAGATCAAATGAAATATTACCAGTAAATTGTTTTGCAAACCTTAAAGAGCTATATAAATATCAAAGGATGCTAGCTAGCTAATAAATAGAAGACAAATTAGAATTGGCAGGGATTTCCAAGCAAACCATAAGCAATCTGACTACCACTCATCTACAATCTTCTCTCTCATCTAATTTTCTTCACATACTTTCCATTATAGAGAAATTGGGTTATTCAGCATTCTCCATTTTGTCCTGATTTGGTCTTCTTATATGCATTTGCATAGACCTAACTCCTATTCCTGGAAGGAACTCCACTATTTTGCACACTGAATTATTTTACTTCCTACAATGTATAGGTCAGATGCCATGAAATCTTCCTCCATTTCCAAAGTTAAAACCAATTTCTCTCCTTTATGAATCTCTCATCCTCTTTTTTGATCTCTCATATTATATACATATTCCAAGATTCCATGATTACTTATGTATATGATCTATTTCCCCTTTTCAGCTTCAAGATGCTTTTTCCCTTTTTAAATAATTGCTTTTTATTTTTAAAAAATACATGCAAAAGCTATTTGGTGCAGTGGATAGAGCACCAGCCTTGAAGTCAGGAGGTCCTGAGTTCAAATCTTGTCTCACTCACTTAACACTTCCTAGATGTAGTGTTACTATTGGGCTTATATCCCAAAGAGCTCTTAAAGAAGGGAAAGGGACTTGTATGTGCAAGAATGTTTGTGTCAGCCCTGTTTGTAGTGGCCAGAAACTGGAAACTGAGTGGATGCCCATCAATTAGAGAATGGCTGAATAAATTGTGGTAAATGAATATTATGGAATATTATTGTTCTGTAAGAAATGACCAGCAGGATGATTTCAGAAAGACCTGGGGAGACTTACATGAACTGTTGCTGAGTGAAATGAGTAGGACCAGGAGATTGTATACTTCAACAACAATACTATATGATGATCAATTCTGATAGATGTGGCCATTTTCAACAATGAGATGAAACAAATCAGTTCCAATAGAACAGTAATGAATTGAACCAGCTACACCCAGAGAAAGAACTCAGGGAAATGAGTATGAATCACTACATAGAATTCCCAATAGAGGAAAATAGAGGGCTATTTTTGTCCACCTATATTTTTTATTTCCTTCACAGGTTAATTGTACACTATTTCAAAGTCCAATTCTCCTTGTGCAGCAAAATAACCATACGGACATGTATACATATATTTACACACACATTTGTACTTAACATATACTTTAACATATTTAACATGTATTGGTCTACTTGCCATCTGGGGGAAGCGGTGGGGAGGAAAATTGGAACAAAAGGTTTTGCAACTGTCAGTGCTGAAAAATTACCCATGCAAATATCTTATAAATAAAAAGCTATAAAAAAGAACACTTCCTAGCTGTGTGACCCTAGGCAAGTCACTTAACTCCAAATGCCTCAGCAATATCTGTGTGTATGTGTGTGTGTGTGTGTGTATAAGCAAAGATAGTTTTCAACATTCACCCCTGCAAAACCTTTTGCTTTAAATTTTTCTCCCTCCTTCCCCCAGACAGCAAGTTATGGGTTAAATATATGCAATTCTTTCTAAACATTTCCACATTTATCATGCTGCACAAGAAAAATCATATCAAAAAGGGAAAAAATAAGAAAGAAAAAAACAAACAAAAATATGCAAACAACAACAACAACAACAACAACAACAAGGTGAAAATATTATGTTATGATCCACATTTAATTCCCATGGTCCTCACTTTGAATACCGATGGCTCTCTCTATCACAAGTCTGTTGGAAATGGCCTGAATCACCTTACTGTTGAAAAGAGCCACATCTATCACATTAATTTCAAGATTCTTGATGGCAGAAACTATAATTTTTTTTTCATTTTTTTCCCATTTTTCCATCTCGCACAATCTTCTGAATAATGATGTTATCTTATTTTAAGATCAATGAATAGCTAAGAATTCTTACTATTGGGATTCAATCCAATTAATTTTCCTCATCTGTAAAATGTGGGGGGTTTGATTCTTTGAATTACCTTTTAGTTCCCTCCAAATCTGTATTCCTACCTAATTTTGAAATTATCAGAGGCTAAAGAGTCAAAATATTCAAGCAGGGAGTGGGACTCTGCTTGGAACATGTGCCAAAATGAAAATAAAGCAAGAGATCTGAAAACAGGTATTTTCCACCTTAAACAAATATCTAGTCAAAGGAATATCTGAGGGAGAGCTGATTGTTTAGTCTTTGGTTGATAGACATACTTACTTCTCTACCAGTCTGATATCATCAAGGACTTAAGTAATATCAGGGATGATCTTTGCTTGGCAAAGGTTAGTGTGAAATGCCCCAAGAGAACTGAGCTAATCTTTAAGGCTACCTGAGAAAACAACAGCAGGGCAGAGTTTGGCAGCTGGGCAGCAATGACCAAAAGCTTTTACCAAATGAAAAAGCCATTAAGTTCTTAGCACATTAACCAAAAAATGTTTTTATGGATACATAGTCATGAGTTCACTAACCACTAACCTAGAATCTCCTCTGGGATTCTAAAAACTTTCCTACAGTTACAGACAAAATGATATCTGGAAGTCTGGAAGTCATGAAATGTCAGTCACAGACTCAGCCAATGATGCCTCCAGAGAATGCCTAATCCATCTCCCTTCCCACCTTTTTTATAGATAAGAAAAGTGGAACTCAAAGAGATAAAATGGCTAGCCCATAGTCACATAGCTTTTTAGAGAAACTCCCAATTCTCTGCTCTTTCCACCATATAAAACTGCCTCTTAAAGGCAAAGAACGTGTAAATTAGTTGGGAAGGATGGTGTACTTCTAGTGATCTATGAAAGCCTTCATTTTAAAAGGGCATTGCATGTCTCTCAAACTAACACATTTCTACTAACTTCTCTTTTGCTACCCTCCCTGCCTTTTGATTTTTATTTTAAATCTTCAAATCAAAATAGGGACTGGCAGTAACAAGGCATGCTAAGACAGGTACAAGTGTGACAACTGTTGAAAGACTACATCAGACTTGCCTATTTTTTTATTGCTTTCTTATCTTCAATGTGATAAGAAGTGAGGAGAACAGGATTAACCTGATACTGGAGAGACTGTAGGTGTCTGAATGATATATGATATCTAGGTAAACTCAAAGAAATCAAGGACTAAAACCCTGGTATACAAACTTTAGTGGAAGTGGATGGGACCAGAAAAATAGTGGAGAGGAAAGGGAGGATATCTGAGTACAATAAATAATATAATTATTTTGAGCCTACCACACACAAGGCACTAAACCAATAACTAGGTAATCTAACCTAATACGAAGATTCAAAACTCCTTAATTAATTGGACGAATTCTTCCTTTTGACTGACTTCCAATTCTTTTATACTTCTCTTGGCAGGAATATTGAAGCAGAGCCGATTACGAAGAACACTAGGTTAGTAGCTGAGTATGGTCTTGGACAGAACACTGATTCTTCTCTGGACTTTAACTCACTTGTCTCTCTCTCTATATATATGAAAAAGATTATCAGTACTCCTGTCTTTCTCACCAGGATGATGAGATCAGAGAAAACAAAGAGAAACAAAAATGTATGAACAATATTCTCAATGTTACTACCCATATTAACAGGTAGTCCTTATTGGTTTTTGAGGATATTTGAGAATTAAACTACACAACTTATCTGAAGAAAAAAATTTCCAAAACTAAATTTGTGAATGAAAAGTCTGGTAAAACCTTTGGAAAAAGTGGAAAGGTTGCTTTTAAAATAGGTATAAAATAGCTCCAAGATAATGTTACCTATAATGAAGAAGTTCTAGTTTAGAGAGAGGTTAGAACTGATGGAGGTGGTTGGGTGATGCAAGGGACAAAAAGGGGCAGTAATCAATGAAACAAATTATTATGGGGGAAAAAGTCAGAGGACTACTGAAAAGCAAATCAAAGCAGAGGAAATAAGGGTTGCTGGAAGCCTACTCCAGAAATCACTTTTAAGTGCTGAGAATTGTCATTCTGGAGCTAAGAAAAAGAAGGGCCAAAAAAAAATCTCTCAAAAATCTAGGAGGAAAAGAATATGAAGAAACAATTCTTAAAAAAAGAGCTGTAAACTATTAACAGTTATCTGAAAGCATGCTTCAAATAACTAATTTTAAAAGTGCAAATCAAAACAATGAAGAGATTGATTCTCCTTACATTCAACAAACTGGAAATGATGACAAAAGATGTGAATTGTTCACTCTTAGAGGTTGTAAGGAGACGTGTTCCAAAACATAGTTGGTGGAACTATGAATTGTTCCAAGCATTCTGGACACAATCTAGCATTATTAGAAGAAAATAACTAAAATGTCACTTTGACCCACTGACTTTGTTGACAATATGACAAAGTTACTTTGATTCATTACTAGGTATATACCCCCAAGGAGCTCAATGACAAAAAGAAGGGCTTTTCAAGCACCAAAATATTTATAACAATCGTTTTTGTGGTAGTAAAGAACTGGAAACAAAGCAGATGTCTATTGATTGGGGTATAGCTAAAGAAAGTATACAATATAAACATAATAAAATGATCATCTAGAGTGACCCTTTTCTTATAATTTTTTTTCTTTTATAACTACCTGCTCCTTTAAGATCTTATTTACCAAATATGTAAGTTTTCAGGGATGCTTATCTTCAAACATTATTTTAAGTAGCAAAAAAATCAAACTAAACAAAACATAAATTGCATATAAATACATAAGTAAATCAGTTCTCAGGTGTATAATGACATAATATATTCATAACCCAGAACTCCAATCATTCAATCTAGGAGTTAGTATTTTTGGCAAATGGCCCAATAATCACCACTCTGCCATACATGGAACATAACAGCACTTGTAGATCTTCGCTTTGTAAAGGGTAGAATGACAATGAATCACACTTCTTTTGAATAATGTTTGTTCTTCATAATTTTGTAATATTGACTTTTGATTATTTTTAAGATTGTTTTTTTCCATTTAGATTTTTACCATCCCTGCATATGTTGTTTTCTTGGCTCGTCTTGCTTCTTTTGCAGTGCATGCTTCTTTGTATTCATCATATTTTTCATTTCATATTTTCATTTCATAATTTAGCCTTTTTCAAACTGGTGGTGGTACCTATTTTGTTTCTGATTCCTTACAATAATAAAAAAAAGCTGCTTTTAAATATTTTGAGGTGTACAGGAATCTTCTTATCAATAGCCTCCTATAGCTATAAACCTATTAGACGAATCTCTGGATCAAAGTATATTAATGTTTTAGTCACTTTACTTTCATAATTCTAAATTGCTTTTCCTTTTATATCGATTAACAATTCTACCAACAATGTACCAAGAAGGCACATGTAAGTTTTGGCAAAAGTAAAAAAAAAACTACAATTAAAATCACCAACACTTTATTCTGTCAACAATACTTACAGCCTCAGAATGATACTGATATTTGTGGGAAATGTCAGTATATTTTTTAAAAAGTGTCCAAAGATGCATGTATGGGTGTATATATATACCCATACATACATAGATGTATATATACATGCATGTATGTGTATATAATATATACACACACACTATACATGCATATACATTTATATATATATATATATACATATTTATATGTATATATAAAGGTAGCAAGTTGAATGTCTGAAAAAAAGAAGTGAGCTACATTTTCAATGATAGTTAATGTAATAGTAAATAAACTACTAATTTTCACACTTAAATATATACAAATAAAATGGAAACTATTGTTTATTTTTTTGATATAAACACTATATATACACACACATACACACATACACATCTGTCTATCTATGAACTTCTTTGAAAAAACTGGATAACTCCAAGAAATATCTGAATTTGCCAAAGTTCCTACTAAAAAGTAGCTGGACTCAAATGAGATAAAATATGTAAGACACTTTTAAAATCTCAATCACTATGTAAGTGGTAATTATTATCATCACCATCATTATCAGGATAGTAATAATCATATATATATTAATAACATTCATATAGCAACAAAAACAAAAATAATAATTGTAATGACCAATCCTAATCCAAGAAAAGAGATAATGACAATGACAGTGGTTTATTACTGGTATGAAATGTTTAATGCAATGTCAGTGTTGTTCAAATGTTTGTCTTTGTTAAAAGGAAGGTTCAAAGTTTAGGTGAAGGTGGGTAGCGAAATTATTGTAATGTTAAAAAAAAAATCAACTAAACTTTTAAAAACAAGTCAATAATGAATCGCCTTGGTACATTTAAAAAGACAAGTTTTTATGTAAGGCAAGGCCTGCTTGTACTTTCTGAGTATGCATCTCTAATACTTTAAACTGTGCTAGAGGGAAATAGCCTGAAAAACCTGTCTGTCTTCTAAAACTAGAAGTTTTGAACTTTGGATAAATTCTTCAGTGAAACTTATTTCTTCGAGGAATCTCAGGGAAGTAAATCAGAATATAAGTTGCTTAAGTGTTTCCAAGTCATAAAAGAGGGAAGTGATTAAAACGCATACACACACCATACCCCTTTCCCTACCTTTCTCCCCCCAGCACACACACAAGAGGAGTCAAGAAAGCAGAGAACAGGCGAAACTAGAAGTGATCAGAGATAAGAAAGACCAAGTAACCACAGTGGCAATAACAGTCACACCCACAGGAAGATAGTGAGTGAATAACTTTGGTTTTGTTTAACTGAAAAGTCTTACTATCTTCTATAAGAGGAAAGAAAAAAAAAAAAAAAAAGGTATTTTTACAATGGAGATAAACTTGAGTGGATTAAGTAGCTTTTGTTTAGAACCAACTTAATAAAAGCAAAATACAATAATGGTAAAAAAAAAAAAAAAATCAAACCCATAATATCATTTAAGTTAAAACAACATCTGGCAAAGAAAGCACTGTTCTTTTTTTTGGGGGGGTGAGGGTGGGGAAAGTTGGGGGTCACATAATAATTAAGGTGCCATCTAAGCATTCTCATGTTTAAGAATTTTCAGTAATTTTCAATAATTTTCTATTATATCTAGTATGAAACACTAGCTTCTCAGATTGGCATTTAAAGCCTTTTTACATAATTTGGTTCTAGATTCCAAATAAGGCTCAGGGAAGAGTTGAGGAAGAAGATTAAGTAGTATAATTCTAAAGGGGGTAAGTTGTTGTGATAATTATTATTTTAGAAGCATTTTATTTCTCTATTTATGATCATTATTTTAGAAGCATTTCTCTAAAAGAGACATTCTTACTTAAGTTCTTTTTTAATCATCTTGTGTTTGTGTATCTCCAGGTTTATTACATATGATTTCCTTTCATACATTCTACAATTCAGTCAGATTGGAATTCACTGGTTGTTTCCTTAACTCATTATGCCATCCCTGCGCTCAGTACCTTTGCATAGGCCATGTGCCTTGTCTTCTTGTGTCCTGAAGGAATACGCCTCTGCTTCTCAGAATGCCCAACTTCCTTCTAAGTTCACTCAAATGCTACCTGAAATCTTTCCTGATCTCTTCAAATCATTTATGTTCATTTGTGTACCCACCAAAAAATATGTTAATCTTTTTAGTGACACTGTATCCTTCTAATAAATGTAAATCAGGGACCTTAATTTCTGTTTTGTATTCTTATTGCCTAGCACATTATGGTACTCAATATATATCAAGTGCATAATAAATGCTAAGAGGATTGAACTGGACAAGATAAATTCAAATTTAGTTTCAAAATACCTTATTTCAGAAATGAACAAAAACATTGGCAATTTTATTTGGGGAAAAAAAAACAAAAACAATAAATACCACAGCATGAAACAATGAAAAAGAGTGTTAAAGTCAGACTAGTTTCAAATCTGGGTGCCACTGATCTGGGTGACATGGGCAAAATTGCTTGTTTAACCTTTCCATAATTCAGTTTCCTATTCTATAAAAAATGAAGGAAAATGATCTCCGGGGTTCTTTGCAACATGAAACTTAATTCAAATCACAAAACAGTGAGTATCTATTCTATACACTGCTAGCCACTGGAGATATGAAGATCAAAAAACCCACCATAAATAGTTTCTGCTCATAAGGTGCTCAAATTTTACTGGAAATAATATTATATGTACAAAGTTAAGTATAATACAAAATACAACTATTCTTCTATTAAAATATACTTTAACAAAATAGTGAATACATATATGTATATATGTGTGTGTGTAAACATAAACAATGTCTACAAAAAGTAAAAAGTCACTTTTGTTATTGATTCTTTTATACAGAGAAATAAGAACTTTGAGGTGAGACACCATAAATTGTCTGAAAATGTAAAGCTGTAGTACCTGTTGACCAATAGATATAATTCTTTATTGTAATGGTATTCAACTGAATAAATATAGCATTTATTAAGCACCTACAATGGGCAGAGAGCACTGTACAGGAGACCAAAAAATGGAATAAAATACAGTCCCTGCCACTTAGTGATATATCCAATTCTCTGTTAAATAACCCCAAACCCCCCAAACCTATTAGGCACTGGGACATTTTTAAGCGAGTAGGAATAGTTGCTTGGTGATAAGGGACGATAATGTTTAAGAGGTTTTTTATATTCTAGTTGAAGGTTAAAGAAGCTTAAATACCAAAAGGAATCCCAAGATATACAGAAGGCTTGGTATTTCAGCACACAATATCACATATACCATTTATAAATGGCAAGATAGTTCTTCAACACTTACAAATATATCCATATACTTATATATCCCTTCTCCTGCTGCTAACTCAATATAAGAAATGATATAGTACTAACAAAACCAATACAACATTTGAAGTTGCTTTTGACTTTAATAAAAAATAGAGATGGGAGGAAGTTAGGTAAGACAGATTTGCTACTTTAATTTTTTCATAATAATATAACTAGTGGTTAGAAAAAATGTATTTAGAAGGCTTGAGCCAGAGCCAGTCACACATACAACTGTTTTCTTACATTTAGAGACAACAATTAATTTCTCTCCTGTATCCTACTCCCTTCTTTCCCATTCATTGTTGACCCCGTGAAATGAAATACAATCTATATTCACAAACCAATCTAGTAAGTGAACAGAACCAGCTCCTTCTCCTAAGGATGAATTTATAACAGGACTTCAGAGACTATACTTTGGCATAAATGACATATAGGTTCTAAGAAACATTTGGTTTTATTATTATACAAAGTAGAAAAATAGGGAACTTAATAGTAGACCCACAATCTTCTGTAGCTAGTGTTCAAACATATAAATACCATCTTATCCTTTGAACCACTTTTGACTTTATGAAGTCATTAGCACCTAAACAAAACAGTTAGCTATACCTCTTATAAAACTGAAAAAGTTACATAATGGGAACTATGAAAAGAAAAGTAATATCTCAATACTCAAATGTCATATGTTAAACTATTCATTTCCTGAACAAACCAAAACAAATCCAAATATTCTGTTATAACTTTAAATATACAATGTAATACTATATAATATACTATCATTAATATGTTAACAAAAACCACTTAGTCTATGCCAAACATGCTCATAGCTACAAAATAATATGTATGTACTTTCTACTTTCCCACTCCCAACTAGCTGCTTTTATCAACAGTGTTAAAATTTTAATACATTCCATCTGACTGAATTAAATAGTTTCACCACTCCAAGATGGTGCTCTAGCATAGATTCCATAAAGATTCATCTAGTATTAAAAAACAAAACAAAACAAAAAAAAAACATTTAAAACAATATGTTACAAAATAAAATTCTGCTTTAAGTCATTTGTAAATTTTCAAAAATTTCTAAAATTAAAGTAAAAAAAGTAAACAACATGGATTCACTAACCTTCTGAAAACAAATGGCCAAGAGTTGTTTTGTCTTTTTGGTTTGTTTGGTTTTTTGGAAATTCAGTTGTCCTTCTCTGATGGGTTAAGAGCTCGAAATTTTCTATTCAAGCAAGCACATCTATGTGTTGTGAAATTGTGCCTTAACATAATAAATGAAAAGTTGTTCTGGTTCTTACTGTAGTCAGAAGCTTTACATTCAAGTTATCCTCCTTTTGCCCTGCCACTGTTTTATCTCATAGCCCAGGAATCTGACAGTAAACGTGATATGGAAACTTATCTGCCAACAGAAAGCTGTTTTCATGATATGTTTTTGAAGAGCAAAAGGGGTGAGGGAAAAGGAAAGGCAAAAGGGAAGAGAGAATCCTATCCATCACCACTCCCCAGGCAATAGAAGAAGAAATTTGCTTTTTACTTTTTTTTTTTTTTATTACTATGAAAAGTGTTCATACACATATACTAAAAAAAAAAAAAAAAAAAAAAAAAAAAAGGATATTGATAGTTTTGATCTTAATGCAGGAAATTAATAAATGATATTACTATTTCTATTTGACATTTCCCACTTCAAATAAAATATTTTAAAGTACATATCTGCATTCTTAATAATAACTAACACATCTGTAGCGTTCTTAAGATTTAAAGAGCTCATTTGACTCTCATGATGACTCTATAAAGTAAGTAGCATAAGTACTATTTTCTTCATTTTACAAATGAAGAAATTGATAAGTCAAACAGTTTGCCACCTTACCACAGATTTTATATATATATATATATATATATATATATATATATATATATATATATATATATATATATATATATATATTTAAGGTAAGATTTCAATTTACCTGTCAGATATTTTCTATCTCCAAATTTAACACCTTTACAACTATATTGAGTGCATCTCAAAACAGGATCAGATAACTCAGTTTTTTAAATTTACTCTTCCATTTCCTTTAAATTTGATCTTGACCAAGTTAGTTCACATGTTAAACCTTAGTCTTCTTATTTGTAAAATGAGAATTTTATTGTGCTCACTTCACAAACTGGAAGGATCAAATAAAATATTCCATGTGAAAGCATTTTTGAATACTATAGCTGAGCCAAAATTATAAAAATGACAATTCTACCTAAATTAATTTACTTACTTAGCACCATACCAATCAAACTACTATTTTGCAGAGCTAGAAGAAAAGTAAAATTCTTCTGGAAAAACAGAGGGTAAAGAATATCAAGGAAATTAACCCTCCAAAATTGAAGGAAGGTAGCCTAGCCAACACCAGACTATATTACAGAGCAAATGTATCAATGATCAAATCAATTTGGCAGTTACTGAAAAATAGAGTGGTAGATCAGTGAAATAGATTATACATACCAAACATAGTACTAAATAGACCACATTAAGAAGTATTTGATAAACCCAAAGATCCAAATTTTGGGAGTAAGAACTCACCATTTGAAAAAAAAAAAAAAATTCCTGAGAAAATTGGAAAGCAGATTAACAGAAACTAGACAATGACCAAATTTCATACCACATACCAAAATCATGTCAAAATGGACAAATGATTTAGACATAATGTGTGATATCATAATTAGGGGAGTAGGAAAAAAATGTACCTGTAAGATCTATGGATTGTATGAATACATACATGAATAACCCTAACTAAAAACAGAAGTTAAAGGGGATCACAGGAAGTAAAATGACTAATTTTAATTACATGAAATTAAAAAGCTTTTGCAAAAACAAAATGCAATCAGAATTGGAAAGAAATAGGAAATAGAAGGAAATAGGAAAATTTTACAGCCAGTTTCTCTGAAAAAAGGCTTTCACTTCTCAAATACATGTGAAACTGAGTCAAATTTATAAAAATAAGAGCCATTTCCCAGTTTAAATAGTCAAAAAACACAAACAGGCAGTTTTTCAGAAGAAAATATCAAAATTACCAATAATCCAATAATGGAAAAAAATACTCTAAATCACTACTGATTAGAGAAATGAAAATTAAAACAACCCTGAGATACCATCTCATATCTATCAGATTGATTAATATGACAGAGAAAGAAAATGATAAATGTTGGAAGAGATGTGGAAAAATAGGAATACTAATGCTCTGTCGGTGGAATTGTGAACTAGTTCAATTGTTCTGGAGAACAATTTGGAACTACACTGAAAGGACTATATAATCGTACATACCCCTTATCCAGCAATATCAAAAAGATATCATAAAAGACCTATTTATAGAAAAAAAATATATAGCAGCTCTTTTTGTGGTAGCAAAGACTGGGAAATTGAAGGAATGTACATCAAATGGCTGAACATGTTGTAGTACATGATTTGTGTTGGAATACTATTGTGCTCTAAGATATGAAAACCTAGGAAGACTTTATTGTAATGATGCTTAACTGTGAAAGATTTCAGCAACTTTGATCAAGACAATGATCCAAGACAATTCTAAAGAAGCCATGATGAAAAAATGATGTCTGCTTCTAGAGAGGTCTAGTGAACTGTGAATGCAGAATGAAGCATACTTCTTAACTTTATTTTTCTTGTTTTACTTGTTTTTATTTTCTTTTTGCAACATAGCTAATAAAATTGTATTTTGCATGACCACACACATATAACTGATATCAAATTACTTGTCTTCTCAAGAGAAAGGAAGGAGGGGGAGAATTTGGACCTCAAATTAAAAAAAAAAAATTCCAATAGACATGTGATAGAAAAGTGCCATTTACATCGATAGAGAGAATTATGGGAACTGAATGTGGATTAAAGCATAGTATTTTCATCTGTTTGTTGCTGTTGTTTGCTTGGTTTTTCTCCCCCCCCCCCACCCCTTTTGATCAGATTTTTCTTGTACAGCATAACAATATGGAAATATGTTTGGACGAATTGCATATATTTAACCTATATTGGGTTGCCTGCTGCCTTGGGAAAGAGTGCGGGAGGAAGAGAGGGAGAAAAATTTTGCAAAGATGAATGCTGAAAACTATCTTTGCATGTATTTGGAAAAATAAATACTACTTTAAAATAAAAATTATTAAAATGAATATTAAAATTTTTACATGAAATTGGGAAAGATTTAATAAGAAAAATATGTTTAAAACCTATAACCCCCTAAAAACTGTATAAAAACAAATATAAATTGATGTTAATATGATTTTTTTAAAAAAAATTATATATATCATAATGCAATCTAAATGGGAAATTATCCTATAAAGTCTAATAAACTGAGGTGGCAAAAGAAAAATTAAATCTTAATTCTGTAGTAATCAGTCAATCTGCTGAATCTAAGTCAATTGATTATGTCCATTTCTCAAATGATTATTGCACTGTACTGAGAGGATATTATCTAGAAACACGAAGGAGGGTACAACAGGAAGGAACATTTATAAGGTGGCATAAGGTGGGACAGTGGGATAAAGCACTGAGGATAGAGTCAGGAAGATCTAAATTCAAATTTAACTCAGACACTTACTAGTTGTATATTCCTAAGCAAGTCACTTAACCTCAGTTTTCTCATCTGTAAAATGGGGATAATGATACTGTTATTATAAAGATCAAATTTGATTATATTTATAAAGTGGTTAACACAATACTTAGCACATAGTGACTCTTATGGAAATGTTAATTATTATTCTTATATGCCTGCTATGTATGATGCATAGTAATGATTCCTTTGTGAGGTTGTTTTGAGGATCAAATGAGATTATATTTGTATAGCCTTTAGTGTAGTGCTTGGCATTTTATGAATATTATCTAATTTAATCTTCACAATAATCCTGGGAAATAGATGCTACTATTATCCCCATTTTGCAATGGGGGATAAGAAGAAACTGAGGAAGACAGAAGTGAAATGATATGCCCAGAATCAGATGGCTAATATCTGAGGATATAGTTGAACCCAGGCCTAATACTCTATCCACTGTACTACGTAACTGCCTCTAACACAAAACAAGATGGAATATGCCTGACTACCTTTCCCCAAAATAATCTTCAGAGATTATGTTTACTGAAAATAACAAAATTTGGCTCCTAATAGTATTTTTATTTAGACTCATCAAATAAGTACTACATAGCAGTAAAGGAGAAACTATTCTCCAGGCTATCTTTATCCCTACAAATGTGACCATGTCCTCCACTATCACCTAGTATATCTAGAACTTTGAAAGGGAGTAATATATGGTCAAACTACAAAGACAAGTTGAAAGTAAACTGTGAAAAGTTTTTATTAACAGAACAGTTTGTCCATTGTCCTAGAAGCAAATAAGATCCACAAAACTTTCTTAAATAGAAGACTAATGGATCTGTTTTTGAAATATCAAATTGACACTGTGGGAATGATGGATGGAAAGGCGTAACTATAGGCCAGGGACCAATTAGATGGCTATTTTAATAGTCCAGGTCAGAGGTAATTAAATGAATATAGACAAGATGACGGATACAAAAGATGCTGTAGAGGCAAACTTGATGAGATACAGCAAGTGATTGGATATGGAAAATTGAGGAAAGAAAATTGGGGAATGGTTACTAGATTGTGAACTTAGATTACTAGAAGAATGGTACTGTCCTTGACAGACATAAGGAAATCGTGAGAAAGGGTGAGTTCAGGCAGCCTTAAAATATATAATATTATTCCAGTAGACCTGTGATGGAGAGAGCCATCTCTGCATCCAGAAAGAGGACTATAGGGACTGAATATGGATTACAATATAATACTTTCACTTTTTTCACTGTTGTTTGCTTGCTTTTTTTTTTCTTTTTGATCTAATTTTTCTTGTGAAGCATGATAAATGTGGAAACATGTATAGAAGAATTACATATATTCAACATGTATTGGATTATTTGCTGTTTAAGGGAGGGAGAAAATTTTGGAATACAGAGATTTGAAAGGGTGAATGTTGAAAACTGTGCATATATTTTGAAAATAAAAAGTTAAGGGGCAGCTAGGTGGCGTAACAGTTACAGCATCAGCCTGGAAATCAAGAGAACCTGAGTTTAAATTTGGCCTCAGACACTTAACACCTCCTAGTTGTGTGACCTTGGACAAGTCACTTAACCCCAATTGCCTCAGCAAAAGGAAAGGAAAGGAAAGGAAAAGGAAAAGGAAAAGGAAAAGGAAAAGAAAGGAAGAAAAAGAAAAAAGTTTAAAAAAAAAAAGATACAGATAAAAAAATAAAAAAAAAAAATTTTGGATGAGTTTGAGATATCAGTGATTATTCAGGTAAAAATGTCCAACAGGCAGTCAGAGATGTGAAATTAAAGCTGAAGATGAAGATAAGGACTGGATATGTAACTTTGGGAATCATCTATAGAGATGACAACTGAATTCATGGGAGCTTTTGAGATCACAAAGAGAGAATATTGAGAGGGAAGGAAAAAAGGAAGGCCCAGGACAGAACTCTAGGAGTGGAAGAGATGGATGGAGATTTTGTAAAGGAGAATGAGGATTCATCAGATAGATTGGTACAGAAAGAGTTAAGATAATGACCTAAAAATTCAGAGTATCTTGAAAAATGGTCAAAAATGTCAAAGTTCAAAAAGGATAAGCACCAAGAAAATGATTAAGCAGTAAAAAGCTGATGGAAAGAGAATGAAAAGAAAATATTTAGTCCTAAAGACAGCTGTTAATCAATCAATGAAGAAACTAGCATGTGAGCACTTACTTTGCACCAAGAATTATGCCAGGTACTTGGGATACAAAACAAAAATGAAACATTCTCTTGGACTCAAGTTGGTTACATTCTAGAGGGAGGGAAAATAAACACTTTCCCTCCATATATGCATATAGAAAAACTTGTATGAACCAGTGCAGAATGAAATCAGCAGCAATAATATAAACAATAATAGAAAGGGAAAAAATCCAATAAAATGAAATTGAATAATTGTAAGTATCAGTCTTAATTCTTGACAAAAAACAAAATGTAGCATTCTGCCTCATATCTTGTCAGACGTGGTCACTATATCTGGTATTCTGACATAATTGTTCATCTTTGTTCCAAGGGAGCATTCATTAATGGGAGGAATTTAACAATGAAACACAATTCTGTGGAGTACAATGTAAAGAGAGTAACGTAAGATAAGGAAATATCAGTAGTAGAAGAGTGATGTGTGTGGATGACTATAGAGTCAAAAACAGAAGCAAGGGAAGAAAGTTGAGCTAAGGCAGCCTAAGACTGAATAAAAGAATTTTAACTGGAAACGAAGAATTAGCTGTATAACTAAGACAATCACATTCCTCAGTAGCATACATAGCTAGCACCAAGTCTCAACTTAGTTACTCAGCATTACATACCACTTTCAAGTTTTAGATATCTTAATCTTTGAGCTGTATCTTGCTTTTTTCTATTCATAGCCTAGTCAGGAAACTGAGGCTCAAAGACATCAAATGACTTACTTATAGTCACACATCACTGGTGTCAGGTAGAATACCAATGAAAGATTTTCTTACTCCAAGTCCAGCACTCTTTGTATTCTACCATGTTGTCTCTCATCACTGGAAGACTTTAATTATAACATAATGCTAAGTAAAAGCTCTAATGATTTTTTCAGTCCCCTCCATTTTTAAAGAAAGTAGGTTCCTTGTGTCATTCAGTTTTTGAAAAAAGTACACCTCCCTATATAATTCTCTGCCTATAACCCTAAATTTAACTATTGTTCACATTAATATCTGGAAAAAAGATCCAGTCCTTTGCCACAGACCTTACTAAATACTGTAGTAATGTTCAATGTATTTGGAAAGTAAAAAGACAATCAAGTGGATGTGTGGGAAAGTAAATCATTATCATGCATAGCACAGGATACAGCTGGGACCAGTCAAGCTGATTCAGATAAAATTACAGAATCATCCCCCTAACTGAACAGGAAGTAGTAATCTACAAGTGATTCTTAATTTATACTTCTTTTTCTCCCACCCATTCCCATTCCACTCTAAAATACACATAGTCACTTATTATAGTTTTTAACACACAAAAATTCACATTTTACCAAAAACATTAGTATAGCGAGAAGAATTTTGAGAGAGTAATTACAGATTAAATTTTTGACTAAGAAGAAATAGGGTACAACAGATATATTGATTTCATTCCTCTAGAAAAACAGGTTGTAGCAACAATGACAAAACCAGTTTTTGGCACACAATATAAATAAGCTTTAATATTCAATTCCTGGAGTTTGTTTCCATAGCATCAAAATATTACCAGAGTAGCGCTGTGTTTTCTTTTTTTAAAAGGCATTTTGAAATCTTCACAATCTAGCAACAAATTTCTTCACCATGTTGTAGATGATTCAGAAAGTATCTCGAATCAGTCAGTTCATCTCTCTAAATCTGCCCTGACTTCTGAGTTTGCTATGAAAATTTGATATTATTTCTGATGCTTTTTTCCATTACTTCTCCTATTCAATCAATTACTAAATTCTGTAGATTCTCTTCCCATATCTGTTGCATTCTTCTATTGTCTTTATTCCCAGTGCTCCCAACCTATTTGAGGCTCTTCTAACAAGTCTTACTGTCTTCATTTTCTCTCCTCCAAACCATCTTTATAATGCTGCCAAACTAATTTTCTTATGCGTAGATATGGTCCAATTGGTATTCTGCTAAAAATCTCCAATGGTTCCCTACTACCTACCAAGTTAAATTCAGATTCTTTTGTCTCTCCTGAGTCCAACTATTGGGCACAACCTGACTCTCTTCAGTTCATCTCAGCATGTTTCCTTCTACAGATAATGCTCTAAATGAAACTCTTATCATCATGCCCTAAACTTTCCTGACTTCATGACTTTGTTCATGTTATGATTCAAAATTTCTTCTTCTGTCTTTGATTACTGAAAATCTCTCCTCTCCCCTAATGTCCAACACAACTACTAAATCCCTCCTCCTCCTGATTGCATAGTTGTAATAATAATCTTCCCACTCAGACTTTACACCACATTATACCACATATCTAGAATGTACTCATCCATAGACTATATCTTAATATTAACTGCATTTGGTTCTTGCTTCTACTACAGGTTCTAGACTAAATTCTGGGATACAGAGATGATGTAAAACAATCCTTTTCCTCAAGTTGCTTAGAACTTAATGAGGGAGACAGCATGTATTCATATGCTTACATCCATAACATGCAAAATGAATGCGAATTGTTCATAAAAGGGAGGACAGTAACATCCAGGAGCATCAGAGAAGCTTCATATAAAAGATAGCTTTAACTTTAAGAAAGCCAGAGATTCAAAAAAGCAGAGATGAGAAGGGTGTACTCCAACAATATGGCTAGATCCACAGGACAAGGTACAATATGCAAGAAGATTGGACTTATAAAAAGAGGCCATGAAAAGCTTTGAATGCCAAATAGAAGAATTTATATTTGACTTCAAAGGTATCAGGGAGCTACTGAAGTTTGTTAAGTAGAGTATGGTATGATAAGACCTGCACTTTAAAAAAATTACTTTGGTGGTTGTATGGAGGATTGAGAAGAGGAGAGGCTTGAGATAGGAAGAACTAATGGAAGGTTATTGAAATAGTCTTCATGAGAGTTGCTGAGGGACTGAACTAGGATAGTATTTCTGTGACCAAAGAGAAGGGAACTTATTTGAGAGAGGCCATGAAGACAGAAATGCTAGGTAATTAATTTGATATATGAGATGAGAAGATGAAATTGAATTCAGGAATCTAGATCACTAGATTAAAAAATTTTAATCTCTCACACACTGAGCAGATCACGGTATTCTGACACACAGAACTCTAGTTTGTTTAATGTTGAATGAGGCATAAAATATATATTTGCCCATACTGGATTCATATGTGACATCTCGGGTACAATCCCCCTTAACAACTTCCCCATTTTTGGGAAGTAAAAGCACAAACTGACATAATTCCATCAACTGTAACTCAATAGCAATACCCTAGTATACATTTCTATATGAAAATATAACTTTGTAAACACTATCAAACTACTTGTTATCTATCTTAAAATAGGAATACAAATTCCCAACATAACTCAGATAAACCAATCCCAGCCTAAACAACAGCTTTACTTACCTAGTACATAAACAAGATAGATTAAAAAACAAAGGAAATGATAGTTGGTAAACTTAAATGGGTGTGTCTAGAGTGAGAGGAAGTGGTATTTTTAACTAAGAGACACTAGATTTACCTTCAAATGGTAAAGCAATATCAAACTTTCCATCTTTCTTAATTCCTAGCCTTTGTTTTTTAGTCAGTTTAGAGAAAGTAAGAATTTTATGCCAGTTAGTTAATATAAATATTCTTTCTCAGGTACAAGTTTAAAAAAAAAAAAAAATGTAGCAAGCAGGAAACACTATTACCCTGACTGTAGGGTGGTATACATTTGAACAGGGGAAAAAAAAAAAAAAAAATCAGCTCTACAGAAAAAAACAATTTGATAAAAGAGTATAGAGAAGAGCAATATATCTTTCTGTGCTTTTGCTCTCTTTCCAAGCAGTTTCTACATTTTATGAACAGCTGGGAAATTTCCTTTTCACAGGAAAAGGATGACTTCATAGTTCACACAGAAGTGGAAATGACAAAAAGAAATGCATCATCCAGAAAAAAGGTGTTTCCTGAAGAAAGGAAACATTACATTGTTTGAGGGGGGAGGGGGGAGACCCAAAACAAACAAACAAAAAAAAAATCCTCTTAGAAGAAAAAACAAAAAACAAAACAAAAAAAAAAAAAACCACCCTCTCTAGACTAAAACAGTTTTCAAGGGAAAAAAATAAGCTTCAGTGAGAAAGATTAAGCAACACCAAAGCATTAAAGTGTAAAGACAAATTTATACCATAATATACACCAAATGAGGTACAGAAATATATATTTTCATTTAAGAACACTATGGGACTTCAATCTTCAAGCTTTACAAATTCATTTTTAACTTCAGCATTTTCCAAATGGATTAAGGTTCCTAACCTCAGCATGAAACTTGTTGGGGCTTTAAATAAATAAATAAATAAAATAAACCTCTCAATGTTTCAAATGAATACTACTTTAATAATTTATTTTAAAGTAAGATTTTAATTGATTTTTTTTGCATCATCAATTTTCCCCAGTACCACTCCTCTCCCTTTCCAAGAGCCATTCCATATAACAAATAACAGTAAGAAAGAAAAAAAAAAAGAAGAAAAAAAGAGGACAAAATTGGCATAACTAAACAATACAGTGGACAAAACTGAAATATGGGGAACATGACACCTGTGCATCTCCCACTCTGCAAAGAGGTGGAGTGGGAATATTTTCTCATATCTCTTTCTGAGTTATGCTTATTCTTTATAATTTTATAATATTCACTTATGTTGTAATTATCGTGTATATTGTTTTCTTGAATCTGCTTTATTCCATCAGTTAAGTAGATTTTTCCATGTTTTTCCTCCATTCATCATAGTCATTATTTCTTACACATTAAATTTCCATTATATTAACATACTATAATTTAAGCAGCCATAAACTAATGAATGAGCATCTACTTTCTTTCCAATTCTTTGCTATTTCATAATTTTGTTATGAATATTTTAATATATACCTTCCTTGGGGCATAAATACAACTTAAAAAAAAAATCTCTGGGTCAAAGGATATGGGTATTTTAGCCATTTTATTTGTATAATTACAAATGGTCCTAATGGCTTTCCAAAATAGTTATAGGGATTCACAGCTTCACAATGAATACATCAAAATGCCTAGCTTCTCCCAATTACTACCCCCGTCCAATACAATTACAGTACTTTGTCATCTTTGCCAATTTTCAGGTTGTGAAGTGAAATCTCAGAGTTGTTTGATTTGCATTCCTATTATTATTAGTTATTTGGAACATTCTCTCATGGGTTAACTAATAGTTTAAAATCTTTTGAGAATTGTTTGTTTTCTCTTTGAAAGCTTATTTATTGAAGAATGTGAAACTGAGGAATTTGAGGCTCTGGTCACATATGCATGTGTACCTATACGTAAGCATATATAGCTATTTCCTGTTTATAAATCTTGGATAATAAGCCTTTATGAGAGAAATTTGTTAGAGATTTTTTTCCTATTTAACTATTTCTCTTTTCAATCTAGATACATTAATTTTGTCTAACCAGAAGCTTTTCAGTTTCAAGTAATTAAAGGTATTAATTTTATCCTTAGTAGTTGCTTTATTTCCTTTCTAATTGCTGCTCTGGCTATTCGTAGCCATAATTATGAGATGTATATTATCTGCTTCTATGTTACTATTAATATTAGTATATTACCTTAAGGTACATACCTTAAAATTAAAGATCACATATTAATTTGGAATACAGTGAGTAATTTCTGACAGACTGCCTTCCAATTTTCCCAACTGTTTTAATCAAATAAAAAGCTCTTTCTCAACTTATCTATATTTTCCAGTTCATCAAACAATAAGTTATTGAGTTCTACTGTTTTTGATCTTTCTTTGCTAGGATATATCATTGATCCACTTCTACTTTTTAAGCAATACCAGTGGATTTGATAATTATTACTTTAGAATATAGATTGAAGTCTGAAAGTGCTATTACTTCTTCCCTTATGTCTTTTCAATTCCCACGAAAATCTATTTTTCAAAAGGAAGTATGTTATTTTTTATCAAATTCTATAAGGTATTATTTTGATAATTTAATTGTATGACACTGAAAGTACAAATTAATATTGGTAGTACAGTCATTTTATTTTATTAACATAGCCCAGTCATGAGTACTGAATAGTCCCTCCAGCTATTTAAAATATTCATGTTTTAAAAGAGCATTTTGTAATTGAATCTATTTAAGTGTTTTATTATCTTATTCCTCAGATACTTTATGAATTTATAATTATTTGCAATGAGATCTCTATTATTGTCTATTGGCTTTTAAAATTATTATTACATATCCATTAAACGGATTTTTGTGGGTTTATTTTGAAGCCTCAAATTTTGTTAAAGCTAGTGTCTCAATGAGTACTTTGCATATTCTTTAGGATTTTCCTAGACATTTTCCCAGTGAACCATCACATCATCAGCAAATAGGGATAGTTTTTTTTTTTGTTTGTTTGTTTTTTCCCCAGCCCCCTTTTTACCTAAAACAACTAAGTGATACAAGAGATAAGATTCTGGACCTGGAACTAGAACCACTAATCTTTTTGACTTCAAATCTGGCCTCAGACAATTAAGTAGCTATGTGACTCTGGGCAAGACACTTTGCCTCAGTTTATAAATATGTAAAATGAGCTGGAGAAGGAATGGCAAACCATTCTCGTATCTTTGACAAAAAAAATCTCAAATAAGGTCATAGAGTCAGACATGACTGAAATGACTGAATAATAATATCTTTATTTTCTCTTCTCTTATTACTAGCCTTTCTAAGACTATATCAAATAAAAATGAGGAGTAGACATTCTTTTAATCTGTTGAATTTATATAGGAAAGTTTTAGTGTATTTCCATTGCATATGATACTTGCTTTTGATGTTAGATATTTTTTTAAAAGGTCCCTCTCTACTCATAGTTTATACAGGTTTTATCATAAATTAATATTGAATGTTGTCAAAGGCTTTGACATTTTTTGAGATAATGTAATTTTGCATGTTTTTGTTTTTAATTTGATTATTTTGATAGTTTTCCTATTAGTGAGCCATCCTCAAATCCCTGAGATAAATTAAATGTAAGCCAGAAGAAGGATTTCTTGGGTAAATCACTATAATCTATTTGATAGGATTTTATTTAAAAATTCTGAATTGATATTCATTAATGATATTGGTCTGAAGTTCTACTTTTATGCTTAGATTCACTGGTCCATGTATTTGGACCATATATATGTCTCATAAAAAGAATCTGGTAGAGTGCTTTCAATTTTTGAGAATAATTTGTATAGTATGGTTAACATTTTTCTTTAAAAGTTTAATAGGATTCTTTTTGAATCTATTAAGACCAGGAGGAATGTTTTTCAAGTGGTTCCTTTGTAGCCAGTTCTGCTTCTTTTTCTAAAATCTGATTATTTAAGATATCAACTTGGCCTTCTGTTAGTCTAGGGTATATATATATTCTTGAGGTGTTTGAATTTCTTTTGTGTTCTCAGTTTTATTAGTATATAAGTATATATAATTGGTTCTCATTATTCATTTTTTTTAGTTCTGATTTTATTGTGATTTTATCTTATTTTTGCTATTTTTTTTTCATATCATTTCCTGCCAATTAGACTGGCTAAAAGTTTATAAATGTCATTAGTCCCTTCAAAGAACCCCTTTTTAGTTTCTATATTTCTATATTTTTTCTACTTTAATATCTTCTCTTTTGTGTTCATTTTGTTGATTTTCTAATTTTAAAAATGTATAATCAGTCAATTAATTCCCTCTTTTTCTATTTTCTTAATGTATGTTTGTAGATGTATGATTTTTAACCTCCCTGTGAACTTCCCAGAAATTTTAATATTTTGTTCTTTAATAATATGTTTTTTTGATCCTCTTGTAATTTAGGATTTCATTTTTAAGTCTCCATTTCCATGTTTATCTTTTGTTTAGAATACCTGAATTAACTGCTATCTTTATTATATTATGGTATTTATAAAGTATTTACTTATTATTTCTATATTTTCCTTTTATTTGTAGTATCTCTATCCCCTAATACATGGATAATTTTTTAAAAATTCTACATGGAATGAAAAAATATATATATATATATGTTTTAGTAGTCCCTTTGGAAGACATCATGTTCTTAACTCTAGTTTCATTGGCAATTTGTTCAGTTCCATATTTTTCCCTTCATCTTTCTGTTAGGCTTCCAAAACTAAGAGGGGGACACTGAAATCTGTTACTACTGTACTACTAGTGTTCCTTTATGAATTTTAGTGCCTTGGCATCTTAAACAAGTAAATATAATATCGATATTGATTTGTTGTCTATAATTCCTTTCATAATAAAGTAGCTTCCTTATTTATCTTTTTTTTATATTTTGAAAGTTTATTTTTGATTTGCCTGATAGCATAATTAGGGAGCTGAATGGTACTGGGGTAGTACCAGGCTTGAAGGAAGGAAGACCTGAGTTCAAATATGTTCTGAGATATTTACTGACTGTGTGACCCTGGGCAAGTCACTTAATCCTGTTTGCCTCATTTTGCTCATTAAAATGAGCTAGAGAAGAAAATGGCAAACCTTATTCTCCAATTGATAAATGGTCAAAGGATATGAACAGACAATTTTCAGATGATGAAATTAAAACTATTTCCACTCATATGAAAGAGTGTTCCAAATCACTATTGATCAGAGAAATGCAAATTAAGACAACTCTGAGGTATCATTACACACCTGTCAGATTGGCTAAGATGACAGGAACAAATAACGATGAATGTTGGAGGGGCTGTGGGAAAACTGGGACACTGATGCATTGTTGGTGGAGTTGTGAAAGAATCCAACCATTCTGGAGAGCAATCTGGAATTATGCCCAAAAAGTTATCAAAATGTGCATACCCTTTGACCCAGCCGTACTACTACTGGGCTTATACCCCAAGGAACTACTAGAGAAGGGAAAGGGACCTGTATGTGCCAAAATGTTTGTGGCAGCTCTTTTCATAGTGGCTAGAAGCTGAAAGATGAATGGATGTCCATCAATTGGAGAATGGTTGGGTAAACTATGGTATATGAATGTTATGGAATATTATTGTTCTATAAGAAATGACCAACAGGAGAAATACAGAGAGGCTTGGAGAGACTTACATCAACTGATGCTGAGTGAAATGAGCAGAACCAGAAGATCATTATACACTTCAACAATGATACTGTACGAGGATGTATGCTGATGGAAGTGGATTTCTTCAACATAGAGAAGAACTAATCCAATTCCAATTGATTAATGATGGACAGAACCAGCTACATCCAGAAAAGGAACACTGGGAAATGAATGTAAACTGTTATTTTTACCTTCTGAATCCAATTCTTCCTGTGCAACAAAAAATTCGGTTCTACACACATATATTGTATCTAAATTATACTGTAATATATTTAACATATATAAGACTGCTTGCCATCTGGGGGAGGGGGTTGGGGGAGGAAGGGAAAAAATCTGAATAAAAGTAAGTGCAAGGGATAATGTTGTAAAAAATTACCCATGCATATGTACTGTCAAAAAATGTTATAATTATAAAATAAAAAAATAAAATAAAATAAAAAAAAAAAGAAAATGGCAAACCTTGCCACTGTCTTCCAAAAAAACTCTAAATGAAGTGATGAAGAGTCAGAGACAACTGAAATGGTTGAAGACATTGCATCTTCTAGTTTTTTGAATTCACTTGTTCTCATTTTTATTCTGTGTATGACTTTGTTTTTTAAATATGTTTTTTATAGCAAAAGATTGTGGGTTCTTATTTTCTTTTTCAAATTGCAATTCTTTTTAATTTTACTGAGTTATTTAATACATTCACATTTAAAATTGGAGGTTTATCTTTTCCTCTATTTATTAAGTTAATTTTTCCCGAATGATGAAATAATTTACTCTTATACTGAATATCAAACAGCTATATCATGACATAGACACTCAGAGGAATATACTGTTTATTTACTTTACCTGGCTCTTGTTTTTTCACCCAGGACATGAATTCTTAGATTTATTCTGGAACTCAACTTTGGGTCACTGAAGACCTAAAATAAGATAGAAAAAGAATAAAAAAATCCATTGCCCAATCACCTAACAAGAAATAGAGCTTCTGGATTATGTGATTAGACAAGATGGAAGTCTAGGAATTTCTCTGATTCTCTCAACCCCTCCAAACAGGAATTCTGAGCTGAAGATTAAGGAAAAAAATTAGCTGTTTCCATGATTTAACATCCATAGAATCCAAAAAAAGTTGAAAAATCCCCTAAGAACTAATATCTACAGTGAGCTCACTAAGTACTGTCACCTCATACTATCAGCAGTAAGGCTGTATTAGGTGATCCACATTGACTTGCAACAAGCTTAAAACCCAAACCCTAATCTCCTTTCCCTTTTTTGGTGCCATGAAAATCCTGATTCCAGGCTATGGACATTTACTCAGGCTAGGAGAGATAGCCAACATACTTCTGCAGTACTCTGGACTAGGGTTTCTTAATTTTTTTCCACTTGCAACTCCTTTTTGGCTGAGAATTTTACATGACCCCAGGTATACAGATGGAATAGGTATACAAATCAAACATTTTCTGATGATAAATCATAATTTTATAACCCCCACATTCAGTTATAAGATCCCACATTTACTTATAAGACCCCATAGAGGGTCATAATCTAGAGTCTAAGAAAGTGGGCTCTAGACTACTGAAAGTAGAGACCACACAGCCAGAACAACAGCAGACAGCATTCTCTATGGGAGAGCTAGGAATAGAGAGAAAGAGGCAGGATGTGTGTCTGAACTGGAAATACTGTATCCTATCTCACCTCTTCCCAGATCCTCAGAGACCTCAACTACAAATATCAACCTCCTAGAACCAAGCATGACATGCCAGAGAGTGGAGGAAAAGAGGGAGCAGATACCTGAACAGATCATAGTTTCTATGTGGCAAGGCTGTATGTAGGGAGCAGAGGTTGGGGATGCACCATGTGCCATTCCACTAAGTTTGAGAAAGTACTCAGCATGCAGATGAAGCCAATTCTGTTCACCCAAAAGTCACATAACGGCAGAAATTGAGGGTGGTATAAAATAAAGTGACTAGCATGAGAGAAAGTTAAGCTGTTTCGAGATTTGGCCCCTAAACAAATCAACAAGTGAAAGGTGCAGAAAGTGATTAGCATAGAAAAATAAGGAAAGAAAAAAAAAAAACTGAAATAATCAAGCTCAGGAAGAAGAAAATTCAAAAGATCTTGAACAATAGCAGATAAGTCAATATGGAATTAATAGCAAGAAATATAGCATCCTAGATCTAGAGAATGAATTCAAATATCTATAAATATAGCAAAGGAAACAAAGGAAAATAATGAAATATTTGATGAACCTGAAGACCCTGTGGAATTTGAGAACATGGAACTAAAAAAACCATGCTTTTTCTGAGTGGTTCAAAAGAGAAATTATAATTATGAAAGGACAGTTTATGTCCTACACAGCATAAGTAATGGGTAGAATGGGGAAATGGAAATCTGAGAAAAGTCTCACAAAAAAAAAAAAAAAAAAAAAAAAAAAAGAAACAAAAGGAGAGAACAATAGATCAGAAATGCAGATATACAGAATGAAGGGCAATCTAGAAGAAGAGAATAAAGCAATAACGTTAAAAGAAAATAAGTTCACTAAACAAGCAAAACATTTTAATCTTGAAGACAAGGTAGAGATAACCTAGGTGCCACAGGTCTCCCAGAAAAATATAACAGGACAAAATACTTTAAAGCCATGGCAGGAAATAAGAGAAATGTCTAGAAACTTATTAAAATAGTAAACGAAATAAATACTAACAAAGTATTCACAGATCACTTTCAGAAAAAGAAAAAAAAAAAAAACCTAAGGCTGCAAATTCCAATATATAAAGTATTTAAGTTTTAATAATTCAATTTAGGGGTAACTAGAGGTAGTGTCTCTAGCCTAGGCACTGCTAAGATAGAGCACTGGCTAAGGACTCCAGAGAATCTGAGTTTAAATCTGGTCCTAGACACTTGACATTTACTATCTGTGTGATCCTGGGCAAGTCCCTAACTCTGATTACCTCACCAAATAAATAAACAAATAAACAAACAAACAAACAGATAGATAGCTAAATATATAAACAAACAAACAAACAAATAAATAAATAGATAAATTCAGAAACATGTTCTGCATGTGATCAGAAGAAACACCCTCAAATACAAAGGAAGGGAATTCAAATAATGTAAGACTATTCTGTACTCATCAGAAAACACAGAAGGGAATAGAATAATATCTTCCAAAGATCAATGGAAAATGGAATGAGGTCCAGGTGACCTACCCTAAAAAAGTCTGAGCTTAACTAGAAATGAAAAAGCTAGACATTCAAGTATATAGAGGCATTTGAAATATTTTCAGAAAGAAAATTAGATTTTTAGAGAGACAAAAAGATTTTTGGCAGGTAAGGGGTCAACAAAAAGACAGTTCCAGGCTCAGCTACTTCTTCTCACAACATGATTTTTACCAACCGGTAAAGCTATCTAGATGATATCCCAACTGATATTTTCTAGACCTATCTCAAGATTGCAAGTGGCACTTGGGATGGAGTTTAGGGAAGGGAAAAAGGAAGAATTACCTAAGTCTGGGAAGCATCCTACCAAACTTAAAAGGGAAAAAAGGCTGTTTCCATATTATGATAATTATTATTATAGATGGATTCCATTTTTTAAAAAATAGATAATCATTTTAGTAGTTTTTAAGTGATTCAGTTTTGCAAAGTTTCACATAAAATGACTTTGCTGTTCAATTATTTAGGACATCCCTGAAAGGGATATTAATTACTCAAAAAATAAAAATATACTTCTAAATGGAAAGAGATGATTAACAATCATCACAAAATATAGTAAATCAGCTAAATACTACTATAGCTAAGAATGATAACTATATTTGGACATGGAGGAAAGGGAAGAGGAAGTACACAAATAATTCTGCTTCTGAGGATATCAGTTCTTGGGGAGCTCTGGGAGCTAAGGGCCATCAGATTGCCAAAGGAGAAGAAAACCAGGCAAAATCAGAAAAGCTTCCATGTCAATCAGCATTGCAATTAGGTCTGTGAGTGGTCTTAAGAGAATGAATAGAAATAGTTCAAAGCCTTATCTGAACTAATATAAAGTGAAATAAACAAAACTAAGAAAGAAAATAATTGCTAGCATTTATAGGGCATCTTAAGTAATTTATAAATGTCATCTCTTTTCATTCTCACAATAATCCTGAAAATTAGACACTATGATTATTCCCATTTTTATAGATGATGAAATTGAGGCACAGAATGGTTAAATAATTTAATCAGGATCAGACAATTAAAGAGTGTCTTAGATGGAATTTGAACTCATGTCTTAGCCTGTTCAATAACTACAACAATGTAAAAAACAAACAAAAAACAAAACAAAACAAACAAACAAACAAACAAAAAACAAAAACAAGGGGCAGCTAAGTAGCCCAGTGGGTAGAGCACCAGCCCTGAAGTCAGGAGGACCTGAGGTCAAATCTGGTCTCAGACATGTAACACTTCCTAGCTGTGTGATTCTGGGCAAGTCATTTAACTCCAATTGCCTCAGCCAAAAAAAAAAAAAAAAAAAAAAAAAAAAAGGGAAAACAAGAACAAAAAAAAATGAAAGCAGTTATAAATAATTATATGATAAATATAATTATAACAATTATAATGAACAATGTTGATCCTGGAAATGAGTTGTAAAAAAGGCACCTCATGACTAAAGAAAAGATAAAAATTATCACAAAATATAACATGAATAAATAATTATGATCATATACAATTTAAAAGGTTTTGCACAAACTATGCCCCTGAAGACAAAATTAGAAAAGAAGCAGTAAGCGCTTTTGTAGTGGCAAAGACATGGCTATACAAATCACAATATGTGAATGTAATGAAATACTATTGTGGTATAAGAAACAACAAAAAGAATAATTTCAGAAAAATGTAGGAATTCTTGGGATGATCTGATATAGAATGAAGAGAGGATAATTCTTTTTTTTTTTTTTTGCAATAACATTAAGACAACACTGAAAGATTTAACTCTCTCTGATCAATGCAATGACTAGTCACAATTCCCCGAGGACCAATAATGAATCATACCACTATCTTCTTCCTGACAAAAAAGTATTGCATTCAAAATGCAGAATGAAACATACATTTTTGGGGCCTGACCACAGCAGAATTTGCTTTGCTTGACTGCATATTTATTACAAGAGTTTTGTTTTTCTTTTTCCTTTTTTTAAATGAAGGGAGCAAGAGAGAAAGAGAGGAAATAAATGCCTATTAATGAAAAATGATTTTTTTAAAGAGGAAAGACATTTTCTTTTAGTATAAGCAGGAGATTATACACGAAGCATCTGAACATACTATCAGTCTCCACTGATTTCCTGGTTAGATTTTTTAAATTGCTTTTTTCCTTCCTTTTTATTTTTTATCAAAGGGGACTATTTTTGGACTAGGAGAAGTAAGAGAGAGATATTCATAAATGAAAATAATATAAAACTAAAATATATCTATAAAATTTTTTAAAGAAGCAAAAGGTTTTTTTTAATTAAAAAACCACCTACAAAACAAATGCAGCAAGAAATATACTTAAATCCCCTATGTTCAGTAGTGTTTATTTATGAAGCAATTAAATAATCAACAAAGCAGCATTTTATGAAAAAATTCTATGCACAGAAATATCATTAACAACAAAAAATTTGATTCATAACCATGCCAGATTTTCCAGTTAGTATTTAAAGGTGATCTTATCCTACCTCATTGGCATCCAATCTCTTTGGCCTATTATCTCGAGTATGACTTTGATGAATGGGTTGAACATTTGGGCCACTGTTGAGCCTGGTTCTCATTGTCATACTTCTGTTTACTGATTTGCTGCTTTGTACCTCCTTGGGCATAACACTCTGTCATCTCATGGATCAAGTGAACTATAGCTGGTGCTAAAAGTTTAGCTTGGTGAGATGTGCGGTTCCCGCAAAACAAGAGAAAGGGAATTGTAAGGGCCCTTTAAATGGGCGGACACAGTGCATCGGGAGATTGAGGCCCGGAAGTAATTTCTGTGGATATTAGGACTGCCCTTGGGCGGGATCCTGGCCATATTGAGATAGTTTCGTAATGGGTGACTCTCTCGCTGATTGGCTGTGTGTGTGACCTCACAGGCCCTATGTAAGCCCACTGCAGGCAGCAACCGCCCTCTTTAACCTCGTGCTGTTCACCCTGGCTCCTAGCCTGGGTGGCCAAGCCAAGATGGGTAGCCGAAAGAGGTAAGGATTTTGGTAGTGAACACATGGGTCTTCTGACCAGGTGTTCACTCGGGAACCAACAAGTCAGGGCATCAGTCAGGGCATTATGTGAGTAGGTATAATAAAGGCTTTTAAGATTACACGTGGTTGTTCTTGAGTGCGCTACCGGTTATTAAGCTATAGATTCAAGAGATTGTGGCCAGAGACCTTAGAAGGCCTCAGAGGAGGCGAGCCGGGTAGAGCTCACACTGCAAAGGACAGTGGTCAAAGGTACTCTGGTGGGTCTAGGACAGACTAGTAATTGTAACTGCCAGGAGAGCACGTTACAATCTTAGAAGATACATTTGAGGTATATCACTTATATTTATGTTCATAAAGTTCCTTATAACAATTTCTCCCACAATCTAGAGTCCAAAGGGAATTCTTTGGGCATGATAAAAATTGCTTTTTCCTCTCTCTTTTATTTCTATAATGTTTGGATATTTGAATCATGGGGTCATCTTTACCATCAGAGATAGAGACCTTAAAGGAATCACTCATCATTTCTTACTGCTTACTAATTGAACATTGCTATTAGTATAATGATTATTATATCTTTTTACTCAAACCAATCCATTTCATATAGTATTATTTCAAAAGTTTCAAGTAACTTCTACTTATATCATGAAAGAGAAAGAATTAAGGGACACCTGAGCCAATCAAAATCCTGTCCAGTTCTAGTATTCTGAACAGGAGAAGAGAACCCCAGAGAAATACTCTGAGAAACAAACCAGATGTCGGGCAAGTATTGTTGAAAGAGTAATGAGAAAGTAATGAGAAAGGATAAAATTGTCATAAAACATAGCTTATCACCTTGGGTTAGAGCTGAATAAGAAAATTGGAAGAAAATTTATCAGATCAGTTCATGGAGATCTCAAGTAATGCTCTGAGTCATTTTTCTCTCTTATGAACAAAGACATTAAAGGAGTTTGCCAATAAAGGAACCCTTGAGGAAATAATTGGAAATTGTTAATACGGATCATTTCCTTATACTTTGGACCACAGGAATGCAAACAACTTTCTAACAAAGATACAGGTTGGAAAGAACCAACAATAACTTAATTAAAATTCCATCCTCTCTATGGTTGTAGCTACCATCCAAACATTCCCTGTGGTGCTTGGGAATCTGTGAAAGGAAGACTGGCAGGGGGAGGGGGAACTGGCAAGGATCTTTGAATATAGTAAGATTCCTCCTCTCTTCATTGGGCTGGAATTTTTGCCATTGTCTCAAACCAGAGTTTTTTCTTAATACGTCTAAAGCAGATTAGTCTTAAGAATTTTATTGATATACTATTTTGAAGATGTACTTTTATTAAAGTATATATCTTGTAATTTCAAGTGTAACAAATTTATAATTGGTTCCATACAAGCAGGACTATTTAATAAAGTTGTTTAATGTCAAGTCTGCTAAAATAATATTGACTTAATTTGGAATTAGGAATTACAAATAAATAACTGAAGCGAACCTATTATAACATTTCCCAAAGAACACTGCACCATTAACAAGAAGTTCAGTTTTTGAGTACAGTGTTTGCCACTCACAAGCTTTGAATTATTAGGGAAATCACTTCACTTAGGCCTCAGTTTACAGATTCAGAATTCAGCTACACATAGTAACATATATATATAAAACACATAGTAAGCATTTACAATTCAATATAGTTTTTCCAAGTGAGGGAAATACAAAGGCAAAAAATTCTCCTCAAATATCTTAAAATAAGGCCTCATTATATTTGAATTGATCCTTGAAGGGAGCTAGGGAATTCAACAGAATTAAGGAGGAAGAAACATGAAGATAGAAGATGAAATGCCATGTAAAGGGAAGAATGGGCCAATTCGGCACAAAAAGCATATATGAGAGGGAAATGTATGAAATCAGTACATTAACATAGATTTAAATATTAAAAAAGCAAGTTTGTAGTTTTTTTTTTTCCTACAAGTAATTAGAAGCCACTAAAGTTTCTTGAACAAAAGAATGTCATAATCATATCTGATATTTTGGCAGCTTGTGTGGAGGATAATTTGGAAAATGGAAACTAGAAGCAAAGAGATCAATAAGATTTCAGCACAAAACTCAGAGGTCATGGTCACTTTTTATTAGACCAAGAATTTCTTCTACAAAATCCCAAACAAATGGTGATCCAGAATTCATTAAAGGAATTTCTAGTAAGGGGGAACCCATTACCTTCCAATGTAGTTTTTTCCACTTTCTGACAATTCTAATTATTAGGAAAGTGTTTTTTCCCCTTCATATCAAAGCTTAAATTTGTCTCTGATTCAACTTATTTCCATTGGTCTTGATTTTGCCTTCTAAACATTAGCACAACTTTAATCCATTTCCCACATATAAATCCTTCAAATATTTGAAAATTATTTTTCTCACTTCTAAGTCTCTGCTTCTTTAGGATGAATATGCATTCCTAAGTCCTTCAATTAGTATTGACAAGATATGGTCTTCAGCCCTTTTAATATCCATATTACTCTCTTCTGGATAAAGGACTTTTGTACTTGTTAAAGAATACAGTATTCCAGATGTGATCTGATTAAGAAGGAATGATGACCTCCTATGTTTTAAATTCTATGCCTCTCAAAGCAGCATAAGATCCTACTAATTTTCTTTTTCTGTTATATCATGCAGTTAATTGATATGAAACTAGCAGTCCATCAAAACTTCCCAATTTTTTTTCTTCTCTTCCCTTCAGTTGTTTGATCAGTGATCATCTTTAACCCCTCTTATTAGAACCTTGGATTCTGTTCCTGGAACACCAGGCTCAGATAAGTGAGTTTTTTCTTTGCCTTGCTCCCAACACTTCACAAGCATCTCTATACTATCTTGCTGCTCCTATACCAATCCTTCCTTCCTTTCTAGTTCCCCTTTATATAATGTTTTCCAAAAAAAAAAAAAAATAATAATAATAATAACAAGTTCATTGAAGGCAGGGACTGTCAGCAATCAGTGTAGAATGGCACATGTAAGTATGCAATAAATGCTCTTGTGCACTCTCTCTCTCTCTGCCTTGCCTTTTATATCTTGCATTTTTCAAACCTAAGTAGGATTTAACATTTAAACACACTAATTATTCATCTTATTATACTTGGGTGATTGGGGCAACTAGGTGGCGCAGTGGATAGAGCACCAGCCTTAAATTCAGGAGGACCCGAGTTCAAATTTGGTCTCAGACACTTCACACTTTCTAGCTATGTGATCTTGGGCAAGTCACTTAACCCCCAGCCTCAGAGGGGGGGGGGGGGGAAGGATTTGGGTGATTGATTGTACTAGTCTATTGAAGTCTTTTGGAATACTAGTTCTGTTGTCTAAGATTATTAGTATTTATTACCTAATATCCTTCTAACTCGGTGCCATCTGCAAATTTCATAAGTCTGATATCTATGTCTTTATCCAAGTCATGAATGTTTATTAGGACAAAGTGAAAAACATCCTTGAGGAATTCTGCTGGAGATTTTTGTCAAAAACTGACATCAACTTATTAATGACAACTTTTGAGGTTTGTCCATTCAACTAGTTCTGCATCCTTTGCTAACTATTGTACTACTGTCTAGTCTACTCTTTCCAGTTTGTTCACAAGAACAAGAGAGACTTGTCAAATGTTTTGCTGAAAATTGGGTAACCAAGAGCATTCCTCTGTTCTACCAATTAGTAAGCATGTCAAAAAAGGAAAGGAGGTTATTCTGGTATGACCTTTTGGTGATGAAGCCATGTTGACTCTTTGTGATAAATGCTTCCTTTTCTAGATGTTCATTAGCAATTCCTGTAATACTACATTATACAATTTTGCCAGAAAACAAAGCTCTTTGGAACATACTTTTCAGATTCTACAATCTTCCCTTTCTTTGGAAATGGGACAACATTCATCCTTATTAAACTTATGACATCTTTTCTATTATCCATAATCTTCAAGGATTTTTTTTCTTAATTTATTTTTTATTGAAGTTTTTTTATTTTCAAAACATATGCAAGGATAATTTTTCAACAATGACCCTTGAAAAATCCTGAGTTCCAATTTTCCCTCTCTTCCCCCCATACCCTTCCCTAGATGGCACGTAATCCAATTTATGTTAAACATGGCAAAAATATGCTAAATACAATATAGACATACATATGTGTACAATTATCTTGCTGACATGAAAAATCAGATCAAATAGTTAAAAAAAAAAAAAAAAAAGGAAATGAAATTCAAGCAAACCACAACAAAAAGAGTAAAAATGCTATGTTGTGATTCACCCTCGGTTCCTACAGTCCTCTCTCTGGGTGTAGATGGTTCTCATCATTACAAGATCATTGGAATTGGCCTGAATCATCTCATTGTTGGAAAGACCCATGTCCATCAGAATTGATTGCTATAATCTTGTTGCCATGTACAATGATTTCCTAGTTCTGCTCATTTCACTTAGCATCAATTTACGTTAAGTCTCTCTAGGCTTCTCTCAAATCATCGTCCTGATCGTTTCTGATAGAGCAATAATATTCCATAACATTCATATACCATAACTTATTCAGCCATTCTCCCACTGATGGGCAGTTTCCAGTGTCTTGCCACTACAAAAAAAGTTGCCACAAATATTTGTGCACATGTGGGTCCCTTTCCCTCCTTTGAGATCTCTTCAGGATATAAGTCCAGTAATCTTCAAAGATCACTGAAGGGGTTAAGTGTCCTAGCCTATCATATTATCTAGTGACCTGAATTCAACAAGGACATCTTGATACTTTCTTATCAGTGATTTTTTTATTCTGTCCTTTTCAGTCCAAAGATAATTTTTTCTTGACAGAAAACTAAAAGAAAATAAAAGTTAAATCATGTCATCATTCTTATATTTTAAGGTTGGAAAAATCCAAAATCTTTTTTTTCAGATATTACTCTAATTTATTGACAATTAAGTTTCTAAATCTCACTTATGGGAAAAAAGGAGAGGAGGGAGCAAGAGCACAGGATTTGGAATCAGAGAACATAGATTCAAAAAGTGATTCTGCTACTTACTACTGATGTTAGCTTAGGCAAGCCATTTAATCACTATAAGCCTCCAATTCAAAATTAGAGGTTAGCAATTTATGCCTCACAAGCATAATTCTGTAGGGTTTTAAAATTCTAATTTTCAATAATGTAAAAACCATTATTAGCTCATGGGCTTTACAAAACCAGATGGTAGGCCAAAGTTGACCCATAAGCTGTATATAGTCTGCTAATCTCTACACTAAATTATCACTAAGGTCCCTTCATTTCTCAACCTATGATCCTATGAATTTAAAAAGAATGGTTTGGACCAGAAAATTTCTAAAAATTCCTTCTCCTCTAATATGAGATCCTTTGACAAAAGACATTTTTGCAATATTGTCATTAATATATTAAACCATATTATATCATTTGACTTGTCATCTCTTTTTAGATTTATTATTGTTCCTTGTAACATTTTTCATCTAATATTTTTGAAGATCCAACTGATATTAGATAGGGTAACCTGTATGGGTGATGAAAAATAAACATAAAAAACATTTGAAATTAAGAATTCCTTTATATTGACATAGCACTGGTATGTCTACAAAATGTGCCATGCCAGATTATAAACTGCTATTGACACTAGTTAGTTGCATGAACATAGGCAAATCAATTCATTTCTCTAGGCCTGAATCTCCATATCATAAAATGAGAACAGATTAACTAAATCATATATAATACATCTACCTCTAATAAGATTATCAGTAGAGGATTCATCAAAAGTATGTATTTTTTCAATATCTAGTATTCATCGACAGTGTGACAATAATTTTCTTTGAGTTAAATAATACAATATTAGACATAGATTTTTAAATATTAGTTTCTTGGCTAGGGTTTACCATTTTGGATAAAGCTATGGTATGGAATAATATAGGTACAAATCATAGCATGAGGAACCTGGGCAGAGTTGGGAGTCACACTACAGCAATGCAACTTCTCTCCTATCAGTTAGAGACTGAAAGGCTACAGAAGTTGAGCTGGCATCACAAGTCAAAGTACCTAAGACCAGCAGGTAAAGTATTCAAATATTTGGGATAATCATTCCCAGTTCTATTTGCCCATTTCTTCTTTCATTCTCTTAATGCTTGGTGATTACAACATAATATTTGCAATAACATAAAGGTGAATTTTCTACTTTTTATCTCAAAGCTTTGGAATTTGTAGGGAAAAGAATTTCAAATAACCAACAGACTTTCCCAAACTTTCAAAACACAGTATTTATGACCACTGTTAGCTACAACTAGCTGGACTACCATTCTATAAATATACCCAATTCCCAAGAAACAGTGAAATCAAAACTTACCCCTTTCTTGTTTCTAGGTTTCACTTACAATTTTCTCTGCCTTTCACAGAAATACTTTTGATGTTGAAAAGGAGTAAGAGAAATAATCAACTGACTACCAAAGAAAATATGTCACCTCAATCCAAGATTTAATGTCATTAAAGGAGAAATCCAATAAATAGCCCTAACATGTAACATATATACTGCCACAAAGTGATAGGCATACTTGCAGAACAGTAGAAATCTCTTCAAATAATATTTGGTAAAAACATTAGGCTCGTTGAAGTCAAAACTTTGGGGGAATGCCATCCCATTTACAAATTTTGGAACTGCAATATGAATTTAAAGCTGTATGCTGGATGAATAATAAAAATATTTTTAGCAATTCAAGAACTTCACTGTCATCAGAATATATACAAGCTACCACAGTCAATATATTAGAATACAAATCTCAGCCAAAAAATTTCACATTGGTTAGTATAGTTTTATAATATAGTCTTTATTTTTACTATTATTATCTCATTACATTAAGAAAGCTAGCGTCATGGGCCTTTCAGTTCACCCTTAAATGTTAATAAAATTTGCTGTCCAAGGAAAATATAAAGTTTTTATTGAAGTCAATTAAGTACTATAAAAATTATCAAGTAGAAGTTTGGCCCTAAAGGACATATATGAAAAAATTATTCCCAACTTCTTTGCAGAAGTGTGACACTGAGGTGGGGTAGGGTGACGGAGAGATAGAAGACTTTTTTGATGTTAGTAGCTCTGCTGATATATATATATATATTATATATATATTTTTATTATATTATATTATTATTTATATTTATATTTATATTTATTATATATATATTTATTTATATATTATATTTATATTTATTATATTATATATATATATTATTATATATATATATATATTTTTTTTTTTTGCTTTTGCTTTATTCTTTCCTATAAGGATTGGTTTTCTGGAAAAGAAAGACATTTTATGAAGGCCTGAGACTGATGCTATAAAAACAAAAGGTATCAATAAAAATTTATTTTTAAAAGAAAAGCTGAGATAATAGCACCTTATATTTACATCATATCATATAGTAATAGAGATTTTTACATACATTATCTTGGTTTCAACAATATGGTTATTAGTGAAGGAGATTTAATAAAGTGGAAAAACAGTCAACTAGGAATTTGGGTGCCTAGATTCTAATCTTATGGGCAATTAAGTCTCATAACTTCATTAAATAATCATCTAGTAATCTATAAAATGAGGAGGTAGATGATCTTTTTAACATTCCTTCCAGACCTAACAATCTATGTCTTTTCAGTTGGAGGCAAAAGAAACAAATTAATAGCAACAAAAAATGTTGACCACATTCTTAGCTTTAGGTTTCTACTATACTCACTTTACAGATGAGGAAACAGAATCAGAGAGGTAAAATGATTTGGCAAAGGACATATGGCTAGTGGAGGGTTAGAAATTGGGCCATCTAGTTGATTCAAACTCTTTAACACTATTTCATCTGAACTTTCTGGGCCTTTTTGCTATATCTAGGATGGAGGGAACTGAGGAAAGGGAAACAGAAGAGAGGGGAGAGGAAGGAAGGAAGGAAGGAAAGAATGAAGGGAGGGAGGAAAGGAGGGAATGAGGGAGGGAGGGAGGGAAGAAGGAAGGGAAGGAGAGAGGGAGGGAAGGAAGGGGAGAAACTAAGAAAGAGAGACAAGAAAGAAAGGAAGGGAAAAAAGCAGGAAAGTAAGGAGCAAAGAAAGAAAAAAGTAAAGAAGGGAAAGAAGAAAGGAAGAACAAAGGGTTAAACCAAATTTTCATTAATGACTTTGAACCTCAGACCAAACAGCAACAACAAGAAGCAATCTTACCAGATGTGACTTTTTATTCTTTTCTTTAGTCTGCAAACTACTCAGTACTTAAGACAACCCCAATTATGCTTGTTTTAAAGCAAAGTAATGTTTAAGAGGCACTATAGACTATATGTCTATAATTAAAGATAATGAGCTAAGTAACTGGCAGGTTTTTAAAACATTAACTCCATTGTTCTATAAGTTTCTCACATGTAGATTGTATCTGATTTCCAAAACTTTCAAATAAATGAATCCAAAATCCAGTCACTCATTTGGGATATCACTTAGTTGAAAGTACAGACACTACCACTTCTATTTCAACTCCATTTAGATTCACTATCTCCCCTTCACCCCAGATTTTCATTCTTTTTTTTTTTTTCTTTTTTCTTTTGCTAAGGCAACTGGAATTAAGTGACTTGCCCAGGGTCACACAGCTAGGAAGTGTTAAGTGTCTGAGACCAGATTTGAATTCAGGTCCTCCTGACTTCAAGGCTGTTACTCTATCCATTGCACCACCTAGCTGCCCCCTAACTTTTCATTCTTAAAGTAAAATTAATACAACTTTTCAGAGGTTAAAATGTCACCTTTTCCCATCACTTTTTTGGGAATGGCCAAGAATGTAACACAAAACTACTACATTCCCCCTCATTAATCCTAAAAACTATCCAGAACAATTAGAAGACTGGTAATTAATGCCAACAACTAATGTGTCCCTTCTGTTCATAAATTAATCTAACCATTCTCTAATATTGCTGACTTCAAAAATCTGAAAAAGAAGATCAAATTGCCTGCTAAAAAAAGATCTTTGTATAGCTTCCTGATTTAGCAGAAGTGAATATTACTTTCTTTTTTCTATTTTAACTTCAGTTAGAGATAAATAGACATTCATTTCAAGAATTTATTGTAGATGATGGATAGTGTCAGAGACATAATTTGAATTCAGATCCCCTGACTCCAAATCTAATGTTCTTCCAATACCATGTGCAGATGTAGCAAACCACTCTTCCTCAGTTTTCCTACCTGCAAAACAAACTTAACAATACCTGCCTATCTCATAGTGTTAGTTCATATATGTTTGTGCATACAGTAATTCTGTGAACATCACAACTTTCCCCATCAGTTAGACATAGGAAAATAAATGGGAATTTTTGAGGAGTTTTGTGGAAGTTGCAGAAGGCATGCAAAGGCTAGCAGATAACATGGAGCCTATGACCAGATACTTTTTTTTTTTTTAATTATAGCTTTTTATTTACAAAACATATGCATGGGTAATTTTTCAACATTGACCCTTACAAACCTTCTGTTCTAACTTTTCCCCTCCTTCTCCCCACTCCCTCCCCTAAATGTCAGGTAGTCCAATACATGTTAAATATGTTAAAGTGTATGTTAAATATAATATATATATATACATATTTATATAGTTATCTTGCTGCACAAGAAAAATCGGATTTAGAAAGAAGCTAAAAATCATCTGAGAAGGAAAAGAATTCAAGCAGACAATAACAGAAAGAGTGGAAATGCTATGTTGTGGTCCACACTCATTTCTCATAGTTCTTTTGCTGGGTGTAGCTGGTTCTCTTCATTAAAAGAACAATTGGAATTTATTTGGATCATCTCATTGTTAAAGGGAACCACGTCCATCAGAATTGATCATCATACAGTTTTGTTGTTGAAGTATATAATGATCTTCTGGTTCTGCTCATTTCACTCAGCATCATTTCATGTAAGTCTCTCCAGGTTTCTCTGAAATCATCCTGCTGGTCATTTCTTACAGAACAATAATATTCCATAACATTCATATACCATAATTTATTCAGCCATTCTCCAATTGATGGGCCATTCAGTTTCCAGTTTCTAGCCACTTCAAGTATGACCAGATATTTAATTCAAATCTTACAATAAAGTACTGCAAGGACTCTGGAAAGGGAAAAACAATAACAACAACAAAAACAAAAGACATGTTTTCTGGGAATGAAGGCAGGACCAAAATATTTTACATGGATTTTTCAGATTGTGGGGGCACCATGCCCTAACTCCCCTAATTAATGTGAAAAGAATAACTGTATAGACATACATTTCTAAAGTTCTTAAAGATTCATTCTCCACTATAAGGCTCTCCTCTGATAGAGCATAATAGTAGCTCCTATTTCTATAGCACTTGAAAGAACTCTGCCTCTCCTCCCTGCCACCCAAGATCTTATGCAGGAGAAAATACAAATATTATAATTCTCAATTTACAGATTTAAGAACTGAGACTTAGAGAGGAAAAGGGACTTGCTTAAAGTAACACAGGGACCATCTAGCAGAACCAAGATTTGAAACCAGACAGTCAGACTCAACTGCAATGTTCTTTTCCCCCATACCATGCTGAAATACCAGGATAAGGAGTAGGTTTTGCAAGACTTCTCATAAATTATGAGTCTTTTTAACATTGGAGCCAATACCTTTCCAAGGATTACCCCTTTCCTCAAAATTGAGGGAACACAGAGTTTGTCCATGGTATCTATTTTCTTTCCTATTAATGCCCCCTTCCTAATTGTAGCTTGTCTCTGTCATACTTTTACTTTTCATGGGCTGTTAGATAATTTCTGCTAAGGTGTGAGCCACATAACTCAGGTATAAAATAATAGGGCTTAATGCTAATCTTCTGGGGTGACCAGAAGAATTTATTTTTCATGTCTCTTGAAAATAAAAATCCTTCCCAACTTAAAGGAATTAAATTGTAATGGTGAAGTGAAAGAACTCTGGGAAATGAATATGAATCACTACAGAGAATTCCCAATCCCTTTATTTTTGTCCGCCTGCTTTTTTGATTTCCTTCACAGGTAAACTGTACACTATCTCAAAGTCTGATTCTTTTTGTACAGCAAAATAACTGTATGGACATATATACATATATTGAATTTAACATATACTTTAACATATTTAACATATATTGGTCAACCTGCCATCTGGGGGAGGGGGTGGGAGGAAGGAGGGGAAAAATTGGAACAAAAGATTTTGTGATTGTCAATGCTGAAGAATTACCCATGCATGTATCTTATAAATAAAAAGCTGTAATTAAAAAAATATAAATTGTAATGGTGAAACAAAAATCAATGAGGTTGAATTTGGGGCCTATGAGCAGTAAAAATAACAATTCCCATTTTTCTTCAATTAAGTAACACCTACAATGTGCAAAGTACTATGCTATATGTTGAAAACAGAAAAGACAAAAACAAGTGTCCCCATGATCAAGTATCTTTACATTTTTCACAGGGAAACAACACACATGCAGACAAATATAATTAAGATAAATATAAATTAGAGTTTACAGGGCATATACAACTAGGGACAATAGGGAAAATTGGTGTCCTTCCAAATGAGTACCTTGAAGAGAATTAGGAGTTCTATGAAGAGGAATTAGTGAAGAGAGCAGTATTCCAGGAATGGGAGACTACTTCTGCAAAGGTGTGGAAATAAGGTTATAGCATCTCAGAGACCAGCTAATCCAGCTTCATCATTTTACAGATGAAGAAGCTAAGAACAGTTAAATGAACTGCATGGGCTCAAACTGGTAGCAAATTTGAACCCAGGTACTTTGACACCAAAATCAATGATTTTCCCAACTATATAGATGGGATATTGCATACTGGGAAAGCAAGTGGGAGAGTTTGCCAGGAACAGAGTCCAGAAAGAGTAATTACTATAGAAAGATAGTTGGAATCCTGCCTTGAAGGCTTTAATACCAAAGAGCTAAATGTTTTAGTACTATGAGGTTTACACACAACTACCAAGTGTACAAGTTGAACTATCCTTCCCAATTTCCCTTCCAATAAGGATGTAAACATTTACTGAGCATCCATAATATACAATTCATTGTGTTAACATAAATAAGATGCAGGCCCAGCTTCAAGGAATTAATATCCTACTCCATAGAATAAAATATGTACATAATTAGATATACACACACACAAATTTGTATTCAAATTTAAATATGTATCCAGAGTACTATATAATCAAATGAGGCAACATAATGTAATAGATAGAATACTAGACTGGGATTTAGGAGACCTCCATTCAAACCACACTAATTAGCTATGGGATTTGGGGCAAGTACCTCACTTCATTGGGCTTTTATATGTTTATTTGTAAAATCAGAGGGCTGAATGTGATTTCTAAGGTGTCTTGCAGTTTAATCAAATAATGATTATTAATAATTACTAAGAAAAGATCACCAAAAGTCCTTTCCTTCCATCAAAATAAACAACAATAATCCACCACAGAAACAAAAGTTAAAAAATAAAAGGAGAAATAACAGGATGTTATTGTTACTTTGTTTAAATCAAAATTCATGTTTTGAAAACAAATTTTAAATAATTAGTAATTTATGGTATTGTGCATTTTTTTTGGTTTACTTGAATGTTTTTGTTGGTGTTTGCTGTTTTAAATAAAATTTAACAATAAAAATCTTACTCTGTAAGGCAAGTTAATTACCATTTCACATAACTGTATATCATGACTTTCTATAGGATATATTTTAAATTGGAATCACATGCTAAGCCAGGTAACAGCAATACTGGTGTCGTGGCTTCCAAGATCTCTCAGCCAAAAGACATCAAAGAGGACCTGGGAGATTAGTAGAAAAGGTCTGTGGAACCAGAGTGGGAGAACAGCCAATCCCAGTTCAGGCCTGCCCCCTACCCCAGCATCATCGAGGCAGGACCTCTAAATCAGCAGCAGTGTTGAAGGCTTCTGGACCTCTCAGAATGGGGACACCAGGGACAGCTCTGAAGGTCAGCGGAGAGGGTCTGTGGCAATGGGGTATGGGTCTGGTGTGATATCCCAGTGCAGCTCTGGTCAGTGGAGCCCCAGCTTTGGCCAGCACACTAGATTTTACAGCTACATGGGGTGGGGACACACCTAACAGCTCCAGGGAAGAAAAGAGTGCTAGTGGTCAGATTTCTAGAAGAATTTCTCAAAGCAGCTGCATAAAAACCCTGAAGCTTGGGACAGTGCATCCTTCACCCTGGAAACAGAATTAAAAGCAGAGTAATAAGCTAGGGAAATGAGCAGGAAATTAAAAAAAAAAAAAAAAAAAGAGTTTCTGACTATTGAAAGTTATAATGGTGACAAGGAGGATCAGAACACACATTCAGAAGATTATAATGAAGTTGAAGCTCCTAAATCCAAAGCCTCTAAGAAAAATAAGAATTGAGCTCAGGATCAAGTGAATTTGAAATCAAGTAAGAGAGATAGAGAAAAAATTAAGGAAAGAATTGCAAGAGGTGCAAAAGGAAATACAAAAAGCTAATGAGGAGAAGAATGACTTAAAAAACCAAAAATGACCAAATGGGAAAGGAGGTACAAAAACTTACTGAGGAAAATAATTCCTTAAAAAACAGAATTGAGCAAACGGAAGCTAATGACTTGAGAAATCAAGATACAATAAAGCAAAACCAAAAAAAAGAGAAAATAAATTGTGAAATATCTCATTGGAAAAAGAACGGACCTGGAAAGTAGATCCAGGAGAGATAAATGAAAAAATATTGGTCTCCCTGAAAGTCATGATCAAAAAAAGTCTGGACATCATCTTTCAAGAAATTATAAAGGAAAACTGTTCTGATATTCTAAGGAGTTAATAAGATTTATATGTTTATAATCTTACATGGGAAGATAATTCTTGAAACTCATTATGGCAGTTAGGAGTAAGTATAATATATAGACAGAGAGCACAGATGTGAGTTAAATATGAAGGGATAATATCTTTTAAAATAATGATGAAATTAAGGGATTAGAGAAGAATGAACTGAAAGGGAAAGGGAGAAGTGAAATGGTGCAAAATGTCTGCCATTAAAAAAAAAAAAAAAAAAAAGAGGCAAGGGGCAGCTAGGTGGCGCAGTGGATATAGAACACCAAACCTTAAATCAGAGGACCTAAATTCAAATTTAATCTCAGATCTTAACATATCCTAGCTGTATGACCCTGGGCAAGTCATTTAATCCCAATTGCCTAAGCAAAAACAAAACAAAACAAAACAAAACAAAAACAAAAAACAAAAACAAAAAAACAAAAAAAAAACTTTTATAGTGGAAGGGAAGAAGAGAGTAAGTGAATGGATTTTATTTTCATAAAAACTGGCTCAAATAGGAAATAACACACATACTCAATAGGAGTAAAGAAATCTATCTTACAATGCAGGAAAATAAGAAGGGAATGGGATATGGGAAGTGGGGAGAGGATGATAAAAGAGAAGGAATATTGGGGGAGGAAGTGGTCAGTATCAAGGTTAATAGTAATATTCTGGGATGATCAGCTATGAATGACTTTGCTATTCTAAGAAGTACAATGATCTACAACTAATCTAAAGGACTAATGATGAAAAATTCTATCCATACCCAGAAAACTAATTCTGTCTGAATACAAATTGAAGCATTCGCATTCTCATTCTCATTCTCATTCTCTCTCTCTCTCTCTCTCTCTCTCTCTCTCTCTCTCTCTCTCTCTCTCTCTCTCTCTCTCTCTCGTACTTTCTTAATAGGGGCTAGGGTTGGGTATGAGGGAAAGAATCTGGAACTCAAAAGTTTTAAAAACAAATGTAAAAAATTTGTTTTAAATGTAACTGGGGAAAATATTAAATAAATTTAAAATTTAAAAAAATTTAAGCAAAAATTGTTTCTGGAATTGTTTTTCATAATCACTCAAACATAATATTGATTTATATATAAAAACTTGACAATATTTTAGATGTTGCTCTACCAACATTTCCTACTCTTCAAGCTACATGGAATGAATAAAAATTCAAAATAAAGAAACATAGCAGAAGAAACCAAAATCATATGAAAATGGGATAAGGTACATATCATTACTGTTATCTTGTCTGCTATTTAATGTGCAGAAAATGTTTTCAGCAAAACTACAGGAGATAAGTTTACACCCTAATACTTTTATTCAATGATAAAAAACAGTTATTTTATTCACCTATGCAATAACCCACAGAATGTGAAATACAAAAGAATAACAGTAAGACAGCAGCCTGTCACGAACTTCAATTCAATCTGAACTCCATTAAGATGAGAAGAATGATTTTTTAATAACAATGATTGGCTATTATGGTATTTTTATTATTATGTATTCAAAAGCTACATTTTTTTTCCCTAAAAAAGTGTTGGCAATATACACACATTTGCCTTTAAATTTATTTGCTGTGTGGCTTAAAAAAAATCAACTGGCATTTCTAAAATGACTTTGCTAATCTTTTGTTTCCTTAAAAGATTTTAGGGTGGAAAAATTCTAAGACACTTGACCTTAAAAGTTGTGCTTTAAATTTTTCAATTATAGAAACTATTCTTGACAAATAATGAAATAGGACATAGTCCTTTTTGTTTTGAATCTATAGCTACAAAAATATAAAACATAATAGAACAAAAAAAGGGGAGAAAATCATTTATAAAAGGAGCAAAGTATTCCAAGTTTCAGAAATAATATGCAATTAGATTAGAAATTAGGCCTTGCAAACAACACAAATGTTTTCCAGACCACACCAAGGTCAAACAAAAACAGACTATTTCTTTCCTTCATCTCTTGGTAAGGAATTAATTAAATCAATCTTCTTTATCACTAAACCAGGATAAATCATGATTGACCCCAGATAAGCAATTTCCCTAAAATGTTACAGAACAATTTTAGATTAGGGCAAAGTTAAATTGCTTTCCTATTACTGAAAAATAATCTCTTGTGATAACTAAATAATGGAATCTATTCATGTAACATCTATGTGTATCTCATCCAAAAAGATTAGAATTGCCTTCAAAGTTTAAGCCAACAATCCCAATAGACTTGTGATGGAAAGATCCATCTATATCCAGAAAGAGGACAGTGGGTACCGAATGTGATTCACAATATAGTATTTTCACCATTTTTGTTGTTGTTTGCCTGCTTTTTTTTTTCTTTCTCATTTTTTTAATCTGATTTTTCTTGTACAGCATGATAAATATGGAAAAAAAAATAGAATTGCACACATTTAACATATATGTTGGATTACTTGTTGCCTGGGGGAGGAATAGGGGGAAGAGAGGAAGAAAAATTTGGAATACAAAGTTTTGTGAGGGTGAATGCTGAAAACTCTTTCCACATATTTTGAAAATTAAAGGGCTATTTTTTTAAAAAAGTTTAAGCCAATTTGGTGATTCAAGTACAAAAGGAAATTGTCAATTTCTTATCAATGACAATGAATTAATCAATAATTTAAATTACATATATAATATGCTATATTAATATATTATACATATTATATTATTACAAAGCACTTATTAAGTACCTACTATCTGCCATACACTGTTCTAGACATAAGACAAAAATTCAACAGTACCTGTTCTTAAGAACTCTATCGGGAGAAAAAAATCAAACATGTCCACAATATGAAATGGAGGTGGAGGAAAATTCTCTTTATCCACATCTGTTACACATATAAATATGTAAAAATAAATACAAATTATAATTTTAGGGGGAAGTACTAGAAGCTTGAAGGATCAGAAAGTACTTTATGTAGAAGGTGGCCCTTAAGCTCAGCTTTGAAAGGAAATAGGCATTCTAGAAGACAGAAGTAAGGAAGAAGAGCATTCCAGCATGAGATGGGGGAAGGGGATTTGAAAGAGGAAGTCAATGTAAAGGCAGAGATAGGAAATGGAATGAGAAAAGTGAACAACAGCAAGAAATCCAGTTTGACTGAACATAGAGTATGTAATGGTGAGAAATGTGCAGTGTCTGTAAACTTACGTTGGAATCAGGTTGTAAAAAGTTTTAACTATCAAACAAAAGCATTTATATTTGTTTGTAGAGATAGCAGGTAGCCACTGGAAGATAATGAGTAAGGTAATAACACTGTCAACCTGACCTATGTTTTGGAAATATCACTTTAGTACCTACATGGAGACCAGATTAGAGAGGAAAGAAGAGTAGAGGGAAGGATGACAATTAAGAAACTGTTTCAATTGTCTAAGAGAAAGATAAAGAAAGTATAAAACAGGGTGATGACTTAATGAATGGAGATGACAGGAGAAATATGAAAGATGCTGTGATGAAAATATCTATAAAACTTAACTGTTTAGATATATGGAATGAGGGAGAATGAAAATAACTCCTAAGATGAAAACTTGGATGACTAGAAGAGGGACTGTAATACCTTATGTACCAACAAATGGATGTCAAATATGAATACAATTCTTTAATTTTATTAACCCCCAAACCCATCTAAATTCCGTGTTGTTATTCCATCATCATTCTATACAACAAAATATTTTTCTTTTGTTCATGAAACATTAACTCCCCACAAGATCCTTTGTTATAGGATTGCTTTTCAGCCATTCTAGTCATATATCAAAAATGCCTACGTATCATGTTGTAGAGAAGTGGTCCTCAAACTTTTTAAATAGGGGGCCAGTTCACTGTCCCTCAGACTGTTGGAGGGCTGGACACTCTGTCTTCGCTGCCTCAGCCCAGTGCCGGAAGTGTGAGTTGCTAACGCAAGTTTAGGTCCAATGTCACTTCCGGTCTGATTTCGCCATAACCCAGTGACCGCATAATCGTCTTCAGCAGGCCACATCTGGCCCACGGGCCGTAGTTTGAGGACCCCAGTTGTAGAGAATATTGTGGAACTCTGAGAAAAATATACTTGAAGCAAAGATACTTACAGAACAAGGTGTTAACTCAGTGTGATTGATGAGATGATGATTCTCTATTTTACACATACTTTACACAAACTAGATGATTCTCTAGTTTACACATACTTAGTGTGCTGTAATGATATAATCATATTGAGGTATTTAAGAGCTGAGAAGACTGGAAAAAGAGACATTCCATTTTTGATCATCCTCCTGGTGGCTCTCCTGCCTACTCCTCCTCTAAGACCAAGGCTGGTCCTGAGACCTAGCCCAGATATTACATCATCTGACCAAAATATAGCCTTTTATAAAATTCCTTATGCTACCATGTTTAAGAAGTTGTCTTTTTTAGTACAACCTGAAGTTCCAATATATCTCTGAGGTTCCTCAATCTTCTGACTTGCCCTCTAGAACTTACAATTCATAAAATTCATTTAAAATAAGGTCGACTGTACATAAACACTTGGTTAATTTTGTTAAATCTGCATACAGTTCTAATATGTTGCGTTAGATTCCAGGAAAACATGACTACTGCCTTTAAAAGTAAATTATTATTTAAAATCAAACTACAACTCTCTACCTACAAATCTTATTTAAGTTTATCACAAAGTAGCAAAGAAGTCCACCTTTTCCAGTGAAAAAAGCTAATGAATTTAAAAACTGAAAAGATTAGCAGAGCAGATGATTTGAAGCTAAAGTAGCTAGAGATCACTTTGTCTAACCCAATTTCATAACAGAGAAATTTAAACCTGATGACTTATTAGAGTCTTCTGATATTCGTATTAATCAGATATATGGTGGTAGAGTTGTTTAGCTATATGGTTGTAGAGTAGTTTAAGCACACTAAAAGGGCACCATCATAGAATAATGGAATTTCAGAGTTGAATATAACTCCTAGTGGTCATTTGATTTAGGACTTCTTAAACTTTTTCCACTCACATCTCCTTTTTTGCCCAAGAAATTCTTACAATATGGTAGCTACATAGGTATATAAAATAGATATACAAATTGAACATTTGCTGATAAGTCATAATTTCATGACCTCCCCCACATTTTGTTACAAAACCTAATATGGCATCATGATCCAAAGTTTAAGAAACTTTAATATAGTTTAAATCATACTGAAAAAAGAAATCCTTGGATGTCAAATCTAACAAGTGCTCAAATTTTTCTTGAATTCTCCAACAGGGAAAAGTCAGTACCTCTTGAGGCAGACTATTCTATTGACAGATAAAAATTAAGAAAACGTGGAAGAAAGGATGAGGGAGAGAGGGAAATAAACATTTACTAATTGTTTATTATGTGCCAGGTTCTGTGGTAAAAGCTTTACAAATATCTAATTTGATCCTCATAAAAACCCTGCAAAGTAGATAGTATTCCCATTTTATTGTTGAGGAAATGGAGGAAGACAGAGATTAAATGACTTGCCCAGGGTCATATAGCTAGTGTTAGGAGACCATGTGTTGAGTCTGCCTGACTGTGGGCCTCCATCCACTGTACCTACTTAGCTGCATAGGAAGAGTTGGGTTAAAGACCTTCTTCTAAAACATACTAGTTGTATGACTATGGACAAATCAATTAATATACAGATCTAGAAATCATATGCAAGTGATAAGATCACCTTAGTGAGATAATATAAAACTGGGGCTCTTAATCTGAGAGCAATGAACTGGGGGGAAAAAAAAGTTCTAATAGGTATATTTCTATAAAATGGTTTCCTAAGTAATCTTATGTACTTTATTTCATTCATATAAAAGATTATTCTGAAAGGGGGTTCATGGGCCTTGTCAGACTGCCAAAAGAGTTCATGACATAAAAAAAGGCTAAGAACCCATCCAGAGGGCAAAAATAAAAGTGGGCTCCAGACAGAAGGTTGGAAACACCAACATAGGTAGGTAGGTATGACATAAATGGCATGAATGAATGACGTGGCATGAATGAAGAACCAACAAAAGAGACAGAGAAGTAGCAGCTAAAAAGGTAGGAGAACCATCAAGAAAAAGTAGTTATGAGGAAAACTCAAAGAGAAGAGAGTATGCACAAGAGGGTGAACAAAAGCATCAAATACGGAAAAGATGTCAATAAGCATAAAGTCTGAGTAAAAAACATTAGACTTTTCAATTAATAGATTATTATTAACTTTGCAGTAAGTAGTTACATTTGAATGCATGCTTAGGTTAGAAGCAAGAAAGCAAAGAATTTAGAAGTGAGAAAGAGGCATGGAAAGTAACTTTTCTCAAGAAGTTTCGGCCATGAAGGGAAGGAAAGATAGAGGGTAGCATTTAGTGGATAGTCTAAAATCAAGTGACAGTTTTTTAAAGAAGAGGATAGGACCTCTGGGAAGGAACCAGTAGATAAAGCGAGAAGATGAAAGAGAGTAAGGATGATAAGGAATAAAAAAAGTTTTGTGAGGGATATAGATCAAGGGCATTTGTTAAGGGACTGGTCTTAGTAAGCATAAAGACCATGCTTATCTGAGATCAGAATGAGAAGATAATGAGCTAAAATATATGAATTACATGAGATGAAGAGGGGAAACGAGAGCACTTGGTGAACTGTCTCAATTTTTTCCTCAGTGAAATGTGAGGTGAGGTCCTCTGTTGAGAGTGTAGGGCAACAAAGTATCATGGGATGCTTGAAGAGAGATGAGAATATTTGAAACAGTTGGAAAAGTAGGAGAAGAAATCAATTAATGAAGTATAAAAGGATTCCTTTGCTGTAGTGAGAGCACAGTTGAGATCATATAACATTCATTTGTAGTGGACTCAGTCAATAAAGTTTTCTGATTTCCTCCAACTCCATTCAGCAGCATCCCTACTTTCATGCCATATTTTGTATTTGTATATATTGTATGCATCTTGGTACCTTCCCTTGTTAAGGGGCAGATCAATTCTCCAAGAGCCTCCACAGCTGTAGATCATAACATCTGAAGGAGTTGCAGGGCAGCCTTTGCTGACACAGGTGTTGCAGACTGGGAATGAAATAAATTGGAGGTAGAGGGAAGAGGAAAGAGGTCAAAGAACATAATTGTCTCTCAGTCTCCTTGTATTATCCTCTCACAGGAGGAGAAACATGCTGCAGGTCAGGGTTGGATTTCCAGCAGCCACTGTCAGGTGGCTCCTGTAGGGCAACATTTTCCTACTATCACTTTGGCACAAACCATTTTAAAATCTATCATTGGTGAGTTTCCTAATTCATATATTCCGGCCTCTTTGGACAACTCCATTTTTATCTTTATTGTAATTACTGCTTTGGTTGCTTTGCAATTTGTTGGAAAGCTTCAGAATATCCTCCCTGATCTGACTTCTCCAGCACAATTTTGGTAAAATCATACCATCCACTTTCCTTGAACCCTCTAAAATTTGCTCTCCTAGAACAAGCTATTGCAAACCATCTCTGAATATCTTGTTCAACCATTTTTCATTTAACTTTTTCCTCAAACTGTGTAAAGTAAAAAATTTAAGGTATCAGACTGAGTAAAAAAAAGTCTATTACTGAAAGAGGTTTTGTTTTTGTTTTTTTGGTCAATCATCCAGATGGATATATACATTTGAGAAATTCATGAATTAAATATGCAACTATTCAATTAATTTTGCTAGGATAGATGAAAACAGATGAATCTATAATTTATCTTTCTAATTTACAGTAATGTTTGGTAAGAGAAAAAAGTCCCATATTTTACAGTTTGAATACATTCATTAGATCTTGGTGTTTTATACCTTATATTCATTTTACAGTTAAGGAAATTGAAGTCCAGAGACAACTTCAATTTGGGTCATATTTAGGAAGATAAGATCCAGGACTAGAACTGAATGAAGCATCTTCACTCCTAGTACAGTGGCTTTTCACTATATAACTGTCTTTCAACAAAACTCAAATAAATCTTGCCTAATTATAAAATTTACAGCCATTTATAGATGCCTAGCTATATTCCTATCAAAAGGAAACTTAGTTCAAGAAATAGACTAGTTGATCAGTGGAATAGGTTGTTTCACAGGACAAAATAATCAATAACTATAGCAATCTTTGACAAACCCAAAGACCCCAGCCTTTGGGATAAGAATTCATTATTTGAAAAAAATTGCTGGGAAAACTGGAAATTAGTATGGCAGAAACTAGGCATTATCCCATACTTTACATCATACACCAAGAGAAGATCAAAATGGGTTCATGATCTAGGCATAAAGAATGAGATTATAAATAAATTAGAAGAACATAGGATCCTTTCCCTTTCAGACCTGTAGAGGAGAAAGGAATTTGTGACTAAAGAAGAACTAGAGGTCATTATAGAAATAGAAAATTTGATTATATTAAGTTAAAAAACTTTTGTACAAATAAAACTAATGCAGACAGGATTAGAAGGGAAGCAATAAACTGGGAAAACATTTTTATAGCTAAAGGTCTTATCTCCAAAATATATAGAAAATTGAATCTATAAGAAATCAAGCTATTCTCCAAGCGATAGATAAATGGTCAAAGGATATGAACAGACAATTTTCAGATGAAGAAATTGAAACTATTTCTAGTCATATGAAAAGCTGTTCCAAATTATTGTTGATCAGAGAAATGCAAATTAAGACAACTCTGAGATACCATTATACACCTCTCAGATTGAATAAGATGACAGGAAAAGATAATGACGAATGTTGGAGGGGATGTAGGAAAACTGGGACACTGATGCATTGTTGGTGGAATTGTGAACGGATCCAACCATTCTGGAGAGCAATTGGGAACTATGCTCAAAAAGTTATCAAACTGTGCATATTCTTTGACTCAGCAGTGTTACTACTGGACTTATATCCAAAGAGATATTAAAGAAGGGAAAGGGACCCACATGTGCAAAAATGTTTTGGTAGCCCTTTTTGTAGTGGCTAGAAACTGGAAATTGAAGGGATGCCCACCAACTAGAGAATGGCTAAATAAGTTATGATATATGAATGTTATGGAATATTATTGTTCTGTAAGAAATGACCATCAGGATGAATATAGAAAGGCTTGGAGAGCCATACATGAACTGATGCTGAGTGAAATGAGCAGGACCAGGACATCATTATATACTTCTACAATAATATTACATGATGATCAATTCTGATGGACATGGCTCTCTTCAACAATGAGAGGATCCAAATCAGTTCTAGTTGATCTGTAATAAACAGAACCAGCTATACCTAGAAAAGGAACATTGGGAACTGAGTATGGACCACAACATAACATTTCCACTCTTTCTGTTGTTTGCTTGCATTTTTGTTTTTTTCTTCTCAGGTTATTTTTACCTTCTTTCTAAATCTGATCTTTCCTGTGCAACAAGATAAGTACAATATATGTATACATATTTATACAGTTAAGACATACTTTAACATATTTAACATGTATGGGATTATCTACCATCTGGGGGAGAGAGTGGGGGAAAGGAGGGGAAAAGTTGGAACAGAAGTTTTTTCAAGGGACAATGTTGAAAAATTACCCGTGCATATGTTTTGTATATAAAAAGCTATAATAAAAAATAAAATTAAGGAAAAAAAAAAAAAGAAAGAAAGAAAGAAACAGCTCTAAGGGAATTAAATTGCTCAAGTGGATAGAGAAATGCATCTGGCATCAGGAAGACCTGAGTTCAAATCCAACCTCAAACACTTAATTGTTCAATAAATGCCTTTTGTGTGTTACAAGACTGTGTTGGTCCTGGGCCAAGAGTCTAAAAAGTTGGATTCTCTCTAATTCTGATCCTGTCATCTATTACCTGGGGAGCTTTTTGCAAATTACTTCAATTTAAAAGACTTATTAAATTCATAAAGGCTCTATTTAAAAAAAAAATAGCCCTTCTTCTCCGAGTCTGCATTTTACTGGGGGAAGAAGGAGCAGAATATGGCCACAAATATAGTACAAGGAAATTTGAGAAGGGAAAGAAAGAATAGCGAGAAGTGAAAAGAGCAGGTAAGGTTTTTACAGAAAAAGGGGAACTTAAGTTTAGCCTTTAGAAGAAAGATACATATTTAGATAGCTGGAAATGAAGGAAAGCATTCCAGCCATCAGCCACAATTAAAATGAAAGCACAGAGGTAGAGGTAGACAGATTAAGTGTGGAGATTATTGAGTGCTAGTTGTACATTCATGCTAAAACACACTCCCTGCCTGAAAGAGAGTGGTATGAAATAAGGCTAAAAGACAGAACTCGGATTGAAGAAGGATTTCAACAGCTTTTTAAGGAATGCATATTTTACTGTGTAGGTATGGAGAGTCCTGGCAATTTTAGAACAGAAGCATGAAATGAACAGACCCATGCCTTACAAGGATTACTTTGACAATTGTATAGAAGGTGTATTAGAAGGGGAGAGAGTAGGAGCAGGAAGATTAATTTGGAGGCCCATACAATAGTGTAGGTAAGAAATGATGAAGGCCTGAAGAAAGGTATCAATGTTATAAAAGAAGGAGATGGAGGATGAAGCAAAGGGAAATGTCAGGATTGACTGCGTGGCTAGAATAGTAGGAGTATTCCAAGAAATAGGGAAATGTGGATGGGTAATGAGCATGAAGGTAATAAATCCTTTTTTTTTTTTTTTCCTGTTTTGGAGATAAGATCACAAAGGTAGGGCTAGAAGGAATTTCAGAAGCCAACCAATCCACCTCATTACAACAGAGTATACTCAGACCCAGGAGCTTTGGTGTTTGCCCAAGGTGACTAAAGTAGTAAGTAACTCTCAAAAACAGTATTGGAATCCTGGTCCTCTGTCTCCAAAGTCAGTGCTCAGTCCACTCTGACAACTGGATGCTACTGCTAACCACATATTCCAATTTACTGTATTTGTGATTTGTCTAAAACAAAGTCTGTAGAACATTACTCTAAAGGGAACCTCAGAGGTCACTGAATTTAATTCCTTTGTTTTATAGATGAAGAAACTGAAGCATTGATAAGTTAAATGATTTCCTCAGTTCAGAAAGTGTTTTTTTAAAATAGCATTTTATTTTTTTCCAATTACATGTAAAGCAATTTTTGATATTAATTTTTTATAAAATTTTGAGGTCCAAATTTTCTCCCTTACTCTTTCCCCTCATGTCTTCTTAAGATTATAAGCAATTTGAGATATACATACATACACACACACACACACACACACACACACACACACACACACACACACACAATCATATAAAACACATTTCCATATTAGTCATGTTGTGAAAGAAAAAACAGAAAAGGAAAAAAACCATGAAAAAAAAATAAAGTAAAAAGCACACACTCTGATTCAGAGTCCATTCTTTCTCTGGAGGTGGAAAGAATTTTGTCATGAGTCTCAGATCATTACATTGCTAAGAGCCAAGTTAATACACAAACTAGTTGAGAAAAAGATTTGAAATTGGAATGTTGAAGTGATATTCTGCAAGCAGTTAATGACAAAGAACTAGAGAGACTATGGCTGAATTTATAGACCTGGGAGTCATGTACATAGAATGCTGGAATGCATAGGAGTTAATGAGATAACCAAGAGTGCTCTCTCTAGCTTATGGACGCTGAGATAACTTTCTCAAGTTGGTCTTTAGGAACAGCAAGATACTAAAACATACAAGATTATAAACTGCAAACAGAGTAGTAATCAGTATTTTATTTATTTACAAATAGACAGGATGCATATGAAGGATTTTGTGTTTTTGACAACAAGAAATCTAATGCTCTAGATCAGTGGTTTCAAACACAGATAGGAATGGATGGATCCCTGAGGACCACATATTGATTAATCTGGGTTGAGGTCTATCTTTGGAGTTTTGTGACAGCAGCCTACAAATTTGAGACCTTTTGTACTACAGCATTATGTTATTAAAATGGAATTATAATTTTAATGTTTTAAATGTCATTATCATAGAAGCATATAGAATATTAGAGCTTTAAAAATGATCTAGTTAAAACTCCTTATTTGAAAACGAAGACAGTGCTATCGAAAAAAGTTTCTTTCTCAAGATCAAAGAGTTAGGGATTGTACACATTCTAATAGTTCTCTGGATATGATTTTTCCTAATTATTATATATCTTCTTCTCTTGGTTCTGTTTATTTCATTCATCCTGAATTCATATTGTTGTTTGGTCATTTTTCAGTTCTGCTCAAGTCTTCATGATCTCATTTGGGGTTTTCTTGATAAAAAATATTGGAGTGGTTTGTCATTTCCTGTTCCAAATCTTTTTACAGATAAAGAAAACTGAGGCAAATGGGTAAGTGACTTTCTTAGGATCATACAGCTAATAAGCATCTGGGGCAATATTTGAACTTAGGATGATGAGTCTTCCTTGACTCTAACATGGAATTCTATCCACTATGCCACCTAACTGCCTCTATTGAGTTCATCACACAGCTTCTATTTCATAATAAAGTCCTCATATTCATTATTTCTTACTATTGTACACAAAAATGATATTCCATTACATTCCTATACCTCTGGGTTCTTTTTTTTTGTTTTGTTTTTTAGCCATTCCCAAGCCAAGGGGCACTTTGAAGTTCTTTGCTACCAAAAATGTGCTTCAGTGGCTACCTTGGTATATACATAGTGGATCTTTTTTTCTGACTTCCTTGGGGTACAAACCTAGGATTAAGATAACTAAATCAAAGGAATTCCAAATTGATACCCAGAATAGGTAGATGAATTCATAGTTCTATTGATATTTTATTAATAAGCCTGCATTATTAGAGTCCTTCAACATTAACTGTTCTCATTTTTGTTACCTTTGTCGATGTGATTATGGTAAGGTCAAAATTCAGAGTGAATTATTTATCTTGGATTTCTTTTACATAATGAGATTGAACTATGTGGCCTCTAATATTTCTTCTGCTTTAGATCTCTGATCACATGAGCCTCCTAATAATGCTTAGGATCCTATTTTCATGAGGACATTTATAGTCTGTCATTCTTCTTCTGACAATTATTCCTATTCAGTTATCTATGGCTTGGTATTTTGCTGAGGAAAATTTGTGACAGTTTTCCTTTTTTTTTTTTGATATCAGCTTTTCACTATTTTTCTTTTTAAAGTTTTATTTTTTAAGAACAGTATAAGGTGATGACCAATTTGATGGATGTGGCTCTTTTCAACAGCAAGGTGATCAGGCCAGTTTCAATGATCTTGTAAAGAAGAGAGTCATCTTCACCCAGAGAGGAGTATAGGGACTGAGGGTGGATCACAACATAGTATTTTCTCTTTTTTATTGTTACATACTTTCATTTTGTTTTCTTTCTCATTTTTTTCCTTTTTGATCTGATTTTTCTCATGCAGCATAATTGTAGGAATATGTATAGAAGAAGTGCACATGTTTAACATAGATTACTTGCTATCAAGGGGAGGATTTAGGGAAAAGGGAGGAAAAAAATTTGGAACACAAGGTTTTGCAAGGATGAATGTTGAAAATTATCTATGCATAGGTTTTGAAAATAAAGATTTAATAAAAAATAATATAAAGTAAATTTACATAAGAAGTGTTCTTTACTTTCATAGGGTTTCATATTTATTTTTCTTATACTATCTTCATGCTGCTTTTTTAGAAAATTAATTTGTTCTGCTCCTTTTATTCTTAAAATACTCATTTATAGGAGTTTTGAACTGTTTTTGTGTCATAAACCCTTTGAAAGGGAAATCTATGCACTGCTCTGAAGAATGTTTTCAAACGCATAATATAAAATATACAGGATTGTCAAGAAAACCAATTATATTAAAACACAGTTAACAAAAAATGAAAAAAAGCAAGTTTATGGATCTCAGATTGAGAACTCCTAATTTATAGGATCAGAGAATTTCTTCAATGAGCTCTTTTCTAATAAAAAAAGATTTTTATTTTTTTTTTTTGCTTAAGAATTAAATATGAACCTATTAGATTAACTGGCAGTTAAATTAAAAAAAAAACTAGTTGGAAAACAATGGCATTTCAATTAGGCTATAATTATTTAACAAGTTGGGGGGGGAATTAAGTAGGTAACTTTTTTTTTCTTTTTTTTAAAATTTTATTTAGAATTTTTTTTCCACAATATATATGCATGAGTAATTTTTTTTTATATTATCCCTTGTATTCATTTTTCCAAATTATCCCCCCCCTCCCTCCACTCCCTCCCCCCGATGACAGGCAATCCCATACATTTTACATATGTTACAATATAACCCAGATACAATATATGTGTGTAAATACCATTTTCTTGTTGCACATTAAGTATTAGATTCCGAAGGTATAAGTAAAAGTAGGTAAACTTTTACATCTGACTACAGTGGAGAATGAGACTTATATTGTCCTGATACACTACCAGTTGTAATGTAGTTGATCTTTAAAAAAAAAAAAAAAAACAACAAAAACAAACACCAACAACAAAAAAACTACAAGACAGGCAAAGCAAGAATTGTATCCTGATCTCTAACTGTGGGCTTCAACACCCAGCGAAAATCTACCTTTTACAAAAAGGCTTTTCCTATCTGGCTTAATTCTGGCTTGTTTCCCTATTAATTATCTCCATTTCCCCCCATGTATATCTTCTCTATACATAGTTATTTGCATAGTCTTTCCCATTACCAAGAGTAGGGAGCCTTTTTTCTGCCATGGGCCCTATGGATATTATAATATCATTTCTGAACTATACAAATTATCAAATTAGAGAATTCAAGCAGTGGGAGGTTGTTGTACCTAGCTTTCAGCTCATCATTACCTGTGGTTGCTTTACTAAATGTTTTTTGCCAGCCTTATAAGGCCATCAGGCTAGAAGTTCCCCATCTCTGCATTAGACTGTAAATTCTTTAAGAATAGGGATTGTTTTTTATTTTCTTTATATCCTTAAGATGAGGATAGTGACAGCCCTTTAGCATATGCTTTAGAAGTACTGGTATATTTTATTTATATTTTATAGATTAGAAAACTGAGGCTCAAATAATGTTACTGACTTGCCTAATGCGATTTAGGTTAGTAAATATTAGAGAAAACTTAAATTAGAATCTTTTAACTCCAGGTCCAATGGGGATAGGGGAGGAAGATAATATTTGTAAAAGATACTTAGCACATGCTTGCAACATATAAGCATTTAAAAATACTTATTTCAATCACCTAGCATTTGTGTTCCCTAATATAATGATTTTTAAAAATTGTTTTAGCTTCTTATAATCGAGTTAAAGGGGAAAGTGAATACACATATATAATGAGTGTGTGTGCACGCATGCGTGCATGTATCAGAGCCAAATGTGGCTCCTGATCATCACCAGGGTAGAAAACTGAAAGTTGTGTTTATGTGACACAGAAAGCTTACTAAATATAAGACAAACTGCTAAATATAAGCCAGTGGATAAATTAAGCTATTTTTCTAACCAACCCCAGGTTGGGGACTTTTGAAATATAAACCCAACCTTTAAATATATAAGGTTTCTATTTCTATAAACCAGCAAACTAAATTATGAGGTATTTTTTTTAAATCTCCTGTTTTGAAGAACATCTAAATATTGGCTCTGATTAATCATTTGCCATATTAATGAAAATAGCATGTCTAACAAGAATTTTAAACCTCTAATAGCATGCTAACAAGAATTTTAAACCTCAAATAAAACGTTTTGGGTTTCTTTTATTTTGTGAAGCAATTCATAATGAAACTAAATCTCATAATTGCTTTTGTTTAAAATAATAGGCTCATAGCGTCACCAACACATAGATAACCCAAGATGATTGTGTAGTCTCCACATATTAAGAACTATGAACCTTATATGTATAAGTATATATAAACATAAGAAGTGTGATGAAATGGGGTCCTACACCCAAGCCCTTCCATTTGATGATTTAAGTTCCCTTCTTTGGGGCACCAAGGGATGTGGAAGAAGCTGATCAAGAAGGAAGAGTTTTTTCTTACCAAAGATCATACCTTTGAATCCCTCTGGCTTTGGCAGTGTTTCCCAGAGGTTAAAAGGAAGCAGGAGGATTTTTAGTATTAGATAAAACCTTAGAGATCATTTAGTCCAACCTTTCAATACACCACCTCACTTTACACTGGAGATAGAAGATCAGGCCTGACATCAGGAAGGATGAGTTCAAATTCAGCCTTAGACACTTACTATGTTTATATCCCTGTTTCTCTTAGTTTCATCTCTACAGACAGCTGGAAAAGGAAATGGCAAACCATTGTAGTATCTTTGCCAAGAAAACCCCAAATGGGATCATAAAGAACAGTACATGAATGAAACAAACAACTACAACAAAACACTGGGTGGTTAGATCAAGAGAACCCCAGATGTTGAAGAGTAGGATGAAAAGAGCTTTTATTTTTTAATTAGTGTCTGAGTGTGTTTATATTGAAGATATGAAACATTACAAGGTATCCAAGAAAGTTGCCAATATTGATTTTTATTGTAGACAGTACAGAGAAACTATAAACCATGTTTTAACCATGTAAGATTGATTATAGTCATGTCTCATTACCATGCAATGCAATAATGATTATGTGCATCATTAAATATCTGTCAGATTAATTCTGTATGTTTTAATTTATTACAGCAGCAGCTTTATATATTCGGTCATACTTTGTTCAATACTATAAAAAGGAAGGTAAACATTGGTTCTGCCTCTGTCACTTACCCACGTGACTTTGGATTATCCTTATTTCTCAGATTCTGCTTTAAGTCTATTATTTTGTGTTTTGCAATTATTAGTTTTTTTTTTCCCTAAACAAGTTATTCTTAAACTACCATTAGCATGGAGTGATTAATTTTGGAAAGTAGTACCAATATCTTCTCAATGTATTTTGTGGATACTTTTTTCCATGTATGTCATAATGACATGTGTTGTTTCTACATATGTCATAAAGAAACGTCAGAAAGATACATGTTGAAACATTCTTACTTCAGAGATCAGAACTTACTCTAACTTTGGGAGGTAAAATTTTAGGGGTGATTCCATGAATATTTCCCAGCTTGTATTTTATAGTTTAGTCATACTAGTAAACCAATTATTTGATTCCAGAACAGGATGGAAATACTTAGTGAGAAATATTACCGCTTCTGGCCTAATGGAATTAGGGTATGTAAAAAAACCTTTGCCAGCACTGAAAGGTGGTCAGTGTGCTTGCTCATCTAAAACAGGAAGCTTGTAGTGCAGTGGTTAAAAGTGCTAAGCTTGGAGTCAGGGAGATTTGAGTTCAAATCCAGTCTGAGACACTTATTAGTGGTATGACTGTAGACAAATCACTTAGTCTTTGTTTTTTTGCTTTCTACAGCTGGAAAAAAAAAAAAAAAGCTCTTGATTTACAGGATAGTTGTGAGACTCAAATGAGATATCTGTAAAAGCACTTGGTACAGTGCCTAAAACATAGCAAACACTATATAAATGCATTTATTGCCTTTGCTTTCTTCCCTTCTCTTCTCCTAGTCAACATAAGGATTGTAATTTCTCAACTGTATTTGTATTTCTAAGTAATTGACTTTTGCAGTTCTAATTTTTTAGTAGCCACAAATAATTAAATTGTTATTTGCCAAGTACTCATTCCTCATCTGAGTATAAAGCAGATAATGTAAACAGGGCTTTAGACCAAATACAAATACAAGGAAACAATGCTTACTTAAAAGGAGTTTACATTCTAACAGTTGGCACTAGGATGAGGTGGGGATATATAAAATATTAAGCAAACATTTAAAATTAATAAATACTCATGTAAACAAAGCAATTAAATATATGATAAAGAGAAAGAGTACTATTATTTGATAGAAGCAGGAAAGGCATCATGCCTTTAAGATGGTGCTTGAATTGCATCTTATACAAAGAGAGGGCCTCTCTGAGGTGAAGTAAAATAGGAATAAAAACCAGTCATATGGGATGGCTAGTGCAAAGGCAAAGAGAGGAAAGATAAGAGTATGCTGTGTGAGGAATAAAGAGAAGATCAATTGGACTAGACCGAAAAGTGCAAAAGAGAGAGGAACTTCCAAGAAGAACAGAAAGATGGGGAGAAGCCAGGCTTCTTCAAGCTTGGGCTTTAAGAGTTGATCAAAAGAGTTTACATTTTATGCTAGAGGCAATAAGGAGACACTGGGTTGAACTAGTTTAGGAGTCCCAGGCTCAGATCATGTTTAAGAAAAATAACATTGACAATACTGTATAATATGGAATAGAATAGGGAGATTTACAGTAGGCTGTTGCATTAATCTACATGAAAGGTTGCTAGACCCTGAACTAGGATAGTGGTTGTTTAAGTGAAGAAAAAGGGTCAGAGCCAAGACATAGTATGATGGTGAAACTAGCAAAATTTGACAACTGATTAGATATGTGAAATAAAGGACTGTGAGGGAAGGAAACTAATTCTGAAATTATAAACCTGGAAGGATAATGGTTTCTTTGACAGAAATAGAGATGTTTGGAAAAGTAGAGGATTGAGGACTATAGATACATTCAGATTTGGACATATTGAGTTTAAGACATCTTCAGGATACTCAAAGTCAGGACATAGTGTGTTGTGTATACTTTTCACACACAAAAAATGAAATGCTTGAAAAGTACTAATTGCCATGTGAAGTGTGAGAAAAACTCAAACTAAGGAAGAAAAAATAACTTCCAGTAGAGAAAGTGAGAACTCAGCAAAAGTTTCGTGAAGGAAATGGCATTTGAATTGAGTCTTGAAATCTTTTACTTATTAAGCAATTATAACATTTAAAAATACTTAGAAATGCTATTTTACTTGATAAAATAAATTAAATAAGATATCTATGTGAAAATTAAATTAACGTAACAAAAACAATATCCCATTAAGCTGAGCAAAGAACTGCATGAATTGTTTCCCAAAATTCTTCAACCACTTACACAATAAGTGAGTTACAATAAACCTAAATTAACTAAACAAGCCCAAGTAACGGGCTTATCAGCATTTTCTAGTTTGATAAAAATATCATTGGCTCTAGATGAAATCATGAAGTAAAATTTACCTCTATGGCATATTCCCACTTCGCCCATCCTTCTAAAATAATCACTTTCCTTGTAACCCTTCCTAAACTTTCATTCCATCTAAGATATGATTTTCCATTATCTTTCCCAAAAGAAAGAAATATACATCACACTCAAATTTTAATGGATTAGGATAAATGCTTAAATTGTTGCCCCATCCAGGGGCATTTTTATTTTAACAGTGAAAAAGAAGTATCTTATTCCAAAGTAAAGAAACTATTGTTAGAGTTACATGTAAGTGACAAACCAGTAAAGAAGTTTATTTCTTTCATCACTCCTTTCTTCCTATTTCCTCCCTCAGAACCTCCTTCCTTTCTCTCCTTCCTTTGTGTGTTATTTCTTTTCCCCCTCTTCTTTCATTCTCATTCTTCCCTACATCTCTTTCCTTTCTTTTCCTCTCATCCCCTCTCCTTTATCCCTTTCTTGTCCCCCTTTCACACTTTCTTCCCCCCACCCTCTCTCTTTTTCCTTCTCTCTTCCTAGAAAGGAATGGGATACCTCTGACAATTCTCAAATTATACTCTATAAGCAGAGGTGTCAAGTATATTGTCCCCAGACAACATAATCTTATACTGGCAACATTCTCAACACAGCTAGAACCAGATTAAAGTATAACTGGAAAACATTTAATAAAAATGCAATAAAACAGACAACAGTGTATTTTTAAATTAAGTCAATATGCAGCCCACAGGGATCCTTATGGACAGTGCTGTTTAGTCATCTCAGTTGTATATGACTTCTTGACTCCATTTGGGGTTTTCTTGGCAATGGTTTTGATTTCCTTCTCCAATTCATTTTACAGATGAGAAAGTTGAGGCAAATAGGATTAATTGACTTGCCCAGGATCATATGGCTAGTGAATACCTGAGGCTGGATTTGAGCTCAGGTCTTCCTGGCTCCAGACTCTATATTATATCCACATGCACCATTGAGCTATCCCAATCTACAGATTAGTGGCCCCCTTTTCAATTTCAGTTTAACATCATTGCTCTACATAATGTTGCTATTTATATAAGAATAGGAAAAATAAAGAGAAAACTTCTTGCACTATAAATCTATGATAGAAAAAATGTTCTAAGTACTATCCTAATTATCTTTCCCTGGAGGTCAGGAAAACTGCAGGGGATGGATGGTTCTCATTCTGATCAAGTCTCATCATAAAAAGAGTCACTGAAGAGAGAATCACAAATTGACCTTGGACAAGTCATAGCACTGTTCTGGGCCTCAATTTCCTTATTTATAAAATGACTTCATCAGAATGAATGATCTCCAATTCATTCAATACCTCAATTCTCTGAATTTATATATAACATTGAATTGAGTAAATTTCAGAACCTATTTATAAGTTACTTGTTAGAATATCTAATAGAATTTTTTTTGTTTTGTTATTTTTTAAAAATATCTTTTAATTTTCTTCTTCTTTCTTTCTTTTCTTTTTCTTTTTTCTTTTTCTTTTTTTTGCTGAGACAATTGGGGTTAAGTGACTTGCCCAGAGTCACACAGCTAGGAAGTATTAAATGTCTGAGTCCAGATTTGAACTCAGGTCCTCCTGATTTTAGGGCTGCTACTCTATCCACTGCACCACTTAGCTGCCCCAACTTTTTATTTTCAAAATACATGCAAAGATTGTTTTCAACATTCACTCGGCAAAATCTTGTGTTTCAAATTTTTCTTCCTTCTTTTTCCCCAACCCCTCTCCTAGACAGCAAGTAATCCAATATGAGTTAAACATGTAGTTCTTCTTTACACATTTCCACAATTATCATGCTGCACAAGAAAAATCTGACAGAACTTTTTGAAAATCATTCATTCCAAATAGAGTATCAGCCTTGGAGTGAGGAAGAACTGAGTTTCTATCCAACCTCAGACACTTGTACTTATTAGCTGAGTGACCCTGGGCAAGTTACTTAACCCCAACTGCTTTGCCAAAATATATATAAATGTATGATAATATACGTTATATATTAATTAAATTTGAAAAAAATGGAAAATTTTTCATTAAGAATTTCCCTTAGGGATGTGGGAAAACTGGGACACTGTTAGTGGAACCGTGAACAGATCCAAACATTCTGGAGAGCAATTTGGAACTATGCTCAAAAAGTTATGAAACTGCATACCCTTTGATCCAGCAATGTTTCTACTGGGATTATATCTCAAAGAGATCCTAAAGGAGGAAAAGGGACCCACATCTGTAAAAATGTTTGTGACAGCCCTCTTTGTAGTGGTAAGAAACTGGAAACTGAGTGGATGCCCATCAATTAGAGAATGGCTGAATAAATTATGGTATATGAATGCTAAGAAATACTATTGTTCTGTAAGAAATGACTAGCAGGATGATTTCAGAGAGGCTTGGAGAGACCTATATGAACTGATGCTAAATGAAACGAGCAGAACCAAGATGTCATTATACACGGCAACAAGACTATATAACGATTAATTCTGACAGAAGTGGCTCTCTTCAACATGGAGATGATTCAAACCAGTTCCACTTGTTCAGTGATGAAGAAAGCCATCTACACTCATGGAAACAGAGTGTAGAAGACAACACAGCATTCTCACTCTGTTGTTATTTGCTTGCATTTTGTTTTCTTTCTCAGCTTCTTTTTCTTCCTTGCTGATCTGATTTTTCTAGTGCAACAAGATAACTGTATAAATATGAATGCATATATTGGATCTAACATATATTTCAACATATTTAACATGTATTAGACTACCTGCCAGCTAAGGGTGGGGTTGGGAGAAAGAAGGGGAAAATTTGGAACAAAACTTATGTAAGGGTCAATGTTGGAAAAATTACCCATGCATATGCTTTGTAAATAAAAAGCTTTAATAAAAAATAAAAAAAGAATTTCCCTTAATTTTGGTTTTACATATTCTCTATAGAATAAAACTTTAATAAGAAATTGGACTAAAAGTTCTCTTAGTCCTAAATGAAGTATCTTGGTCTTTTATCTATTTGTTTTAAAATTATTAAAATAATAAATAGTTCTAAAGACATAATTTAATAGTTAAATGAAAAGCAATTATATTTTATTTGGTCTCTAACCATAGTAATGAATTTTTTCAGAAAGGCCATATTGTTGAAATTATCTTGAAAATTGCCTTCTAAAATTGCTGTAAAGACAAAATGTCACAGCAGAACATTTTCTTCTAAAGCATCAGACCAAACCAATACAAAGCTTTTTAATTGAAAAAAAAAAAAAATGAATAAAAGGGATTGATGGAATATATTGCACTGTCTATGCTGATAAATAAAATTTAATCTTTGTCTCTCTTTCACTCATACACACACACACACACACACAAAATCAGAGCAAGACACTATCACTCCTAAATTATGTAATGATTTTTTTCTTTTCTTCTCTATTGTAACTCATGCAACATTTGCATGAGTTAAATGTAACATGAGAAAAATGGAAAATTAGGTCCTGAATTCTTTAAGCTTTTCAAATAGCATCATAACCTTCCTGCTTCTAATTATTGTCAACAGGAACTCTTTACTATTTAAATATGTTCTCTGCTGGAAAAAAAAAAATCCATCAGACAAATATGTTCAGCCTAAAATTTCAAAATTATATTGCTAACCATGTCAAAAATATTTACCTTCTACATGACTTGCTTCAGCAGCAGCCATACTAAAACTGGAATAATATTTAATAGATTATCCTGGCTCTGCATAAGGATAACAAGTTCATGATGTATTTTTGTGACTTTACAAAATCTTTGTTAACTAAATGGACAAGAGACAAGTAAAATAAAAAATTTAGTTAACAGCACTGAAGATTAAGGGACAAACATTAAGTTCTGTAACAGACAGAGTAGGATTTGGAAACAGTGTGAGATTCCAATTTGAGGACAATCATCTGAACCTCATTCAGCTCTACTCAGTCACTGTGATTATCCAAGTTTCATTTTCCTCTTTCTAAAATGCAGAAAGGGGGCAGCTAAGTGACACAGTGGATAGAGCACCAGCCTTGAATTCAGGAGGACCTGAGTTCAAATCTGGTCTCAGACACTTAACACTTCCTAGCTGTGTGACCCTGGACAAGTCACTTAACCCCAGCCTCAGGGAAAAAAATAAAATAAAATAAAATAAAATGCAGAGACTGGATGATTAAAGGCTCTATAGATCTCTTCCAGATCTAAAGCCTATGATTCTGGTGCCTCAATCTTATGCTTTTCAAAGTATGAGTGAAGGTGGCAGAAGTTTAGCTTGATTCCCTTGTCTCCAGAGCATAATATCTTAGAATTACAAGCAATTTAATATATTAGAATTATTCAGTATTTATTCTCTTCTCCCTTAATAATCTCTTCTCTCTAGCTTTTTGTAACACTACTCTCATGACTCTCCTACCTGTCTTACAATTGCTTCTAAGTTTCCTTTGCTATTATTGTTGGAGTTGTGAACAGATCCAACTATTCTGGAAAGCAATTTGGAATTATGCTCAAAAAGTTATCAAACTGTGCATACCCTTTGATCCAGATGTGTTACTACTGGGCTTATATGCCAAAGAGATATTAAAGAAGGAAAAAGGGCCTGTATGTGCCAAAATGTTTTTTGTAGTGGTTAGAAACAAAATTGAATGGATGCCAATCACGTGGAGAATGGTTAGTTAAATTGTGGTATATGAAGTTATTGAATATTATTGTTCTGTAAGACCAGCAGGATGAATACAGAGAGGCTTGGAGAGACTTACATGAACTGATACTGAGTGAAATGAGCAGAACTAAGAGATCATTATACACGTCAACAACAATACTGTATGAGGATGCATTCTGATGGAAGTGGATATCTTGGACAAAGAGATCTAATTCTGTTCCAATTGATCAATGATGGACAAAATCAGCTACACCCACAGAAGGAACACTGGGAAATGAGTGTGAACTGTTTGCATTTTTCTTTTTCTTCCCAGGTTATTTTTACCTTCTGAATCCAATTTTTCATGTGCAACAAGAGAATTGTACCGATCTGCACACATATATTGTATCTAAGATATACTTTAACATGATTAACATGTATGAGACTGCCTGCCATCTAGGGGAGGGAGTGGAGGGAAGGAAGGGAAAATTTGGAACAGAAGTGAGTGCAGGGACAATGTTATAAAAATTACCCATGCAATAAAAAAAAAAGCTATAATTTAAAAAAAAAAAGTTTCCTTTGCTGTATCTTTCTTCAGATTATGCCCATAAATCCAAGTCTCTGTTCTGGGTCCTCCATTGTCCGCATCTAGACAACCTTGCTTGGTAATCTTATGCTTCCTATAGATACATAGATACAAATATAGGCAAGCAGCACTTGCTCTCAAGGAGCTCCCAGTCTAATGGGGGAGATAATAGGCAAAGAAGTAGGTACAAACAATCTGCATATAGGATAAAGTGGTGATAATTGAGGGAAAGCACTAGAATTAAGAGAGAATGGAAACTGCTTCCTTTAGAAGGTGGAAATTTAGCTGGGTTTTGAAGGAGGCAAGGGATGCCAGGAGGTAAAAATGGGGAGGAAGAGAATATTAGGCCCAGGAGATAGCCAGAGAAAATGGCCAGAATTTGAGACTCATTACAAAGCAAGGAGACCAATGTCACTGGATCACAGAATAGGGAGGTGGATGGATAAATTGTAAGAAGACTGGAAAGACAGAAGGGGCCAGGCCAGTAATGTTTCATTCCTCTCCAAGCTGCACTCCAGGTACCTTCTACCTCTATCACCTACCCCAATTCAGCTTCTTTTTCTGTACTGTCTTCTCTACTACCTTTAGAGGGCAGGGACTGCCTTCCTTTCTGTATTTGTATTCCAGATACTTAACAAAGTGCCTTACACATAGCCTCAATAAATGCCTGTTAGCTTTCTAGTCTTCTTACACCTTAACCCCACCTTAATGTCCTTTGCACTACAATAACTCCATGTCCTTTTTGCATGAAACACTGTATTTGCTAACACTACACTTTCACTACTTGTTCCATATGCTTGGAATGCTTTCCTTCCTTATCAATATGTTCTAGTTTCCTTCAACTACCATTTAAAATCCTACCTTCTACTGGAAGTCTTTTCTGATACTTCTTACAGCTAGTGAATATCTTCTGAGGAGTATCTCTAATTTATTCTGTACCTTGTTTGTATCCAATTGTTTATATGTTGTTTCCACCATTAGATTGAGAACAGGCACTGGTTTTTGCTCTTCTTTGTATCCTCAAGATTAGTAGAGAGCTTGATATGTGGTAAATATTTAAAACAAACAAACAAAAACAATTATTGCAATTGAGTGTGAAAAACAATAGAACCTGAAGAGCTGAATTCAAGTCCCAGTTCTCTGAATAACCTTGTGCAAGTCTCTTAATTTCTCTAGGCCACAGTTTCCCCATCTCTAAAGATCTCTAAACCTCTCTTAGATTTAAAATGTGCACTCTGCTTTTGGCTTTTTTAAATCAATTCAATCCAAATCAACAAATATTTATTAACTATCTCCTATGTGCAAGACACTGTTAAGCTAGAAATCCAAAGACAAACAAAAAGTTTTTATCCTCAAGAAGTTTCTATTCTGTAACGAAGATAAGCATTAACACAATTACCACACACACAACAATAGTAAGGCTCAGGAGGTTCTAAAGAGGACAGAATTTTTCCTAAATTCCTAGCATATAATTCAATACCCAATTAAATCCAAAAAATTATTCTGAGTTTTTAAATGTTATGCCAGATATTCATAAGTTTTAACAAATTCTACCAAAATGGAAAGATTTCAAGCACAAACCTAAGAGACAGATTTCTATTTGCCAATTGAGAAAGAATTTAACTAATTCTGGTGAAGTTCATCACTAAAAGATGGTTATCAGGGCATGATTTTGCTGAAGGTAACCTACCAAGTAGACAAAATTACAGAGGAGTTCTCAAGCCTGATTTCATCTCACTTCTACAGTAATGATGGTGAAGTAGTGAAAAAAGAAGGCAGAGAGTACTGAGTCAAATATTTCTTTGATTGTACCATCAATGTATCCAGTGGTACTCAAAGGAAAATTTTGTCCAGTGACCATTAAGTTGACAGATTACTGAAGGAAATTAACCACATCTATTTGATGTAAATTAAATCAGACATAGATGATTAGAGAAAAGGACCAGTCATTCAAGAATGAGAAACTCAAATGCAATATTGGTACTGACTGAGAAAGGATGGAAAGGAACAAAGGGTTATAATGCCCATTCTGATGACTTTACAGATTCCTAAGGGAAGAGAATAAATTTAAAAAAAAAAAAAAAAAAAGAATTATTACACTTTTTCTAGGTAAAAAGTACAATTGATGTATTTAGATATTACTTGGGGAAACTTAGGAAAACCTATTTTGGAAAATTTAGATAGCAGGAAATGTGGGGGCTAAATTTGGCTACTGCAAAAGACATGATGTGAATATAGGCCTGTTGGTTTTCCTCTAAGGTTACTCTGAACTAACAGATTCAAGTTACACATGAAGAGAATGGTAGGTCTATTAGCACTTTAGCAAAGGAAAATCTGTCCAAATGAATATTCAGAGATTCAAAAACTTGCTATTATTACTTTTTTAAAGTTAAGTTGAGACTCAAAAACAAGTAAAGCTAAAAACAAGTTAAAAAAACTAATCTTGCTGCTTTTTTTTTTTACTTAATGAAAGATGGTATGATTTTAATTTAACTTTAATATTGTTATTAACTTCATTTTATTCTACATATTTATTTTAAGCTATTAATAGTTTCTTTTCCTGAATTATAAAATTTTAAAAGCTGTATATCACTATTTTCTTTATACCAATAGAGATGATTCATCTGTCTGTTTTTGCACATGGGAATAAAATACAAGTACTTTACTAAGAACCTGAGTACCATATGGTACAATAGTCACTAAGTTTTTTTTTTTTTGATGGGGATGATTCTCAGTAAAAAAAAAAAAAAAAAAAAAAAAAAATTTGAACCCCAATAAGTACATATTTATTTATGTCGTATATGTATACTATTCCAAAAGTTATCAAAATAGGAGTTTTTAAAAGGATGAAATAAACATAAAGTAATATTTGATCAAAAGAAAGTGACTGTAGCTTACTGAATAATTAGACCTATGCTTAAAGCACTTTACCAATTGAATAGAAATTGGATTAGAAGCAAAAAAAAACCAAGAAAAATTAGAAGGCTAGTGCAAAAATCAAGGTAAGAGATGATGAGGAAATAAACTACAGTGGTAGTTATGTGAAGAGAGATAATGAGAGAGTGGTTGTGAAGACAAATATTAAGGTTTGGCAACTGAATGGACATAAAAGTAAGAAAACAGAATAGAAAAATTTTGTTGCCCTAATTAGAAATAAGTATACAAGGTGGCTTTAATGAGAAAGATTATGTAATAAAATCTGCAACTCTGGAGTGCAGATTTGCAATCCATCCTTGCCATTCTATGAAATTCACTTTGTTCCATCTAAAATTAAAAGGGAGAAGCATGGCTATTATTAATTGGTCACTACCTTAAAAAAAAAAAATCCAAGGAATACTTACTGTAAACAGAAGTAACTCAAGTGAAGGAAATAGTTGTTTTTGTTTTATTTTGTTTTTGCAGAGGTAGGGAGTGCTGGGGGAAGATTTTCTTAATGGCATTCACAAAGCTTCTTCTGATGTCCAGATAGGGGGTAGTATAACTGGATTATAATTGTCCTTGAGAGACAGCTCTGGTCACAAAGAGGCTGAGGAACTAGTTGGGAATGTGCACAAAGGAAGGGCAGGGAAGGGAGGGAGGGAGAGAATAAAGAGAATGTAGGAAGATAGGATGGATATGATTGTTTTGGAAACAAGTTCAAGATCAGATATCTTGGGAATGATAGGATGGGATCCCTTGCCCTTCCCAGTCTCTGGATTGATCACACACCCTTTCAAGTCAAAACATGGTCACCCAAGAGATCCTGGGCCCATTCTGGATTCCTCTATCTCTGTAGCATGACTTGAGAGCCAATCAAGAAAATTCAGATTCTAGTCTCCCCTCAGACACCATTTGGCAATGATCACTTTCTCTCAGTGACCTAAGCAATAGTAAAATTATAAATTATAGAACACAGTCCTATGCATATTACTACTTCTTATTCAAGTGATATCATAGATGCAGGGGGGAGGGGAAGCATATAAATATATTTATAAATGAAACTCCCTTTTATGTCTATTTATGACCCACAAGTTAAATTTCACACAGAGCCCCAAATTCTCCAAAAGGATTTGTTTTTATTCTAATAAAAGATATGCATATATGTACAGCTTTTTAAGATTAAAAGAAAATACTCAAGGTTTTTAAGTTTGAGTTCAACATTACCAAACTTTTATCACAACAGAACCCTTCTGACAATTCTAGAAGGATCAACTAATATCTTATGTTAACAAAATTCTGGAGATATTGTTTTGGAAATTATTTGATCCATCCATAAAAAGAAAAGTGTAAGATTTTCTTAATAGCATCTGCAAAGCTTCTTCTATGAGTGTCCAGACAAGGGATGGCATAACTCAGTTATAATTGCCCTTGGGAGACAGAACTCTGGCCACAAAGGGGGTGAGAGAAACTTGTTGGTAATATAAACAAAGGAAGGAGGGGGGAATTAAGAGAATGTTAGAGTTTTTTTTTCTTGCAAAATTATTCTAGCTAAAGTCATGAAACTTTCCTGTTTGGAAAATAGAAACTCAATTGGGGAAAAAAAAAAAAAAAAAGAGAACGTTTTAAACCTCAAATAATATACTATATCACAGTATGTCTGCTGAAAACACATTATTGCAAAATTCCTAGGCAGCTTGGTTGCCACGGTGCTGGACCAGAAAGACCTCAGATACTTAATAGCTCTGTGACTCTGGGGAAGTCACTAAATTGTATTGATTCAGTTTTCTCATCTATAAAATGGAATTATTATTGCAGCAATATCTCAAGGTTACTGTACAGCAATATTTGGAAAGTGTCTTGCAAATCTTTTAAAAAGCACAATATAAATATCATTATTACCACTACGACTATCTTTTGCAAATCTTAAAATACCATATAAAGGTTGATCATTACTACTACTCTCACTCCCACCATTGAATTCCCACATTAATTCCACCAGTTACAAAACCCAGCCTTATGTCATATTTGTTAATAAGGCATATTTAAATATTACTATTACTATTATTTGGGATTGAGACTTGTGTAGGGTTCCAGAGTTAATAAGTTTTAAATGTTAAATATCTAAGGTCATATTTGAATTCAGGTCCTCCTGACTTCAAGGCCAGTGCTCTATCTACTGCTCCATCTAGCTGCTCCAATAAGTATATTTATAATATATAGTACATTTAAGCTTTAGATATAAAGGCAAACCGCCTTCTCCTTTTATAGGTCCTCCTTTCTTAGGACCAAGAGACTGCATTTAGGAATGCAAATAAATATTAGATTTTATAAGATAGATTTTTAGGACTTATCAGAAGCATATAAATGTATAGGAACAGATCCAAGTCTCATTGAAGTAATGTTTATCCTAGTCATTTTAGGAGCAAATTTACATCTGGAAATAGTGAAGAGAAAAGGCAGGCTCCTGCTATTCCATAAAGGAAAGAAGATAGGGGGGGAGGGGGGGAAGAGTTCAGAGAAACATTTACACTGAATTGATACTACATATAATGAAGCAAAGAAAAAAAAAAGGGGCGGGGGGAGAAATTGCCAAAACATTTTTTTAAGCTGCTCTAAGGAGATTTTTGCTATCCTTGATCATCCCATTGTTTTTGGAAAGGCTCTATCTACTGCCAAGAGCCCATTGCTTCTAACAGAATTAAAACATTGTACTCCAACAGTTGACAACTTCCTGGAGTGATGAGGCCCTCTTCTCAATTACCGTATATACACAGAGGAAGAACTTTCTTGATTTTGCCTTTTATTAGTCCATTCACAGGATTTTAGACAATAAAACCTCATTTTCATAGGACACACTGGCAGTATTACAGTTGTAAATCACTATAATGTGTACTAGCCTTGTTTTGCAATAGATTCTTGGTATCTTGGAGCTGAAAAGGACCTTAGAAATTCTTTAGTTCACCTCTCTCAATTCTCCAGAGGAGAGAGGCAATCTAAGGCAGGGGACACTGTAGACAGAGAACCTGGAGTCAGAGAGTAGTCCAGAGTTTGAATTCTGGCTCAGATGCTTCCTACCTGTATGACTGGAGATAAATCACTCAATCTCTGCTGTAAAGTGGGTACAATAATATGCTTATCTTACATCTTTGTTATACGGTTCAAATGAGTTAAAACATGTAAAATACTCTGCAAACCATAAAGCACTATATAAATGTTTTATGTTATTATCATTTTCATTATTATTACACAATTTGAAGTCATTATTTTGTTAAATATCTTTGCTGTTTAAAACAATTATCACACATCGAGCAAATAATTAATGAATAATCTGATAGTAATATAGAATGATAAGAAAAGCAGAAAAAAGTCACAATCTGTCTGAAGGAAAGTAGAAATAACTATAATGCAGTACAAAGCCCTAGATTTGGAGTCAGAAAACATGGGTTCTAATTCTGCTTCTGCCATTAATTCACTAGTGACTATCAATAAATTACCTCTATGGATATCATTTTTCTCATTGTTAAATTAGGGATCAGATGAATTCTGAGATCCCTTCTAGTGCTAAGTTGGTCATCTTGTGATTTAACATACTATGACCTTTGATAAGTCAACTTATGCCATTAAGGCCTTCTTTTCTATACTTATAAAATAAGGGGTTTGGACTAAAATTATGTGGTTTTTTTCCCCGGTGCTACTATTCTATGATCCCAGGTTGTCATTATTTTTGTAATTCTAGTTGTGGTATTCTTCATTTTAGGAAGAAAATAGTGGGATTGTTTTGAGAAAAGAAAAACAAATGAACCATGCATAAGATGAAGCTATTACAGCTCCATCATTCAAGACAGAGGTGAAGGAGAAAAAAGTGGCAGAAAGTACCTGAATAACAGCAGATAATGAAGAGGGGAGAAAAGAGTTTACAGAAGATGACCTCAATTCTTTTTCTTGTAAAAACTATGAGGTAGAATTCTCAACTGAGAGAGTAGGGATAAAGGGACCCATAGGAAGTTGAGAACAGATGGATAAAAAATTTTCTAAGAGTCACTGTGGAGAGTGGGAGAGGGATATTTAAGGAAGGTATAGTAAATCTTATTACTATCTTACTACTTACTACTAACAGGACTGAGAGCCCAGTCGAGGTTATGAGGGTAGAACTGATCTCACAAGATATAAATTTTTATATGATAAGGAAATAGGGTTTCAAGAGAGGGGAATAGTGTAGAGTTGAATTAGTTTAGCTAGACAGCTAAGGAAAAATAGTTAGAACCTTTAAAAAAAACAGCCAAGTTTACTGTGCTTTTATCTTGAACAAATCCTCATGCTACAATGGCAAAATAGTTTACAACTACAAATACAAAGATAACTTAAAATCTGTGTCATAAGGTATAACTAACTACCACCTAGCACAATTGTAATTATCTTGAAAATAAAAGAGCTTTGAAGTTGTTTTGTTTTCAAAGAATTATCCCAAAGATGGAACTGTTTCTGAAGGACATTAACCTACTACAATCTGTACTAAACAAGGAAAGAAATACTTGGACCAAATGAAGAAAATAGCTATACTAAATGATTCAGTGTAAGAATATTTATTTGCAACTTGCTACAGAAGAATGTTGCTACGGTCTATATATATATATAGATATAGATATAGATATAGATATATAGATATATAGATATAGATAGATAGATAGATATAGATATAGATATACCTATATCTATATATAAAATGTGCTCTGAAAACATCTCAGCACATGTTATAGGAAGTTCTGTGCCAATTCAATTATAAAATTTACATAGTGTCAAATAGAAAGTATATCTGGGGAGGGAAGCCCACTTCCTAATCATCTGAATCTTAGTGAGGAGCATATGACATTAAACAAACACCATTTTTAAAAGCAAAAATAGAGAAGATAAAAACGCAAGTTAGTCCCCAAAATAGAGTAGGCAAATTCAGGTTGAAAATTTATTCCAATACCTCCTCAATTTACTATTCCCTTGTGTTACTCTGCAAAAGATACATATGTGCCATTTACAAAGGCTGCCCATGCCAAGCAACTACACTTCACAATAATTGAAAACTTCAGAATAATATACTATTCTTCACATGTAACAATAAAGTTATTGACCTATAATCAAAAGAACTAGAACATTGAGTTACTTTCTAAAAATGGGAATTTGTATTCCCTATCTCTTAATCTCACATTAATAAATTAGCTTTTACGAGCTGGGGTCCACCTACTAGAAATTCATAAGAGGTAAGGACCAGTAACCAAAATTAGCACTTCTTAATTACGCTACAGGATTCTTTCTCAGAATTTCTTTACTACTCTAGCTCAGAAGTACACTCAATTGTCTAGAAAAAACAAATAAGCAAACAAGCAAAATAAACAACAATATAATTCCTCTACTGCTGGCATCACCAAGTAAATAATAGTATCTCATAGCACCATTTAAAATGAAATGTTTAGCTCTCCTAAGGTTAAATACATACCCCTCCCTTCCACCCCATTATTTAAAACCTTTAATAAAGCAAGCAAATTTACTATGTGCTTTTACATTGAGCAAAATCCTCATACTATATAGGTAATAAATGTTTCTCCAGTCTATCCAGTTTGTGAATCCTGACTGTATCAAGTCAGTTAGAAATCTACCAATAATGTTTACCAAAATACAATAGATGGTCTATTGCCAATTCCAAAAAGTCACTCTGTACTTAATGATTGATAGTATATCAATTTGCATCAAGAGAAAAATAAGCAGATAGAAGATTCAAGGCATTTATTGACTCCTTAAGTCTTTATGTCAACTAAACTTATTAATAGGAATATGCTGTAAACAGACTTATAAAATCATCTAGTTGATACTAGAGAAATGGGAAGGCAAAATACCTACTAAACTACTAACACAAACCAAAAATAACGAAACAGTATTTTATCACAATGCTCCATTTAGATACAATTCATTATAATGTTTCAATAAGTACCTTTCCTTGAATTTTAAAAAAGAAAACAACTTAGCAATACGGCCAAAGAAACAATAAAAGACAGTTAAATTTAAAAAAAAAAAAAAAAAAAAAAAAAAAAAGTGAAACAAAAAAATTAGTTTCATTTAACACCCTTTTCCCCAGAAATTCTTAAAAGAGCTACATTTATGCCATCTTCGGAATTAAAAAGCTACAATAATCATTAACAAATGCAGAATATTCAAGCCCTGGTTAAAGTCCACTAATCAAGGACAAACATAGTAAATTGATTAACTAAAGAATATTAGAATCATTGTGAATATTTTAAAGTCTCTTATCAACTTATATTTTTAAAAAATTATATTAAGAAAATTCTTCTTTAGTCCTAGGGAGACAGTTAGGTCATACCCCTAGATTTCTAATGATTCTTCCTATGCTTAATACCACTGAGGATAGAGTTCAATTATTCTTTCACAGAAGAATACCTAGAAAGAGGGGGGAGGGGGGAAGCAAGTAAAAAGTATATTCTAAACAAAGGTTATATAGAATTATCACTTGTTATTTTTTGGGACTAAGTATAACTTTAAAATAAGGAATTAATCAATGTACTAGAACCATTTATGATTTTGATTGCCTAAGAAAAGCACTTTTAATGATGATTTCACATTTGCTAAGTTGTTGCTTTTTGTTCAATTCACAACTTAGCTCTCCACTTTTCTAAACATTCCAACAAGTATAAGTACTCTTAGTCCTAGTCATCATATGTCTAGAATTCATGTTGGTAAGTACAATTAAAATTAAGCAGACAGCAATTCCATTTGACACTATGACTAAATTAGATCCTAGAAATGAAGTAGGGTCTGGTAAGGCTAATAGCTCTTCCAGAAAACTCAGGTGCTAACCAACTTAGAGCTGACCATTAAACCATTTCCCTAGAAATGTACAGAGCTAAGCATCAAGTCCAAAGGCAGAAAGCTGACTGGGAGAATGAACAAACAAAAAAGAACCACACTATGAAGAGTTATGGTGATAGGAAAATAAACTCAAATCCTGAAAAATCAAATATCTGCAAAACATATGTAATCAAAACAAAAAAATTGTATTGGAAACAATAAAAACAGTGTTAAAAAAGAGCTTTTAAAAAGATTTTAAAATCCAAAGGAGAGTGCTAGAGGAAAAGAATGGAAGACAAATGAGAGCTATGGAAGAGAAATTTAGAAAATGAATTAACACATTGGAACAAGAAGGCAAAAATGTTACCCTAGAAAATAATTCCTTGAAAATTAGAATTGCCTAAATGGAAGCTAACAATCCATAAGACAAAAAATAAAATAAAATAAAACAAAGTCAAAAGCCTGGGGAAAAATACAGAAGAAAATATATGATAACTCATAGCAAAAAAACCCAACAACCACCAAACTGATTGGGGGGGGAGGTGGAGAAGGGGAAGAATCAAAAAGGGTTTTAAGACTGAGGAGTAAGAGGAAAATCAAGACATAACTTTTCAAGAACTCTAGATCTCTTAGAACCAGAAGGCAAAGAAGAAATAGAACCCACTGGTTCTCTCTTAAATACCCAAATGAAAACCCCTATGAATATTATAGCAAAAAGCCAGTTTCCATGTCAAATAGGAGAAAAATTATTCAGGGAAATGATTCACATCCCATCAGAATTCTATCATTAGGAATGATAGAAGAATATATAGGACCTAGGAGTGATTCTATTATATTTTTGATTATCTTAATAGAAGAATGGAAAGGGAAGGAAAAAGGAATATATTAGAAAGAGAAAAGAAAAAGGAAGAATGGGGGAAATTATTTCATAATTGATATACTCTAGGAGTCTATATAAATAAGGAAGAAGGATACAGGATTACATTTCACTGTAAAGGCTAACTGAATGGAAAGCAGAAAAAGGAAAGGAATAAAAGAGGATAGATTAAAGGGCAAAGTGTTATCCAGTAATTAAAAGTCCTCTGGGTGTAGGGATCAACCCTCAGAGAGGTTAAGTGATTTGCCCAATCACTTAGCTCACAGTTAATGGCAGATACACAATCCAAGTATCCTGATTTTGAGAGCATCACTCCTTTTACTACCAATGGGGCTCATTTACAGAAAACTAAGACTATTGCTTCAACATTCACTACTGTCTAAAAACTTGCATACTTTAGCCAAGGTTCAAGAAATGTAGAAATGAACCCACTTTATATGGTACTTATAACCCCAAAAAGAGAGCAAACAAATTCTTCTACTTTTACGTGGAAAGTCTAGTTTTGTAACTAATGCCAATGCTTGTTCGGTTTTTAATCCACATTCCCAAGATTTTAAAAACTTATTGAATCTCTTTCAAATGTTATGTTTTGCTTACTCAATTATAGTTTGCAAGGACAAGATTCACAGAGTTTTAGAGGTGGACGAAATCTTTGTTTATTCTTATTCCTCTTTTCTCTTAAGTTTTCTACTCTTTTCCCTGAGGTTTTGCTCTTTCATTTATGTCAGTTACCTCATTAGAAGTCCTCATAAAAGGGATAATTATTTTTAGAGGATTTTGTAGAAGGAATTCCCGTTATTGGTACTTATTGGTCAAAATGACCTCTAGGGGCTCCTTTTATGAAATCTAGGGCTCTTATAGACTGAGAGCAAAGAGTGTGCTTACTAAATATTTTGTGAGTAAAGGAAATTTCCCATGGATAATTTTCATGTCAGAAAATCATCTTCAAAAAGGAATGTTTACATTAACAAAACACAATAAATATATATGATTAGCTACTAATATGGGAGAGAAAATTAAAGTACCCAGACAATTAAAGATGATCTAATCCAATCTTCTCATTTTATACATGAGGAAAACCAGATCTAAAAGTCAACTACACAAAGACTACAAAGTGAGTTATCACACTCTTATTTCAGAAATCAGTTTTTAGTATATTCCTACTATAGCCCTTCCTACTGTTTCTCAAAACCACATTTTATATTGCCTTGGGGGGGAGTCCTTTATCATCCCTACTTGATTTTCACAGCTATCTTATGATCTGTTAACTAATATAATCTCAAGCAATCAGACTACTTAAATATTACTCTCTTGTTTCTTTAAGTCTTCTCAAAGACAGACAATCTGGCCCCCAAGAATTTGGACTGCTAAAGAACACAAATCATAAAGGAAAGAAAAGTTAAACTGAATAATAATTTAATGGAAGAACATTAAATTTCCTAAATGACTTTCTTTCCTTCTAATCTAAGAGTTCTTCCAGAACAGTAATTAAAAGTATTGCATTCAGAAGCCCATGTAAGTTTCTTCTGTTTCATGCTATCACCCCTATGTGCACACATACTTCTGATATTAAAAACCCTAATCTTATGAATGTTCCTTCTATATGCATTAACATGACATCTGAGGTCAAAAAAAACACTGCAACTTAACAGTTGCCAGCTCTGACTTATGAGGATTAAAAGTATTAAGCTCTTAAAGGGAGTCTTGGAAGATCCTGATCCTAACATATACTTCCTCAGTTGAATCAAATAACCTTGAGAATATTTTTGATCAGAATATCACATCAATACCATCTTTCTGTATGCTTTAGGCATTTTAGCAGATCAGAAGTGGAAAGCATGTCAATAATATTATATTAAATAGGAAAAATAAATACTTTCATTATACCCTTATAGGTTTGGCTCTTGTCAAGGAACTTCATAAAAACACTGCAGGCAGTGAGAGATTTAAGGGTATACACCATGCCCTTATGCTACTGAAAATTCCAGCAATTTTACAAACCTACTGCTTCAACATTGTTTAGTGGGGCAACCAACAAATATCAGGAACAATATACTTGAACAATATCTCTTACTTTCATATAATTCCTACTCTGAGAAAATGAATTTAAATGAATAATCCTAAATTTAACTTCATGTTTGGGCTCAATTCAAAAATGTGTATAAATATGAAACAGAAGTTATCCTAGCACAATTAGAAAGTAAACAAAATCATTTCCTATTAAGCAAACATAAAAAAACAAATAACACTGTGGAAGTGTTCAGCTGGGTACTTCTAGTACTTTCTACTTGTTAGACAATTTTGGAAGTTAAATTCTTCTGCTTTCAGACCCCCTTTTCAGTAAGTTACTGCTTGAATGCAATAAACATATCATAATTATATGCAAATCTCATTTCTATCATGCTTGAAGGTTTATAAAACACATCTCACAACAGCTCTGTCAGATAAAAACATCTGTATTACCCATCTCCATTTAAAAAATAAGACTAGTCAGAAGTAATATCACTCTCCCTCCTCAGCTCTATGCCCATGATCACTAGTAAGCAGCAGACTTATTCCAACCCATGTCTTCTAGTGTGCTTTAAAAAAAAAAAAAAACAAACTATAATACATTAAAGTAAATAATATCATAGTAACATTTGAGTACTCTTAGTAAGTAAAGCCTGAAAATTGTACCCTGTGTTACTGTCTACTATGGGCTTTTAAGTTCTCACTATACTACATATGATTTTATTTATCACAAAATAACACTTGCCAGAAAAAATAAATCTGGCATTTAAAAGTATATATATCCATAAAACAAAAACTCAATATCTCTTCTTCTTTACCTCACATCTCATTGTTCCAATAACTAGTGCCTTTCTCCATTTCTGACTATACCTAGAGTGAAAAAAAGAGATTAATGTAGATTTCAGAATTTTCCAAATTTACAAATTCATCATTAGTTTGTGAATTATCAGAGAGCAGGAGCTGTTTTTGTCCTTTCCTGAATCCCCCATCACTTAGCATATGGTGTCTAACATATAATAGGCACTTAAAATGTTTGCTGATTTCCTACAATGGAAGAACAGTTATTAGGAGAATCTCTTAAGTATAATTTACAAGATTTGAAGTACTTTTTAACCATTCAAAGATAGCTTTGAACTCCATCAAATTCCTCAATGAAATTTTCCCATTTGGCATTCATCTCATATTTTTTCAACCTCATTTCTCAAAAATATTAAGTGAACTTACTTCCTAGAGAACTTTTTATACTTAAATGCCAATCTTCCTCTTCTGCCAAACTTCAAGGATTCATTCACTACTTCATTAAAATGGAGATACTCTTTTCAACAATGACGCTTGCAAGCCTTTTTTATGCCTTAGTAAATAAATGGTCTCTTCATGAATTTTTATGCCTGAAAAAAAATTCATTTCCTGGTGACCATCCTTGTAGACTACATCAGGAGTACAAAATCTGCCAGATCCTAATATAGAAAGGCTTTAAATCACTGATATTATTTGAATTGGCTATCAGAAAATCTGAGTTCAAATTCTGAGTTAATTACCACTAACTGTTTGTCCTTGGATAAGTCACTTATTCTGTAGACCTCAATTTCCTTCTTTCCAAAATAAGTGTTACACACATGCACCTTTTTGTCAGCAAGGAACTGGAAACTGGGTAGACACCCATCAGTTGGAATAGCTGAATAAGTTATAGTATATGAATTGTTGTGGAATCTTATTGTTCTGTAAGAAATGATCTACAGGATGATATCAGAAAAGCCTAGAGAGACTTACATGAATTGACGCTGAATGAGGTGAATAGAATCAAGAGAATATCATACACAGCAACAAGAAGATTCTATGATGATCAATTCTCTGATGGATGTGGCTATTCTCAACAATAAGGGATTATTCAGGTCAATTCCAATAGATTTGTGATGGAGAGAGCCATCTGCACCCAGAGAAAAGACTAAGGGGACTGAATGTGGATAACAACATAGTATTTTCACCTTTTTTGTTGTTATTTGCTTGCTTTTTGCTTTCTCATTTTCTCCTTTTTGATCTGATTTTTCTTGTGTAGCATGATAATTGTAGAAATATGCATAGAAGAATTGCACATGTTTAACATATACTGGATCATTTGCTATTTAGGGGAGGGGATGACAAAAAGGAAGGAGAGAAAAAAATTTGGAACATAAGGTTTTGAAAGGGTGAATGTTAAAAACTATCTTTGTATATATATTTTGAAAATAAAAAGCTATTATTTTTTAAAAAGTAGGGTTAGAAGAACTGGCTTCTAAGGTTCTTTCCATCCGTAGCACTCTATACGTCCCTGAAAACAGAATATATTATGACATCAGGTTGCATTTTTAACAGTTATAATTGTTGTGGATATTATAGACTGATAGGCATATAATAAAAAAAGTATCACTTTCACATTAGGTTTTATAGTTAATAGTTTATATTTATGGAGCATGATGTGCATAAGCTATGGCTATTACATTTTCTCTGAATTCAGACTTTAACCAAAAGTTCTTTATCTAAATAACATTGGAAAGACTTAATTGCACTGAAAGATCCTCAGCTATGTGTTATATATTTGCAGTACAGTAACCTGAAAACTATACTTAATTTCAATGATATTATAATTCAACATCAGTAGTACTGTACTAGAACACACTGTAGTCTGGACTATGGATTAGTTGAGTCATTTTGGAAAACTACATGACAATTTGGAACAAAGATCAGAAACTTTAGCAAACCTTTCAATCAAACTGGGGAGTCTGTACGAACTCTTGATATGGGAACTCCTTTTGGTTTCATATCAAAACCAGATTATGACTTTATATAAAATAAGGAGTTATTTGACTAAAGGAGTAAGAGATTACATGACTTATTCAGAATCACACTGCTAATGGAAGGGGCGAATGTAAATTCAGATCTTTTTGATTCCCGAGTCTAGCACTTTATTCCATTCAGATATAACTTAAGAATAATAAATACTATAAAAGGAGGAAAAGTACATATCTCCACAAAAAATATTCATTGCATAGCTGTTCTGTTTGTAATAGGAAAAAATATGAATCATCTTATGTGTTTAACAGTGTGTATTAATGATTTGATAAAAATATTTAAACCTATAATACCTATATGAAGGTTATAATAATATATTATATTATATTAATATATATTATATATAATATAATATGATATATTATATTATATATTATATTAATATTATAATAATATAATACCTATATGAAGTTGTTAACAACAACTGAAAAAAAAAAAAATCAAAACCAAAGTCAGAGGTAGCTAAGTATCAGCCAGACACAGATGGAGATATTTTGGGGAGCTTATTTGTTAATTCATTGATTCTCCTGTTAGATGCTAAGGGACTTGCGCAAGATTTCACTCATTATTTTATGTTTATTTTGTTGATAATTAAGTTTACAATAAAAATGTCTAACTATGCTTAATTTAGTTTATAATTAATTTGTTCTATATGCAAATTATTCTATTGAGACAGCTACACATTGAAATTTGTACTATTATCAATTATTCCAAAGAATTTAAATGATTTAGGATGCAAGCACTAAAGTACATAGCTTTGTTTTTGTGTTAAAATATAAAAAAACAAACAAAACAAAAAATAGGAGGCAAGTTATATTATGTAAAAAATTTTAAGAAAATGAAATCTTTTGCTAATGAGTCACTAGCAACTGGAAGTTTCATACTCTGAATGGATGAAGAAATAAAGCAACAACATGATATTAGTATGTGCTTTAAAATGTCTTGATTCAGTGGGTGGAACACTGAATCTAGAATCAGAAGGACCTGAATTCAAGCCCAGTTTCAGATACTTATTACCTGTGTGACTCTGGGCAAGACACTTAATCCCACTATTGATTAAAAAAAAAAAAAAATGTCTTAAGGGCACTGTGTCTACTGGGTCTAGGTATAGCATAGCTCTGGATGCTTTAATATCATCATCATTAAAATGTTGAACATGCTCAAAATCAAACTCTTCCTTTCCATTATTCTATCTACACAGAGATTGGCTCTATCAAAACATTTCCCTAAATCAAAGTAACATAAATCACAGAGATTTAGCTTCCCCGTAATATGTAAAAGCTACTAATGCCTGACCATAGAAATCACTTATATGTTGTACAGGGAATTCCTACCTTGAATCAGGGTTGGATTAGATAAGCTCTAAGAATCCAAGTCCTATGAGTAGAGGTCAGGAGTCTTTTGCCTATGACAAAAAAAGTTTTTCTTCTATTTTTAGTACTTTCTTTGATGTGTATGAATAGTTGGGATATAGCCTCTTTATCCTATAGGTAGTATGGCACCTTTCCTTTAAAAGACATACTATCATTGATTACTATACATCAAACTGATAGGTTGATACTATTGTTTCCCAGAATTCCACACACATTCTATATCGCTTGAAGTCATGTCAGTGTGATCCAATGACTTTTCTTCTGCTTACACTACCTTTCACTGCCCCTTGGGAGTGCTCAGAGCCCAGCAGTCCCTCTTAAGGTAGAAGAAAAATGGCAAGAAACAAATAGCTTTGAGAACAGTAGCCTGGCTAAATTCTGAAATCTATGCTCTACTTTTCTATTCAGTCTTGTTTGTCTCTTTGATTCACAAAACCATTTGTGCCAGATATAAGACTTACCACAGTTAGCAAAACACAAAAGCTGGGTGGTCACCACTTCTTAGAGAGCTTTAGTTTAGACAGGGACATTGTTAGATGCATGTCATAGTCTATTAATGTCACAAAAGACACTATGGTTTTGATTAACTATTATTTGATAATTTAATCCAGTGTACTGGCACTCATCCACACCTCATTCTTCAGAACTAAATTTTGTAGGAACAAGTAGTTAAAATTAGCAACGAGGTAGAAAACAGGAACCCTCCCCCCTCAATTTTCTTTAACAAGTCAGTCATTTCTGTTTAAGATATACATACTATCAAGATACTCAGGGCAAGAAATATTTTTACATGTATTACATGTTCTTAGTAATATGTTCCTAATTTATATTCAAGAACACAATAAAAAACAACTTTCAAAGCTGGCTGGTTCCATTTTTTTTTTTTTTTTTTACAAAATTATCTTACTAAAAAATCCTCCCAACAAATTATCTAACATCATTAGATAACTGAGTACATTAGATAACAAAAGCCTCGTCCAACAGGAATATAAATGTAAAATATAACAGGCCAGATTTAGTTAGGAAGACCAGCATTCAAGTTCTAATGCTGCAGAGAAAGTTACTTAACCTATCAATGCCCCAGGCAACTCTCTAAGATTCTGAGTTAGGTTAGCAGCCAATCTGACCTGCAAGAGGGAGTTTCCACACAGATGAAATAAGAGATCCTTCCTCTCCCCCCCCCCATTCAAAACATATACTGGGAAAAAAAAAAAATGAAGAAAGCCCCTTAGGAGGGGCTGTTTAATAAATGACACATTTGGGAAATAATGTAAATGTATTATCCCATGTATACGTCGCACACCAACCACCATGAGACAGTAGAAGTGTCACTATCCTCAATTTAACAAATTATTGAACTGTTCTTAATCACAAAACTAGTAAATGGGAGAGAGACCCAAACTCAAATTTGCTCAACTCCACAGTCCAGCGCATTTTATTCTATAGGATGTTTTGCTTAGAAGTGAACAGATTCGAGTCTTCAGAAAGCTGAAAAAAAATTTTAAAACAAATTAACCGGATCTCTCTGAGTATCTATGACACACTAGCTTTAACAAGGAAAAATGAATTTTCTATCACTTCAAAACCTTGTTCCAAACGTTTCTACTAAAGTAAATTGGATCTCAAATAAGGACAAACTGATATGGGTTCTCAGGCTATCATCTAATCTTCAAAAGCTACTCTGCTCCGAGTGAGAAAACATTTCAGAAGATTTACTTTTTCCATAACTCAGAAGGCTCCACAAGAAGTTGGCTCGAGTCAAATGGAGCTCGAAACTGAGTAGGGCAAATCTCGGGCCAACATGAAACAGCCCACCAATAAATGCAGCTCATTTTCAATGACTACAGAGCATAACAACGACACCCCTTGGAATGGACCTGGCAAACTCGCAGGTGGCGAAATTCCGCCCAATCCTTTCAATTTCATCAATCCTGAGAACTCTTAACCCCGGAAGATCTTCGACAATTCAACCAGAAATTAGTCATTTTCCTTACACATTTTTCAAAGGTGACCTACTTAAAAACAAATCTCCGCACAACATATCTCACCTGAGGTCATTCCAGACATTTTAATTAGGGAAGCCCAATTTGTCCTAGCCGTCCACAGCCTGGCTCGGGAATATAAAGCTCTTAACTTCAAAGAGATTGCTCCAAGTAACCAGAACTGCGAGACCCCTTCCACGCATCCCGGGCAGAAAGCACAGCCTAGCTTTGGGCGTCTGAGGGAAAGGCTTTTTCTCATTTTAAATGACCCCGGAGAAAATGAAAAAGGAGAAAACCGCCAACGTTCTCCCTGCGCCCCGACCCGCTTCGTTTTCTTTTCGAAGAGCAACTTTTGTCAGGAATTGATCCTCTCACCTAAAACCTCGCCCCCCTCCCACCCAGACTAATAGGGTTTGAGTCTCCTCCAGGCCCAGCAAGTAAAAAGCTTCGAGCCTCCCCTCTCCGAGGGAGGAGGGAGAAGCATTTGTCACCAAAGCTGCAGATCGGCTTTGGAAGATCACCCCACCTTGGGGGGCACGCACGAGTCAGCGGGGTATCCCTTCCCACGCTGCCCCCCAACCGGGACCCCTCCCTCCCCAGTTCAGGTACTCGGGTTCTTGCACCAGACCCAGAAGACTTTCCCTCTCCCCGGGATCTGCACCTCCCCCCAACCCCCCCTCCGCGAGGAGGGGTAACTTACCTGAGGCCGTGAGGGGGCAACCAATAGGAAGCCAGCGCCGCGGCGCTCGCCCCACTGCCCCCTCCTCTCGCGCGCGGCCCGACCCCCTGGCAGAGATTCACCCTCACCCTCTCCCCGCCACTCTCCCACCCCAGCCAACCGCGGCGCGGGAAGCAGGGCTGGGGCGCCTCCTCCTCCAGCGCTCCTCACCGCATTACCTCGGAGTGCCCAGCCGGCTTTGTGCTTCTCTCCCAGCGCCTGGGCTCCCGGCTGCTGAGGCTGCAGCCGCTGCAGCCGCCTGATCTTCTGCTGCTGCTGCCGCCGCCCCTCCCCCGGGGAGGGGAGAAGAGGGAGGGAGGGAAGGAGAAGAGGGGAGGGGCTAGAGGAGCGAGGGAGCGCGCGCGCGCGAGGGGCGCAAAGCCTTCTCCGGCAGGAAGCGGCGACACCTGGGTCGCAGCAGCCGCCTCCTTCCCTCCTCCTTCCCTCCTCCTCCTTGTGATGGTTTGTTTTTTTTAAAGCCCTCCCTTCCTCTCCTCTCACCCCCTTTCCTAGGCGACCGTTGAGGGCAGCTCTCTGGCGGGACCGGCCCCCTCGGCCTGGCCCCGCCTTCCTGGGCCCGGCCCGGCCCCGCCCCTTTCTGCGTCTGAACTCCGGGCGGGAGGGGGTGTGCGGCGCGGAGCCCCCTCCTCTTCCCTCTCTCTTCCTCCCTATCCCCCTCTCTTCCCTCCCCTCCGCGTTGGTCAGGCGTGCGTCCGCCTGTTTGTACTCGGAGCGGAGGCGGCCTCTGGGATGGGGGCTGGGGCGGGGACGAGACTGGCCGGAGAGGCTGCGGCAGCCCTGGGCGCCCCCTCTTGTTCGGAGAGCGGGCGTGCATGCGCTGCCATCACATCCCCTCTGGGAGGGCCACCGCGGGGGCAGTGTGAATGCGGGGGGACGGGGACCCGAAAGCCCTCCCTTCCGGGCCTCCCGCGCCTCCTCCCTCGGGCTCTGCCGCCCGCCGAGCGCGAGCAGGCAGCGCTCCTGGGTCTGGCCACGCGCGCGGAGTCACGCAGGGCTGGCAGTCACTGCAGTCCTTCCCGGGAGCTGGGATAGGGGCGTCAGCGCGCGCAGGAGAGACACAGACCGGAGGCGGAGGCGGAGGCCCTCCCGTTCTCGAATCTGCCCAGTTCTCTGCCCGAGCCTCTGGGGGAGATATCTGCCTCGGAGATGCCCCCTTTCCTCCCCCGGGCAAGTTCTAAAAGCTCCCCTCGGAAGGAAGCGAACTGAGACGGCCGTGCTACCTTGGAAACACACCTTGGGTCGGCCAAACTTTATAACCCCGTAGTGAGTGGTCCCCAACGGTAATTTCAGTGCCAAACGTGACGCTCGGGCATCCTCCGACAGGGCACGTTTCCCTCATAACCCCGTCCTTGATGCACAATTCCCTTCGATGCACGACACGTCTCGCATACCCCCAGGCTTGCACGTCCCTCACTAGCACACGCCTTCCACAGGCACAAATAAATCCCACGCCCACCAAGAGGCACGCCCCTCCCCAGCTCCTGGTGGTTCTTATTCCTCCCTGGGTCATCTCCACCGAACGCATACTGTACAAACTTCATTCCCACTCATCTCCCTCAGTTCCCGGAGGAAAGGTGACAATTCACTTTCCCTCCTCTCTGGCAAAACCTGCTCACTTCAGCTGTGCCCCTCCTTCCCTCCCCGTATATCTCACACCATCCCCCTCATCAACTTCATCTCCCTCTAAAAATGTGCTAATTAAGATGTAGTACCTGCTTCTTTCCAACATTTGAAGTGTGGAAAATGAAGCTTGTCGGCGCAAGAAATGATTCATTTTATCCTTCTCGTTTTCTGACTTCCCTGGATAGAACTTTAAGAGTTTAACTCTGCCATAATTTTCCATCTGCTTAAAATATACTGTCTATACACCATGCCTCCATTATTATTTTAAAAACTCTTAAAATGATTAGGAGTGCTGTATGTTCTAAACCACAAAGATTTGGAACATGCACAATTTATTTTAGATGTGCACTGGGGAGAAGGGAGAAATACTGGGAGGGGCTTGAAATGTTCTTGCTTTTAAAAAGCAAAAAATGAAAAGCTTTGCATGCTACAGGGTCAGCCTTTTAAAAAAAGATGACTGTCACAAAAAGTACTTCTAGTACAGCTACAATGTAATAATTTTCAAAATGCAGGGTTCATTTACAAGATACATTATAAACCCCAAAAGGAAGACCGATTAGCATGATCCATTTTAAAAATGTCTGTTTAGCAGTCTTTCCCATTATCATCACATTTCACACGATTACTAGGGAAGGAATGAAAGATCTGCTTACCCAATCTCCGTTCAAGGCTGCAACGTCCACTGTGTAGGTAGCCCACTGTGTAGGTGCATGTGGATGTATATCTTTCCTTCTTTAGGTGTGGATCCTGCAGTGCTGCACAGAAACACACTGCAGCTCCAGCACTAGTCGCAGCAGCAACAGCAGCAACAGCAACAGCAGCAGCAGCAACTCCTCCAATACTGCCTATAGTAAAGCGTGCTACTTAACAGACTCTACAATTACCATTGGAGCTCACTGGAGAAAAGAAGAGTTCCGTCTTAAAGCTATGACTATTTTTTCCCTCCAGTGTTGCTTCATAAGATGTGGAAAGGGTGGATTTGCAGATTTTTTTGGAGTGAGAAAAGCAGTTACAGCTGTAGGAGGTCAAGGTTAAAATTAACAGAGTGATTGAGGCTACAATTTAGCATGACTCAATGAAACACTGGAAACGTTAGTTTTTAAGAGTCCTGCTAATTTAAAACACTGAGGGGGCAGAGTGAGATAATAAGGACACATGCTCTGCAATTGCTGTGTACTTTGGGCTAATATTTAATTTCCAATCATTACTCTATAATGATGTATGCATAAAATAAACCTATATAAGATGAAGTAAATGAATGGAGTCATAAAACTCCCATTCATGTATTTGGCAGCAATGGATATAAGTCCTATCAACACACATTTATAAGCTTATTCTAAGCATTGAGTGAATGACAGTATTAGGAAATATGATTGATAGATTTCAATTTCTACCCAGCATTTTTATAACCATGGAACATAAAATGATATGTAAAATAACAATGGAAAGAAATATATAATATCAATATAGAAAAAATTAGTTATGAACTGCTGAAGGATTATATTTTTGTAGCAATTCTAAATATATTCAAAGTTAAATAAAACAAGACCAGATCTCATAACGATATTAACTTGCTTTTAATGAAGGTGATGCTACTATTTAGGCAGTTAATGTATATTTAATGATGTACACAACTTTAATGTGTATATTGTTTCCAGGATGTCCTTTAGAATCTATATTGTATGTTTTAAATTTTGTCTTTCATGGCTCTTTTCTTTTTATTTATTTATTTATTTTTATATATTTTTATTAATTTTTATAAGTATAACATTTTCTTTGACAGTACATATGCATAGGTAATTTTTTTTTTTACAACATTATCCCTTGTACTCCCTTCTGTTCCGAGTTTTTCCCCTCCTTCCCTCCACCCCCTCCCCTAGATGGCATGCATTCCCATACATATTAAATATCTTATAGTATATCCTAGGTACAATATATATATGCAGAACCGAATTTTGTTGTTGTTGTTGTTGCAAAGGAAGGATTGTATTCGCAAGGTAAAAATAATCTGGGAAGAGAAACAAAACAAAACAGAACAACAACAACAAAAAAACAATGCTCTCAGTTTACACTCATTTCCCAGTATTCCTTTTCTGGATGTAGCTGATTCTGTCCATCATTGATCAATTGGAATTGGATTAGCTCTTCTCTATGTTGAAGATATCCACTTCCATCAGAATACATCCTCATACAGTATCATTGTTGAAGTGTATAATGATCTCCTGGTTCTGCTCGTTTCACTCAGCATCAGTTGATATAAGTCTCTCCAGGCCTCTCTGTATTCCTCCTGCTGGTCATTTCTTACAGAACAATAATATTCCATAACATTCTTATACCATAATTTACCCAACCATTCTCCAATTGATGGACATCCATTCATTTTCCAGTTTCTGGCCACTATGAAAAGGGCTGTTTCATGGCTCTTTTCAACAATAAGATGATTGAGGCCCATTCCAGTGATCTTGTGATGAAGAGACTTATCTACACCCAGAGAGAGGACTGTGGGAATAGAATATGGATCACATCATAGCATTTTCACTCTTTTTGTTGTTGTTTGCTTGCATTTTGTTTTCTCTCTTTTTTTTTTCCTTTTTGATCTGATTTTTCTTGTTTTTTTGTTTTGTTTTGTTTTGTTTTTGCTGAGGCAATTGGGGTTAAGTGACTTGCCCAGGGTCACACAGCTAGGACCTCTTTAAGTGTCTGAGGTGGGATTTGAACTCAGGTCCTTCTGAATTCAAGGCTGGTGCTCTATCCACCGAACCACCTAGCTGCCCCTGATTTTTCTTTTTTAGCAAGATAAGTATATAAATATGTATATACATGTTGGATTTAACATATATTTTTAACATGTTTAACATATTGGGGAGGGAGTAGGAGGAAGGGCAAAAAATTTGGAACATAAGGTTTTGCAAGGGTCATGGTTAAAAAATTAGCCATGCATATGTTTCAAAAATAAAAAAAACTTTAATATAAATAAATAAAATTTAAAAATATTTGTCCTTAACACGCTACTGAGACAAGTTTATCATTTAACTTCTAATATTACTTTCAAGTGGTAAATAAAGAAGATGGTGCAGGATAAGAAGAGAGGATTAAAATTAAAAAATAAGAAGAGGATTAAATTTAAAAGTAGAACTTCAGATTATTAATCTTCTACTATTGACATTATGCAACCTACTGTTAATCAACTATGTACCTTGGATAAGTCATTTTTATTTTATGAGCCTTCAGGTTCCTTCTTTATAAAAAGAAGTGGTTATAATAAATTACCTTCTCTTCCAGGTCAAAAAATCTATCATTTTTTAATAACTTATGGATATCCAAACTCTGGGCTAACATTGATTGGATTTTATCCTAGGGGCTATGCTAAAAATATTAAATTGATAAAATTAATTAAATAATAAAATTAAAAATTAATAAAATATATCATTATATTATTATTAAACATCCCTTTGGCTCATTTGACCCGATCATGGTTTTTATTTTTTTTTCTAGGAAAATTTCCAAATATAATTCATGTCTTAATTTACATAAATGTAGCTAGTAGCATCCTAAACTCTTACACAAAAAAATGTGGAAAATGCATAGTGTTCACAAGAGCCCATAAATAAATGTAGGAAACATTTAGAAGGCTCATAATAGCCCACAAGCAAACAAGTTCTCCATTCTTTGATAGGCCTTTTTTTTCAACAGTGCTGTGAAGTCCTGACAATACTATTGCATGATTTGGACTCTTCTCAGAAAGACACTAAAGGAGATTGATGGCAAAGCAATATCCTGATATTTTGATGAATCTCTTCATTCCCTATGCCCATATCATGGCTTTCCCCTTTTATAGCCATGATATGGAAGAGCAGAAAACCTGAACTTGCCTTCCCCTTACAGTCTCCAGTTACTTAGGCAGAATATGTCTTCTGAGAAAGATCCAACAGCCTGAAAATTTAATTGCTTTGGGGGTAAGAGTCCAGACTAAAACATGTCACTGAAACTTGAAAAGGGACTGATTAGAACCCTAGGGAACGAGGGAATAAAGGGATTCGTCAAAATATCAAGATTGTTTTGTTTTTTGTTTTTTGTTTTTTCTGTATGGACAGTTTTAATCAATGAAACCAGATTAGGAGTTTTCTTTTGCTCTCTTAACAAGGTGCTGATAGACATGTCTATACCCTGTACCAAAAAAGACGAAGATGGCAAGTAATTAACAGAAGTAGAAAAGATTAAAAGGAACAGTAAAAACATATAGAAAAACTATGCAAGAAAGATCTTAGTATCAATGATAATCATGATGATGTGTTTTTGATCTAGAGCCAGATATCCCAGAGAATGAAGTCAACTGGATACATTAGATTCATTGTTAATAATAAGACTAGTTGAGGAAACAGAATCCCAGATAAGCTGTTTAAAATACTAAAAGACGATGGTGTTAAAAGACTATATTCAATATGCCAGCAAATCTGGAAAACTCAATAGTGGCCATTGAATTAGAAAGATCAGTTTACATCCCAATCCTAAAGAGCAAAAATTACTGAATGTTCAATTTACTAAACAATTGCACTGATTTCACATGCTATCAATGTCATGTTTAAGATTGCTGGAGATAAACTTCAAGATGGTTTTTAAAGAGGCAGATGAACAAGAGACCAAATTTACTGAATTATGGAGAAAGCAAAGAAGTTTCAGAAAAACATCTACTTCTGCTTCATTGATTATACCAGAGCCTTTGATTGTGTGGATCAAACAGAATGTGGCAAGACCTCAAAGAGATGGAAGTACTCATCTTAACTTGTGTCCTAAGGAAGCTATATGCAGGTTAAAAAACAACAGTTAGAACCAAACATAAAGCAATTGATTGGTTTAAGACATGAAAAGGAGTATGACAAGACTGCATATTGTTACCTCATTTAAGTTATATGCAGAATACATTATACATACTGCCAGGCTAGATGAATCAAAAACTAGAATTAAAATTGGCAGGAGAAATAGCTACAACCTTAGATACATAAATGATACTACTCTGATGGCAGAAAGTGAAGAATAATTATAGAAGCCTTTTGATGGGTAAAAGAGGAAAGTGTAGAAATATCAACTTACTATTAAAAAAAAACAAAAACAAACCACCGAAGATCTTGGCAAAGATCTATTCCCTGGCAAATAGAAGGAGAAGAAATGGAAGAAGCAGTGTCAGATTGATGGGGGTCGAAGTCCCTTTAAGATTCCTTTCTAATTGCCCAACCCATGGCTGGCCTTGATTCACATATCCTGGTCAAAGGCACCCTTTTAAGTTGTCATACTAGAGGTAACCTTTGAGAACCCCTAGTTCAGCAAGAAGATCAAATCAGGGAATACTAAAAGAAATTGATTCAGACTATTCACTGGAAGACCAAAGGCAGAAGAGTTTAAATATTTCTCACATAATGAGAAGACAGTACTCATTGAAAAAGACCCTGGTGTTGGGAAAGCTTGAAGGCACAAATAAGAGAGTACAGCAAAGGATGAGGCAGATAGATAGCGTCATGGAAGCAATGCACATGAGGTTTTGGGGGATAGTGAAAAATTGAATATCTGGTCTATGGAGTCGTAATAAATTAGACATGATTCCAAAACAACAAACACTTTGTACAGGGAAGAAGTATAGAGAATCAAAGATTTTGTATCTTCTAACAGGAGAGAAGGTATGGAGAATTTAAAAAATATCAGGTAATCTCATCAGATTAATAGGGAACTCCCATATAATATGATTCTAAATGATATCTCTTAGTTGTTTTATGTAGGTTCATCTAGCTTAAAGCTGTTGGTATCTCCATTCATTGCTTAGCCCCTTATCTCCTTTATTCACTTCTCTAAACATACACATGAAGTTTCAATCTTATTTTTTTATGTGTCAGGGGAACTCACAATTTATACAATAATTCTTTCATTAAATATGGAATCATTTTCTTAAGCATATTACTGCCAGTCTAACTACTTTAGCATTTAGTATTTGTTATATAAAACTTTCTGAAATCAGAATTTGCCTCTATCAATAAGAAAGAGTACTAATCTGACATAGACAATTATAACATTGAATAATTAATAACTCAAGTATCTTTCAAGATTTAGCAAGTTAAATTTACATTCAATCACTCATTACACATTTGGGGGAAAAAAGGCAAACATTGAGAAAAATACATCTTGAGCTTTCAACATCTTGAGCTTTAATTTCAAGACCCAATTTTTTTGTCTAGCCAATTAGTTTCAGTAAGTCCTCATTGTACTAGTATTTCTTTTTGTTTTGACATTCAGACATGTCTGCTAAGAGAAAAAGTTAATTTGAGAGCCTTTTAAGGGCAAATATGGCAGAGGAAGGGGGCCCAGAATTAAAGAAGAGGAGAAGAATAAACTGGATTATTTTGAGCAAATTGTATCGTGCTTTTAATGACTTACACTAATAACAACAAAACAGTAAAGACAAAAAAAAAAAAAACAAAAAAAAACTCAGTAAAGAAATGGTTAACATTAAAAGGTTATAAAGCAATATCTTTGTTATTGCCAACAAACTTCTGTTAATCTTTTATATAAAGTTAACTAGACACAAAATAACATACAATATACCAATAGTTCCTTTGTAAAGTAACTCAACTTTTAATTATCCACTGCTATTTGTCATTACTGTTAACAATGCCCAAACCTGGGGCAATTTTTCCTGAAGATGGATGGCCCTGCCATCTGGTCTGAGTATGAAAAAGATATGAAGAGAATGCTGAATCTAAGTCACTGTATGAATGGAGAAGGACTTCAATTTTAGATCACCTTAGGATGAGAGGACCTTAAAAGTTATGGAGATAGAGAGCGGAGCCTTAGATTTATGATTAGCAGACCAGAAATACACTCATATAAGGGAGTAAAGTCCCATCGTGTCCTTTGACATTCATTTTTTACCACTGTAGAGACTTCTGAAAACAGATTACCCTTCAATGAGATTATATCCTCTTTCCTTCATTGAACTGAAACTTTAGATCATTTCCAACTAAAAAAACTTATCCACTGTTGTATTTTCTTTTGTATATTCTAATTTGGATAACTTTTCTGATTCTATGTTTTCTTTGATTAAAAGGGATGGTAGCTATTGATATTCTTTTGTGCAACCTGTGTTTGGCAGGGAGGGGACAAGCTGGCAAATTTAAATTAAGTACTCTTCCTGTTGAGTACTACTATCAGGGAAACAGCTTTCATATCCCTAGTCTAAAAATATTTGAGGGATGATAGATATATAATCTAAGCTAATGTCCCTCTTAGAGGCAGTAAAGTGAAAAAGAGAGAGAGAGAGAGAGAGAGAGAGAGAGAGAGAGAGAGAGAGAGAGAGAGAGAGAGAGAGAGAGAGAGATTGCTCATCATTAGACTTGGAGCATGGAAAGAATAAAACATGTTCAGGATAGAGTAAATAAATTAAAAATAAATAAAAATCTAGTCTAGTCTACATCTAGTCTGCCAATTAGCATGATGACAGTCAGCATTTTTTAAAAGAAAGACCTCAATTGATGTGTTTGGTTTTTATATTTTATTAAATGAACAATTTAATGAATGCATCAGAAAATATATGACATTTTATCTTTGTAGTATTCCCCTAGATGTTTGTTTGTTTGTTTGTTTGTTTTTGCTGAGGCAATTGGGGTTAAGTGACTTGCCCAAGGTCACACAGCTAGGGCATGTTAAGTGTCTAAGGTCAAATTTGAACTCAGGTCTTCCTGATTTCAGGGCTGGTGCTCTATCCACTGCACCACCTACTTGCCCCCTCTATTTTTTTTTAAGAGTTCTATTTTTTCTCCCTCCCATATGTGACCCATTTTTAAAAGGAAAAGAAAAAAAGGAAATTTCTTGTAACAAATTTCATGTTTAGGCAAAACAAATTTTTTCAGCATTTATACAAAGATATATTATGTAATAGTTCTGCTTGTTTCATTGATCATCAGTTTATAAAGGTCCTAAAAATTGTTCATTTTTATATCATTCTTATAGGATAAATTGTTTTATTTCTGCCAACTCTACTCCATATCAATTCATATAAATCTTTCTACATCTTTTTGAAATCTTACAGTACAATAAGACTTCATCACATCCACATACTACAACTTATTCAGCCATTGTTGTTCAATTGTATCCAACTCTTTGTGACCTGATTTAAGGTTTTCTTGCAAAAACTTGAGTAGTTTGCCATTTTCTTCAGTTCATTCCATATATGAGGAAACTGAGGCAAACAGGGTGAAGTGACTTGCCCGAGGTCACACAGGAGGATTTTGATTTAGGAAGAGAAGTCTTCCTCATTCCAGGGCCAGAACTCTATAAACTGCACCCCTTCCTGCCTATTCAGCCATTTTACTCTTCAAAAAGGTGGACCGAATCATATCTATCCTTCCCAACCAAATGCATTTAGAGAGCCTACATTATTATACATCAGTAACCCAAAAGATTTTTTCACTGAGAAGTTTTTTTTTTTTTTTTTTTACCTCTATCCTCCCACTCCTAACCAGTATCAATTTCCTGAGTAAGATGGGGATAAGGATGGAATTTGTGAGGGAGAGGGAGTAGGAGTACAACATGATAGAAAATGTCTTGGATTTGCAATCAAAGAAATTTGGTTTAATTCCTGAATCTGCCACTTTCTAATTGTATGACCTTGAGCAGCTAATTTCATTTCTCTGAATATCAGATTCCAAAGGAAAGAAGTCTCTTTATATCATGCAAGGCTAATCTTCCTGGTTAGATGAACTATTCATTAGAAACTTGGCTAACTATATAAATTTTCTTTCCTCCCTTTTATACCAACTCAGTCTTAAGAATGCTTCAGAAACAAGGCAAGGGGGAGTGACATGAAGCTCATGTTAATGAGTTCTTCATTCCCCATGGAGAGATAATCAGGGCATTACTCCAAGATTCATCAACATATTTTATTAGCATTATGTGACCTATATGGTTTATTTTTAAAAGAATTACCTCAGTCAAATGTTTGAGAGTGCTTTACACAACTGTTTTAGCAATCAGGTTGGTTAAATTTTTGTTACACTTATAAAGCATCACCACTGGGTTCCCATGTTTTAACCAAGAGCATTTAGCTTTAGCTTTATTCAGTCTTTCTCATTCTGTGTTCCCCTTTAAATCACTCTCTTAAAAAAAACAAAAAAACAAAAAAAAACAAAAACAAAAAAAAACTGTTGCAAATAACTTTTTCCCAAGGAAAAATAGTAAATTTCTCTGAAAGATATGATATTAGATGCTCTGGTATTTTTGTGTATCACATGCACAATTTCCAAGTGTTTGAAGGATAAACTTTATTCAAGAAATGACCCTGAGATGTGAACTTTATAATACAATTGCATCTACATTTTTGGTACACACCATATGAATGGAAATCCACTCAAATATTTCCTACACGTGTTAATAATACAGTGGGAGCATCACTTAGTAGTGCTTATTAAGTACTCTAGTCAGATGGTTCTGTGCACAGCAACTTCAAAAGAATTTTAGCCCCCAGAGCAACATTTTTATGGGTGTTGAACTCCAGGGACTCCAGAGATATGAGGTGTATGACTTTGTTTTCATTTTGTTTCAGGAAGTTCAAACACAATTTTTCTTGTTGACAAAGAAAAAAATGTGCAGTTCTCTTATTCAACTCTTCAAGGTCTTATTAAGAGAGAAAGATAATTAAGCACTTATCTTTAGAGTACCTATTTTATTTATCACTGATTGTATATATATGGCAGATAAATCGAACTTTTAGGCTGAACAAAATTATTCCCTAAATGGGAGTCTTCACACAAACTGGTTCTATTGACTGCTAAATATGGTACCTAACTACTTTTTAGCAATTTTTACCAATTGCTTGTAGAGCTTTTACCAGTTTGCTACTTAAGCAGCTCTTAATAAGTTAATGAGAGTCATATGAGTCTGGTAGTGTTTAAGGCAGTACTACCTGGGTTTTAAATCACTTTTCTGACACATTCTGAAACAGAGCAAGTCCCTTAACTCCTCAATCCCACCACCACCTCAACATACCCCTTCCAACTTTCTAAGACCATAAGTTGAAGAACAGTTATCCATCTGTATTGATGGAGAGAGTTCTCTGGAGAGATGAAATCACAGATCCACAAAAAAAAGAGGTCAACAGGTCTGGGGCATTCCCTTCCCATGGCTTATAGAAGCATCATTGTAATATGGGGAGATTTTCATGATAAACTAAAAATCAAAACTAGAATTTTTATAGATTCAATTTCAGGTCAATTTATATTCCAGGATAGTTTTATATACCCTTGTGTTACGGTACCTATTTTAAGTAAGATCTCATATTAAGCTTGGGGGGGATGCAAAGTTTACAATATAATACCTGTCCACAAGGTGCTTACATATTAACTAGAGAGATAAGACACACTGAACATGTGTATAAGCAAGTATGTTGATATCAAATGACGGGTTAAAGCAATTAATACTGGGGTGGCAGGGTGGGGGGAAAGTTCTGATGGGAGAACCCTGAAACTGTCCTTGACTTTTGGGGTGAGTTCTGAAACTTTCCTGACTGGGGTAGTTAAGTGATTTCATTAAGATTGACCCAGGACCACTTCTTACTTAGCTCAAACTTAAGTGGTCTCATTTAACTGGAGATCCGGACCTGATATTTCTTTCTTTTTTTTTTTTTTTAAATTTAGAATTTTTTTCCACAGTATATATGCATGAGTAATTTTTTTATAATATTATTCATTTTTCCAAATTATCCCCCCGTCCCTCCATTCCCTCCCCCCGATGACAGGCAATCCCATACATTTTACATGTGTTATAATAAAACCTAGATACAATACATGTGTGTAAATACCATTTTCTTGTTGCACATTAAGTATTAGATTCCGAAGGTATAAGTAACCTGGGTAGATAGACAGTAGTGCTAACAATTTACATTCACTTCCCAGTGTTCCTTCTCTGGGTGTAGTTATTTCTGTCCATCATTGATTAACTGGAAGTGAGCTGGATCTTCTTTATGTTGAAGATTTCCACTTCCATCACAATACATCTTCATATAACATTGAAGTGTACAGAGATCTTCTGGTTCTATTCATTTCACTCAGCATCAGTTGATGTAAGTTTCTCCAAGCCTCTCTGTATTCCTCCTGCTGGTCATTTCTTACAGAGCAATAATATTCCATAACATTCATATACCACAATTTACCCAACCATTCTCCAATTGATGGGCATCCATTCAACTTCCAGTTTCTAGCTACAACAAAAAGAGCTGCCACAAACATTTTGGCACATACAGGTCCCTTTCCGCTCTTTAGCATTTCTTTGGGATATAAGCCCAGTAGTAGTACGGCTGGATCAAAGGGTATGCAAAGTTTGATAACTTTTTGGGCATAGTTCCACATTGCTCTCCAGAATGGCTGGATTCTTTCACAACTCCACCAGCAATGTATTAGTGTCCCAGTTTTCCCACATCCCCTCCAACATTCATCATTGTTTGTTCCTGTCATCTTAGCCAATCTGACAGGTGTGTAGTGGTATCTCAGAGTTGTCTTAATTTGTATTTCTCTAATCAGTAGTGATTTGGAACACTCTTTCATATGAGTGGATATAGTTTCAATTTCATCATCTGAGAATTGTCTGTTCATATCCTTTGACCATTTATCAATTGGAGAATGGGACCTGATATTTCTACTGAGTAGCTGGCTGCACCTTCTGTTGAGCTGAAAATTTGTCCCAGACCACTCCTACTTAGCTCAAACTTAAGTGGTCTTTTTCAATAGGCCATCTAGGCCTGGGGGCAATGACAACATTGTATTCAATTGAAACTTCAGTCTCAGATTTCCTATTTAAAGGGCAATTTGGGGGCTCATTTCTTTGCAGAAGCCTAAAAGCAGGAATCACACCATGCCAAAAGACCTCTCTTTGGCAAAGCTGCCTGCCAGGACCCCTGCCTGCTGTGAAGACATTCTCTTCTCAGCGTTAACCCCTTTTTATCTTTCTGCCAGGATTTCTCTGCTAGTACCTTTATCTCTCCGTCAGAACCTTTCCACTGAAGTCAGTCTTCTAGCAAAAGCTGACTCCTCAATGCCAATAAACTTCCTTTTGCCAGTTTAATATTTCAGGTTCATGAATTCTTTCACATTGCACCTGCGCTGACCAAAGAGGGATTCGCACTCTCTGTGCTGCCACTAACCTCATCAGTTCCAAGGAATGAACTATTTCTTTAAGTTGACATAGTCTTGTAAGAATTCATGGAAGAGGTAGAAGTTGAACTGGGTCTTAAAGAATGGATAAGATTTAAATAGAAGGAGAATCGGCTAACCCAGAGAAATGGAATCAACAAAGGCTTGGAACTTGGAAAGCATCAAATATATTCAAGAGAGAGAATAAAGTAAATATTAGTAAAGAACTAGTTTACAGAAAAGTCACTTGTCACCTTGAAAGACAGCATCTTTCTTGGACCATTCAATTCATCTCCCTTTGCCTCACTGAAAAATTGAAAAGGTTGGGTTAAATGATTTTTGAGATTCCTTCTAATTCTTATAATGTTCTTCTGGAAGAATTTCATGTTTCAGATTTTATGAGATATTACCTTCAACATCCATGATTCAAGGATTCTGGTTTAGCCAGACTGAGAAATTTATGTAAGGGATCATTAGCTAATAACAGTAGGTTTTTTTTTTTTAATTTTTATTACTTTAAAGCCAAATTAGTATACCTGAAATATTGGAAATTATTTCCTAAGGAAACTATACCCCACTGAACTTTGAAATGGTCACAGACAAGTAAGACACCACATTTTTAATTCCCAAAACTATATTAGGAAAATCCTGGGACTTGCTCCTGTTGAATTCTGTTTAAACTATCTTTGGAGTTCAAGAATAAGCTCTTTTAGAAGTGCACCAATGTTTAGTTATTCCGAAAAGAATAGGTGACCACTATCTTTTAGAAGTACTATAAAGTAAAGTTTGGAAAAAAGAATATCACTCCCATCTGATATCTGATTCCAGAAATATCTCCAACAGGGAGTGGGGGGCTGCCATGTCACATTTAAAGGTAAGGTTTTAAATTAGTATAACATTTTGGGACATTATTGCAATGAATGAAGCTTATGCTAAGATATAAATAAGTGATCAAATGAGCTGGAGAAAGAAATGGAAAACAACTCTAGCATCTTTGTCAAGAAAACCTCAAATGGGAGATCACAAAGTGTCAGACATGACTGAAAATGATTGAAAATAACCAAATCCTGTGGGAAAACTGGAACACTGATGCATTGTTGGTGGAGTTGTGAAAGAATCCAGCCATTCTGGAGAGCAATTTGGAACCATGCCCCAAAAGTTATCAAACTGTGCATACCCTTTGATCCAGCAGTGCTGCTACTGGGCTTATATCCCAAAGAAATACTAAAGAAGGGAAAGGGACCTGTATGTGCCAAAATGTTTGTGGCAGCTCTTTTTGTAGTGGCTAGAAACTGGAAGATGAATGGATGTCCATCAATTGGAGAATGGTTGGGTAAATTGTGGTATATGAATGTTATGGAATATTATTGCTCTGTAAGAAATGACCAGCAGGAGGAATACAGAGAGGTTTGGAGAGACTTATATCAACTGATGCTGAGTGAAATGAGCACAACTAGATCATTATACACTTCAACAATGATTCTGTATGAGGATGTATTCTGATGGAAGTGGATATCTTCAACATAAAGAAGATCCAATTCACTTCCAGTTGATCAGTGATAGACAGAAACAGCTACACCCAGAGAAGGAACACTGAGAAGTGAATGTAAATTGTTAGCACTACTGTCTATCTACCCAGGTTACTTATACCTTCTGAATCTAATACTTAACGTGCAACAAGAAAATGGTATTTACACACATATATTGTATCTAGGTTATACTGTAACACATTTAGTATGTATGGGATTGCCTGTCATCTAGGGGAGGGAGTAGAGGGAAGGAGGGGAAATTTTTGGAAAAATGAATACAAGGGATAATGTTGTAAAAAAAATTACTCATGCATATATACTATCAAAAAATTATAATTATAAAACTAATAACAAAAAAGAGAAAATAACCAAATCCTTATAATAGATTTTGAAAGATGGGGAGAAACAGAGGACATACCTCTACTAGCTAAGGGCTTAGGTGTAAATGGAAACAAAAATTTCTATCTTCTAATATCTCTGATTCAGTTTCCTAATCTATAAAAAGATAAAAACCTTTTTCACCATTTAGCTCCCATTGTTGTTTTGAAGAAACTGCTTTGTAAAGCATTAAGTGTTACAAAATGTTAGTGACTCTCAAGCTAATAGATCAGAACACAAAATCTAGGTCTTCCGAGTAGATGGCATGGTGACAAAAACATGCAAACTCAAGGCACCAATTTAATAACATGAAAACATTAAATTTAGTTCTCATTTCCTTTAGCTGTCCCCAGGGAAAAAAAGAACATCCTGTTCCTTCAATAACTTGAGGAAAATACTAGTTATCCTTTTTGTGTTCCCTCCCCCAAATACCCAACTATCCCATAATTCTTATTCATGTCTTTCTTGGAAATAAATCTCCTAACTTCACTTCATGTCTTTTTTATAAGCTTCAATCTACTAAATCAGACAAGTTTTTCACAACTTCATTTGTAGCCATGATAGGAGAGAAGTATTAGGATGCTGAATGAACAAAGCTTTTGGTCCGGAAGGGTGTGGGTCACACCCATAAGGAGATAAGAAGAATATGTTATATTTTAACCAAAGCAATAAAAAATGAAGACCAATAACTTTTTTTAGTAGAAGGCAAACAAAAATTAATGCTTAATAAATTTTTATCAATAAAGATCTGGATCAAAGGCAGTTTCTGTTTTAGGAATTAAGGGGATATAACACGAAGGAGGAAACAATGTTAAAAAAAAAAGTATCCTATTGATTTCAATTGGGGATATGGTGCTGATAGTTTTTACTTATGCAAGTATTTGGACTAGGTAGATGTTGAATATATGCTTGTTATGTTTGTTGAATTATTGTGGTGTTTTAGGATCTTTTAAAAAGTATTAGTAATTCTCATGGACAAGAAATTCACTAATGTAAATTGTGATTAATCTAGTCTCTTGATCTTTCCTGACTCTTGTACTTGGATAGATACCCTCATCAATTGTTTAAGACTATATCTTTAAATTATCTGGTATTGATACCCCATAATATGTTAAACATATTTTATAGAAGCAAGTCATCAAACAATTGGAAGTTAATTGTAAACAAATTTGGAAGAAGTTCTTATAGAATTTAACAATATGGTCCAGAATAAGCATAGTTTTAAACATTGAGAATTTGAAGGATTTAGTTCAAAGTGAGTCCTCAAACACACAGCTGCTCTCTGAAAATAAATGAAAAGTGTTGATCAATATTTTATTTTAAATGATCAACCTATTGTTTCTGAGAGACAATTTCAAGTAAGTTTGGGAGAAGTAGAAAAAAAAAAAGATCAAGTTTATGTTTTGAATATTAAAGTCAAATATGACAGCTTCCCCTCTCTCCACATAAGGTTATAAGAATATGTCTATAAGATAGAATGCCACCCTCAGAAGGAAAACTATCCCCAAATATTTTTATAACCAAATGTTATTTTGAGTTTCTAGACTAGCCCATTGAAAACTAAGTTTCAACATGATATACACTAGCCTCTGAGTTGGAATATGGTATACCCTTAGAAGGACTGGTGAATTCTGAATTTTTGGTTTGCGACTGTATGTGGGTGTTTGTTTCTTAAAACAGGTGGAGGAGGAAGAATGAAATTGATAAATCTCTGACTACAATAGAGAGAAAGGACACAGTGATCACAGACTCTAGTATCATATGCTGGGTTTTGCTAATACTGAGGTTTTTAATGTCTTTTCACTTCATAGGCGTCTATATTAATTTTTCTGTTACTGAGTTGGGAGACTGATGCCAAAATATGTGAATTAGGGTGATAGCAAATGCATTAGACTAGATTATACTTTGTCACTGCTCTTTTGTTTGGAAAACAAGTTGAAGCCATAGAGAGTTTTCTTCTTGAAATGAGGACCAAATACTTTTAAAAATGCATAGTAGGGGATGTAGAAGGTATTGAAGAAATCAGTTTCATGCAATGGAAAGGGCATTGGATAAAATTTCAAGACATCAAGTTTCAAGTTTTTAGTTCTGCCATTTTCCTGCTATGGAATGTTGAACAAATCCCTTAAAGTCTCTAGGTCTCCTCTTCCTTATCAATAAAATTAAAGATCAGAAAAGAATTATCAATCTTCAAGTTTGAAGAGACATTAATGGACATTCATTGACCAGTTAGTTGTTCTTCAATGGATGAATCCCATCTAAATCTTGGTGTTTGATTTCTGTTGGACAGAATGACAGAGAAGTGACTACTTTATCAAGGCAATTACTGCCATTATGGATCAACTATGGCTGCTTTTTTATATGCAAAAACCAACTTCCAATAATGGCTTCATATGCTCCTATTTCTGCCCTCTATATCATCTAGATAAAGATCTGGTAGGTTATAGAGTCATAAGGTTAGAGCAACAGGGAATTGATGGGAGAGGGGGGACCTTGAAACTATCCTTCTTGACTTTTGGGGTGAGCCCTGAAACTCTCCTCTGACAGGGACCCACCCTTTAGGTAGTTAAATGGTTTCATAAAGATTAGCCCAGGATCACTCCCTACTTAGCTCAAACTTAAGTGGTTTCATTTAGCTGGAGATCTGGACCTGATACTTCTATTGAGTTAAAAATTGGCTCAGGAGAGCTCCCAAAGAGCGGTCTCATTCAACTGGAAATCTAGGCCTGGGGGCAGTGACAGCATTGAGGGAATCTCGTTTGGTTGAAACTTCAGTCTCAGACTCAGACTTATAAAAACCTGCAACTTTGGGCTCATAATTAACAGAGGCCCAAAAGCAGTATCATGTCTTGTCAAGAAATCTCTCCCTTTCCTTGGCATAGCTGCCTGCAAGGGCCCCTGCCTGCTGTGAAGACATTCTCTTCTCAGCTCCTCTTTATCTCTGCCAGGATTTCTCTATACCCCTTGTTTATCTCTCTGCTAGGATTTCTCTGCTAGGATCTTTATCTCTCTGTCAGGATTTCTCTGCTAGACCTTTACTTCTCTGTCAGGACCTTGCCACTGAGGAAATCAGCCTCCTGGCAAAAGCTGACTTCTCATCCAACAATAAATTTTCTTTTTGCCAGTCTAACTTTTCAGGTTCAGGAATTCTTTCACATTTAATCTGTGCACAGACCAGAAGGGGTTCCCACCACTCTCTGCACTGTCACTAACTTTATCAGGATCTCAGACATCAAGTCTAATCTCTCTCCCCAATTTTTTGCTTTGCTTTGTTTTGTTTTGTTTTACAATAATATTGATTTGTCCAATATGTCATAATTATGGCAGAATCAGGATTTTAACCCAAGTCCCCTGATTCCAAAACAAGAATCCTTTCCACTTCACCAAACTGCTTTCACTCTTTGCTTCCACTCTGTTTCTGAGTTTGTGATTCTTTCCCTTTTAATACCTTAATAATTAACCACTGTTTATTAAGGGCCTATAGAATATATGACATGCTTATTCCAATGATTCCATCTGGTTTTTCTTCATCCCATTATATCTAAACTTGCATATCTTATAGTTGTTCCACTGGTCATCACTTCATATAATTCATTTACCTATTTCCTTTTTCTTTATCTTGGGAATTGGGAAATTATAGGTTAAGGAATGTTCATGATTGAAATGAAGATAGTGGTGGGTTTATATCTTTTATCTTAATTAGAAAAATATTCACAAAGGAATAAGGTATTAAACTTTTGAAAAGTGGTGGAGTTACCCATTGACTTTTGTTGGGAAGAGAGGTAATTTCTGAAGTAAGGATCTGGCAATCATTTTCTATTTATGGGAAATGTTATGCCATTGAAGAATGCTTTTAAACAAGTTAGAAAAAGGGACTGATATAGAATCTTGGAGCTGGAAATACATCTTGGTTTGATCCTTCATTTAACTGAGGATGAAATAAAGGCCAAGATGGATAAAATAACTCATTTAAAGTTGCAACATTAGTTAATAACAGACTAGGATCCTAGTCATCCAACTTTCAACTTATCACTTCCCACTATAGCATGTTGCTATCCTTCATATGCCTCTAAGCATGTTAATATTGTAGATAAAAATTAAGAGTGGTCAAATAATTGATTTTTAAATATATGAGTCTTTATCATAAAAAAAATTTTATTAAATCTACAAACATGTGTGCTCATGGTTGTGTGGGAAACTGTATACAACACAAGCCAAATATTTTTTTCATGTCTCAGGAGCTTCCATTGCAAAACTCTGTTTTGTATATATTTATATGCTAACATTTGTTGAATGCTAATTCAGTTGGTTTTAACACAGTATTGAATAGAATATGAATTTAATCACCTTAGGAGACTTGTTGGTTTCAAACAGAGAGAGACTATTTACCTAATTATGGAATATATTTTGATCATAGTCAAGTTACCTTCTGAACTCACTGGTCTCAGAGAAGAGAGAGAGCATATGGAAGAATGAGAGAATATGAAAGGCTCAATGCAAACCTCTCATTATTATTTGACAAATAACTCAAAACACATGACTTACTTAACAGTATCTTTCATGCAAACATCAAAGGAGAGAAAGAGAATATGCAAGGCAGTGTGTATAAACAGATTTTCCTTATACTTCCTATATTAGTGACACAAGGGAGTAAGAGACAGAACCTAGGGTTCAAACCCAAGCTTCCTGACTCTCAAGACTGTGGGTTACCCAAAATTTAATCCTAATAAGACTAGGAAGTGTATAGACAATACTACAAGACACACACACACACACACACACACACACACACACACACACACACACACACACATATATATTTTTGACAAATATAAAGTTTTCCCATGAGATAGTAATGAAAATATTAATTCAGGACAGGTGGATCATATTCAATCTTGAAGACTTAATAATAATAATACCAAGGTTTATGACATTATACAGATTCTTTTTCTGGGAAAATCACAATCTCATTTTATCTTTCACTAGAAAAATTATATTCTATTCTTCAGCCTGATACGTTTAATAAGCATTTTAAAAAGCAAATTCAGCATAATAATTCACATTTATATAGAGCTTCAAGGTTTCTGAAATGTTTTACATATGTTTTCTCATATGTAAATATAACAAGAAAATGGTATTCTAACTTCTTTAGCAAAGTAAAAGTCAATTACCTCTTGGTGACTCCTATTCATATATATATATATATATATATATATATATATATATATATATATATATATATACACACATATATATATATACACACACACATATATCTATCACCAAATAATTTTGTTTCATTCCCTAGAAACCTATTCTTTCAACAGATGAAACTTAGGAAGATTTCCAATAATCTTAATGCATTACAGTTTACTGGTCCCATAGCATATGTAGGTTCTGCAACTCTCTCTGTTAGACTTTGGCAGTATACTTTCCAGGGATGTCCACTTTGATAATGAGATTGACACATGCATTGCCAGAGCTAGCTTAGTGTTTGGGAGGGTGAAGGAAAGTGTGGAAGAACAGAAATATTAGACTGACTACCATCCGAAGGTCTATAGAGCCATTGTGCTGACCTCATTGTTATATGTCTGTGACCTGGACAGTCTACCAGCACCATGACAGGATCTGACTCATTTCTGAAGATCACTTGGCGTGATAAGATACCAGACTCTGAGATCTTTTCTTGAACCAAACTGCCAAATATTCCAATTATACTGCAGAGATCACAACTCTGCTGGGCTGGCCACATTGTTCAAATGTCAAATGTATGCTTGCCAAAAAAAAAAAAAAAAAAAAAAAAAAAATTATGGAGAACTCACACAGGGCAAGCACTCACAAAGTGAAACAGGGACACTCTCAAGGTATTTCTTAAGAACTCTGGAAATGATTGTATGACCTGGGAGACACTGCCACAGGACCTCCCAGCATGACGTGCCCTTGTTGGAGAAGGTGCTGTACTTTATGAGCAAAGAAGAATTGTATTAGCCCAAAGGAAACAAGAAATACACAAAATTAGAGAAACTCTCCCAAATGTTCATATGGACTATTTGTGTCTGACCTGTGGCAGAGCATTCTAAGCTCATATTGGTCTGATTAGCCACAGTTGGACACAACTGTAACTCGATTTTGGTCCTCTTCAAAAACGAAGAACAACAAAAATAGGGTCCAGTATGCCATTGAAAGTTTAATAACATCTGCATTCTAGTTCAAGTACTTCTTCTTATTTGACCATCAGTTGGCTGACCTTGTCCAGCTGACCTCCAATCCCAATACTAGGTGCCATGAATTAGACATCACTCTATCTTTGCATGTCTTTTTCTCTATGCTCCTGATTCTTCCTTCCCCAGGAATGTTCTAATGCAAGAATATCCTTATTGATCATGTGTCTTTATCCCAAATGGTAGCTTTTCCTACTTGTTGCTGTATATCCTTAAGTCCACAAGCATGCTTCTTTTCTTCTTTTTCTTCTTCTTTTTTCTCCTTCATCTTCATCCTCATCTTCTTCTTCCTCTTCTTGTTTCCTCCTCTTCTTTTCATTTTCTTCTCATCCTTTTCCTCCTTTTTCTCTTTCTCCTCCTCCTTCTTTCTCTCTCTCTCCCTTCAAAAAAAGTTATAAAATGGGATGAAAAGACCTAACTATCTTTTGCTCAAACATATTTGTATAAGTACTAACATTGCTTCATGGAATTTGTAGGCTATGGGTTTTTTTTTTTTTTGAGGGGTTTAGAGGGCAGTTTTAGTTTAAAATGTAGGCTTTTAGAAAAGAAATATTGAAATAAATGAGAAAAGGGAATGTGTTAGTGAAAAATTGGGGTGAAACTTCTTGGTGATGAAGTGAGAATGTGGAAGAAGAAATAAAATGTGGGAAAATTTGGAGTGAGAGAAGGTATAGTTTTTTTACTTATTCCTTTCCTAGGTTATTTTTTCATGACATTACATAGGAAAAAGTAGAGAGATGGAGAAAGGAGGTGAAAATTGGGGAGAAAAAGAGATAGGAAATTAAAAGAGCAAAGAAATACTGTAATCAAGGAAAAGATGAGGAGTGGATAAAGCAAAAAGATCAGGACAGTAGGGATAATGTTATCGACTGGTTTCATAACAGGGCCTCTTTTGCAAGCTTATAAAACTGATAGTTTAGTCAGGGTGTTTGAATATCTTCTTTCTGACGAAAAGTAATCATGATGGCAGTTGATGTAGCAGTATACAAAAAGTTCACTCAGAAAGCAGGGAGGCACCCACATTCCTTGCTGGATTCAGACAGAGAATTAAGAATTGAACAGCATCCAAAACAATTATGGAACATTTTTTATCTATTTTCTTATGAAAAAGAGAATGAAGATGAACTTCTGACCAAACTCCCTGAAGAGTTAAGTATTTTCTCTGGAAAATATTTATCTGTTTAGTGGAATTTCAAATTTTGGTGGAACCACCTTTTAAAAACCAGCTATTGCTTCCAGGAAAACTGGAAAAATCACCATGGTGATGCATAGTGACCTATTTAAAGGTTGAGTTTTAACAGATTTCTTATCTCTTAGAGAAATTTTCTACTTGTTTTCTATGTTCCTTTATTCATTTTCATACTTCATATTTAAAAGCCTCTGTGATTTTCTAAGGGTCAATCTCCCTACCACCAACATAGATTACAGTCTGTCTGAAGCATCGTAGCTAGTCTTTCAAAGTTGTGACTGAAAAAAAAAAACCCAAAACAATTTTCTAGTGGTAAGAGCTCTGAGGTTGAGCATAGAAAAGGATGTGAAATGAGCTTTGAACATGGGCATGCATGGAGCATGGACTGGCCTGTAGTCTATACATACCTATGACCTTAGATTTACAACAGGTATCAGAAACCATATATCCCAATCAACATGTGAACATGTTTAAGACTTTCTGTATATTCTCTAGCTTTTACTTGAAGATCTTTGAGGAGCTCTCTACTACCTCCAGAAGCCATTCATTCTGCTTTGGGTAATTCTAAAAGTGGCTTTTAGAGTTAGAAACTATAATCAGTTGGAGTGTAAATAGAAAAGAATACAGAACTATCACTTCTCTGGTTTTGGCCCCAGTGCCTCAAGTTAGAGTTTAAGATATAACTAACTTTTAAAGTTGCTACATCATATTATTGAGTTTGAAGTTCATTAAATCCTATAGGTATTCAAACAAACTGCCATTTAGATATGTTTTGACTCTGTAGAATTATTGTGGGTTTTTTTTTTTAATCTAGTTGTAAGACTTTACATTTATCCCTGTTAAATTCCATCTTCTTAGATTTAGCTCAAAGTTCTAGAATATCAAGATCTTTTTAGATCTTTGCTTTTATTGAATGAAGCTCCTTTTTTTCTAATAGAGTTTTACACATACACACACATTCACACACACACACACACACAATCACACACACACACACACACACAAGTTAACTCATTCTGAGCTTTAGTGTTCCTGACATGATTTTTTTGAGACCATACTTCACTTTATGATTCATTATCTGTTTTTTGTCTTTGCTTCATTCTCTCTGCCATGCTTATAATCTATTTAATTGCTCACTCATTTCCTAGATTGCCTCCAGTATACTCTTATGACCATCAAGCTCCTATTTTTACTTCCATTGATTTCTACCTGTATGATGATATTGAAGCCAAAGAATTTGAGTAACTCTCCTAAGATCTCACAAGTAGTAAATATCAATAAAGAACTGCAGACTTCATAGCAGAAGGGCAAATATCATTCAGATTAAAAAAAGAAGAAGAAAAAAAAAAGAGAGTTGTAATGTAAAATCTATTAACTGGTAAGTTTGATTTTGATATTTTGGGGAAATTCTAGAATATATTGTTAAAAGCATAGTTAGTGGTGATTTAGAAAAGGAAGTGATGATCATCAAGACCCAACATGCCTTCAAGACTCTCATTTTAGAATTTAATCTAGAGTACAGAAAGTTGGATATATTCCAAGGGTTTAAATGAAAATAACTTGAAAACTGTGCTACATATAAAGGATTGCTATTATTATTATGAATTTCCTCAATCAAAATCTCATATTTCTGACATCATTCTCCCCTTTCTTACTTAGCATCCTTTGGTAGAGAAAAGCCCAAGTAATATTTATCAGTTGAATTCTCCCATAACCCCCCAGAGACCTTCTGCTCTTGAATTGGGGCAAGGGAGGTTCTTAAACTTTTTTTGTGTGATATAGCCTTTTTGGAAACTAAGTGAAATCCTTTGTATCCCTTCTCAGAGTAATGCTCTTAAATTCACAATATGAGATATGCAGAATTACAAAGGAAACTAATTATGCTGAAACAAAGATATGATTCCCTCTCCACATCTAAATTCACCTTTTCCCTGAATTCTATGGGAAGATATTAGGTTAAGAAGCTCTGTTTTAAAGGAAATGGATTTTTGTGTAATCAAATACCTTCAATTGTGTAGTATTATTTTCCTTTTACTGGAACTTTATTCCAAATGACACTAAGTTGTCTGCAGAAAGCAAAGGAGTTCTTCCCCAAGAAAAATGTAAAAAAAAAAAAAAAAAAAAAAAGAGTTAAATTTTATATAATATGTCCACATTTCTCTTTCATAGGACTTAATCACTGGAGACATTTGACCAAAAAACACCCCCAAATAAGAGGGGATTTCTGCTACTTTGTCTTTAATTTTCTTTGAGTTTGTAGTCTCTGGAAAAACATGAAATCATAATTTCAGTTTGCAACAAGCCTTCTTGTTTGCTTTGTGCATAAATAGAAGACTATAAAACAGAATCTTCCTCACAGCAGCAAAAAAATCCTTTCTATTGGTCTTTAAGCTTTTTTTTATGCTGTTCATTGGTAACAAGATACTCCTTGATAGATAGAGTGTCCTACTTTAGTTTACATTTTTACATAGATTAACTGAAGAGAGTTTCCTTTGTTACCAGAGCATGTCAGTCACCTTTAAGGCAAAGGCAAAACTATCTTGGATTGCTGGTTAGCTAAAGTGATTGCTATTTGGCAAGCCATATGAAGTCATCTGCCAGTGGATAGGCTCTTAAAAAGCGATCACAATAAGACAAGCTAACTTGTATCTTTAACGTGGTGAAGTATAAGGATTGCCAGTATAAGGAGGCGATGGGGTACAGCTTCTAGGGGAAACATAGCAGGGATGAGGTCCCCTGGCCTCAAAGTGTTTTTGAACCTCAACAGAAGGTCCTGACTCTTACATTTATTCTGCCAAGTCGTCATAAACAAGTCAGTCTTGCTGAGTCTCAGTCTCTTCATCTATAAAAAAATAATAACAATAGTACTTGAAGTTACAAAATTTTCAGGAGGATCAGTGGGATGATAGATGTGAAACCCTGTAGAAATACCAGCTATTATCAGCATTTACTGTCTTTTTTTCTGATTATAAGAAAATGATATTTTTGTTTAGCTTACCAAATTGAGGGCAAGGAATTAGACACCCTCTTTACAAAGTAGATAATGGGGTGGCTTGGGAATATAAATATAACTATATAAATTATGTCATTTCTAAATGTTTTTTTTTAATATATTTATCATGTTCAGTCCAGAAATAGCTATGGAGTCTAGAGTGCTGTAAGGTAAAGATGGAGAGAATCCCTCTTTTTTTAAAGAGAAAAACCATCATCAGAGTTTCTGTCCTTTGAAAAGTGTGTATGCTTCTCCCACCTGTTTTGTGAGGTAGAGAATATTTCTTTTTTTATACTATCAATCTGGCATCTCCAGCCAACACTAAATCCATTTAAAATTACATTGGGATCCTATAATACAATTTTTATGAAGTACCTTTTATTTTGTACTTGGCTATTGTCTAGCAATAGATGAGTGATTGGTTTTCTAAAAATTTTAAATGTATCCAGAGGTCCTTTTTTTTTTTTTTTTTTTTTTTTTTTTTAAACAGCAAGTCAGAAGCCAAAAACCACTAACCCTTACCTCCTCCCAGCTGCTTTGCTTTAGAGAGAGCTTTCAACTCAATCAATCTGAGTTCTTTTGACAAGAATGAACGACTGACATCCGGGTTAGTTGTTCTTGAGAAGTCTTACTGTGGCTGAGGGGGCCACTAGCTAGCAAGTCCTTTGCTAAAGAGTTGCCAGGCAGTTATTATCTAGCACTTGTTTGCTACATTCCACAGGCCTTAGAAAACAATAATGGGGGGAAGGGAAAGGGGGATTCTTGACAACCCAGTTCTCTTGGTGATTTGTGACTAGCTCTAATTTTAAGTGAGTTTTTGAGAGTTTTCCTAGGATCTTAGTTTGGAGAATACGCTAGAGTGTCCCCAGAAAATTATTCTTGACTGGGGGAGGGAGCCTCCCCAATTTTCCTACTTCTTTCCAAGCTTCCCCTCAGGCATTCTATTCCCAGGTAGACATTTCTCTATCTTCTCAGAGGATCTTAGGGTCATGGAGGATCATAGAATCTTCAGCCAGAACAGATCCAAGCAAGATAATCACTCAGTGCCTTCATTTTATAGATGAAGAAATTGAAAATGAGTGAAGTTAAATATTATGACCAAAATCATAAAGGTAGTAAGTAGGAAAGTGAGGATTTGAGCCCAAATATTCTAACTTCACATTTAAATTGTCTTAGTATTTTCTACCTTTTTTTTTTTTTTTTTTTTTTTTTTTTTGGTGAAGCAGTTGGGGTTAAGTGACTTGTCCAGAGTTATTCAGTCAGTAAGTGTTAAGTTTCTGATGCTGGATTTGAACTCAGGTCCTCCTGCTTTCAGGGCTGGTGCTCTATTTACTGTGTGATCTACTGCACTACCATGTTCTAGGCACTATGCTAAATGTTGGAGGTGAGGAAAGGGAAAGAAAGGAAATAAACTTATTTTTTTTTTTTTTAAACATAGTAGCTACTATGTGCCAGGCACTATGCTGAATACTTTTTATAAATAGCATTTAATCCTCACAATAACTCTTCAGGGTAGGAGCTATTATCTCCATTTTACAGCTAGAAACTTGAGGGAAACCAGGCTTAAGTGACTTGCCTAAGGTCACGCAGGTTGTACTTATCTGAAGCCAGATTTGAAATGGAATCTTAACTCCAAGCCTAGTATGTGCCAACAATCACCTCTTAAATAGAAAAGATAAAAAAAGCAAAGACCAACTCTGTTTTCTAGGAGCTCACAATCTAAAGAGGGAAGGGAAGCAACAAACAAACAATAATTTACATATAAGATCTACACAGGATAATTGGGGATAATCTTAGTGGGAAGGCACTAATATTAAGAAAGGTTGGGAATTTAGCTGTGACTTGAAGGAAACCAGGGGAGTCAAGGACTGGAGGTGAAGATGGAGAAAATACCCCACTAGCATAAGGGATAGTTTGTGAAATTCTGCACATTCCAAATGGTATTTAGAATAGAACAGAATCTTAGAACTTAAAGGGTTCTGAGAAATCATTTAATCACCTCCACTTTGCGAATTGAGAAAATGAATGAAGAGAGAAGTAATTTGGTCAAAGTCATTTAACTAGTAAATGACAGATTTGGGAGGTAATCAGTCTAGTGTTCTTTCTTGTACAATGAGGTAACTTCTATGCTCATTGCCAGTGAGGATGACATCCATATTAGAGACAGATGCAAGATAGGCATTTTACCAAAGTTATTAGTCATGCAAGGATGTCTAACTTGGGCAGGAAGCACACTTTACTACTGCTCCCTTCAACACAAATGTTTTGAGCCTACAGTAAATAAAAATAAAACAAAACACTAAACCTTTTATTTCTATGAAAATGGGTCTTCTCTATTAATCAGCCAATCAATCAATATTTATTAAGTACTTGCTAGGAGCCAGGAACTGTGCTAAGCATACAAACGACAAATAGGAATCTCTACCCTTGAGGGTAGGAGGAACTCACAATATAATTGGGGAGACAATATGCAAAATTTTTATACATTGTACAAACAAGTTGTGCATGTGATAAACAGGAAATAATCAAGAAGGAGGACACTAGAAGTAAGAAGGATTGGGAAAGGTTCTGAAAATGACAGGATTTTATTGAGACCTAGAGAAACCCAGGGAAATCAATAGGCAGAGTTGAGGAAGGAGAATATTTCAAGCATGGGGATAAGAGGAAATGCCCAGTCAAGAGATGGGGTGTCTTGTTCATGGAACAACAAGGAGGCCACTGTCATTGAATCAAAGAATACTTATCTGGGAGTAATGTGTCAGAAAACTAGAAAGATGGGAGGGGTGATGAAGGTTGTGAAAGGCTTTGAGTGTCAAAAGAGAATTTTGTATTTGATCCTGGAGGCAAAAGGGAGCCACTGGAATTTATTGAATGTGTATATTTGTGTGTGTGTGTGTGAGTGATGGTTGGATCTTTGTTTTAGAAAAATCCCTTTCGTGACTGACTGGAGGATACACTAAAACTAGGAAAGGCTTGAAGCAGGCAGACCCACCAGCAACTATTGCAACAGTACAGGTATGAGATGATAAGGGCCTGGAATAGGATTATGGAAGGATTAAAAGAAAAGAAAGGAATGTCTTAGAGAGATGTTGCAAAGGTGAAATCCACAGCTTTCAGTGATTGAATGGACATGGAGTGAAATAGTAAGGAGGATTCAAGGATGACTCTTAGTTTGCAAGCCTGAGAAACTGGGAAGATGATGCTATTCTTTCCTGTTTGTTGGTCAGAGCAGGGCTTCTTAAAGTTTTCCACTCCCAATCTCTTTTTATCCAAGAAATTTTCACATGACTCCACGTATACAAATATATAAAATAGGTATAAAAATCAAACATTTACTGATAATAAATCATAATTTTGTGATCCCCACATTCAGTTTTGAGACCATATATGGGGTCATGAATTTCTGTTAAAGAAGCTGAGGGTTAGAGTACTTTATTATGTTTCTTTATAACAATACCATACTAAACCCTTCAAAAGACATATTACTGTTTTTAAATTCAGCATTATCAGAATTAGTGATGAGAATGTCTTTTTCTTCATATTGGCTTGAATCGTTACATATGGTATAGTCAGATCATTCATGTACTCAGAAAATGTTTATTAAGGAGATACTAAGGAAGATAAAAAATTAAATTAGACCAAGCTGTTACCTTTCAATGGCTTATAGTCTCACAAGACAATGCAAAACTTTGTAAAACTGAAAAGTAGAGAAATGAAATTTATCATCATCATCATGATTATGAAGATAATTAGTTCCAGTTAGATGATAAAGTATAAGAAAGCATAAACAATATGGTATGAATATAGATGAGGAAGAAAACACTAAAATAAAGGTCCCCATGTATATGTTATGATGATTTATTATGATTATCAATAAAGATAAAAGATGCTCCTAAGTATAATGCTAGGAATATTGATTATTTCTCCCATCCTGAGCAGTAATGAAGTTGAGGACCTTCCATAGTGTAGACTGAAACCTCCGGGGCCAGGAAAGGCTGTATCCTAAAATACAAAAATACAAAAAGAGGAGTTATATGACCATGACAAAAGTCTAATATTGATCAAGAAAGTTCCCAGACCAGAATCAGAGGTTGGGCACATGATCAGATGTCTGAAAAGTCAATCAAGAGTCAGGAAGTGAGGGAGGCCACTATGAAGGGGTAAAACAGCTGACTTTATAAGATTTTTAGCACTCAAATTTTTATGTGTATTCAATTATGTTTTTAAGTCCCATCAAAGGACAATATTACCTTTCAGTTTTGTTTGAATTAGTTCAATTTGGATAACTTCTCTACTTGCTCTCAAAGGAAATGGCCATCTTTAAGTAGGGGCAGATGGCATGTTATAGTTACAAAACCCTGAATAAATAAGGATTGTAGCACATGTACTGGGGCTTTTCTCCCAACTTCAACTCACAATGGCAACTCTATCTCCCATTAGGTGGTTATTACATCCTTTCTCAGGGTTCTAGATTTAAAAAATAATAATAATAGTTTTTATTTACCAGATATATGCATGGGTAATTTTACAACATTGACAATTGCCAAACCTTTTGTTCTAAAATTTCCCCTCCTTCCCGCCCCCCCAGATGGCAGGTTGACCAATACATGTTAAATATGTTAAAGTATAAATTAAATACAATATATGTATACATGTCCAAATAGTTGTTTTGCTGTACAAAAAGAATCAGACTTTGAAATAGTGTACAATCAGCCTGTGAAGGAAATCCAAAGTGCAGATGGACAACAATAGAGAGATTGGGAATTCTAGGTAGTGGTTCATAGTCATCTCCCAGAGTTCTTTCGCTGGGTGTAGCTGGTTCAGTTCATTACTGCTCTATTGGAACTGATTTGGTTCATCTCATTGTTGAAAATGGCCATGTCCATCAGAATTGATCATTGTACAGTTTTGTTGTTGAAGTATAAAACGATCTCCTGGTTCTACTCATTTCACTCAGCATTAGTTCGTGTAAGTCTCTCCAGGCTCAGGGTTCTAGATTGAAGAAGGTAGGTCAGTTTAAATACTGTAGCTCACAAGAAACCATCAGTGTTCTTTTCTCTTTCATGATTAATTTATGTCAATTTGCTAGCCAGATTTAATTCTATCTTAGAAAGGGGACATTTTTTTCTCTAAGAATATATAGTAAAAACAAGTATAAAATGCTCTTGCAAAAGTCTCTCTTTTCCCCTCTCCCCAGTATATACATTGTCATGGGAGAAGTGGATCAAGCTGAGAACACTTCTGACAAAGGTCCAACCAAGCATAGAATACATTAATTTAATGAATATCTTTAATTGATTGCTTGATTCCATAGAAATGTTCTCACCTGATAAAGGTATCAGGACTAGAATTTTTTACTAGTTACTTTAAGTGTGGGAAGTATTGATTCAATAACTTCCCCACTACTAACCCCCCAAAACCTTCAACTATGAATTATGCTTTAATATTTTGTTTGCTTAGCTACAATAAATTATTTATTTCCCTGTACCTTCAGAAATTTTACCTGCCTTTCTAATTCCTTCCCAAAGTGATCATACATGAAAACTGATGATATAAAAAAAAAAAAAAATCACCCCCTGAATGAGGACCCACTCTATTTCCTGGGGAAAAAAACAAAAGCAAAAAACTTTGACCATCCTTGGAGAAACTGTGCATACTGATAGAGCCCTCCTGGCATTTGAATTCAAGAAGAAACCCACCAAAGTTCATACTCGATGCTATTTCTACTATGAACCTCTTTTAACTATCAGGAAAAGGAAAGATAACATCTAGGCCTTAAAGAAAATTTCATCCTTATTGTTCTACCAATTCACAGGCACAACAAATTTATTCCTGAGCACAGGTTCTGCTCTATGCAGACATTCTGTTAGCTACTTTGTTGAATTTCTTGCTTTTTCAAATTAATTTAATTTTTTGCTGATGTCTTTTGATTTTATATCCCAATGTATCATTCTCCCTCTGCTTGCCAGAAAAAACATAAATAAAGAATAAAAAAAGAGGAGAAAAATATTCAGCAAAATTAGCCAAAACATTGAAATTTGACATTATCTAGAGTGTTCCATACCTCCTATCTCTCATTTCTGTAAAGAAGTTGGGGATTGGGAAGGAAGAGGAAAATATCTTGTCATCTCTCTTTTGGGGAGTCAAGATTGGTCTTTGTCATTTCACAGCATACATATATAGTTTGTTGTTAAACTTCCCATTTATATTATTGTAGTAATTGCATATATTGCCACTCTATTACTTTTCTCTGAACTAATTCATATGTCTTTTCAAGTGTCTGTGTATTAACTGTATTAATTACTTGTATTGTAAAGTAATATATCATCATATTGATATACCACAACTTATTTAGCCATTCTATAATTAACAGCCATCCAAATTGTTTCTAGTTCATTGCTACTACAAAAAGTAATGCTAGAAATATTTTAAATGTACATAGAGCCTTTCTTTTTTGTTGATCTCCTAAGGGGTATATGCCTAGCAGTGGAATGACTGGTTCAAAGGACAAAAACATTTTAATCATTTTATTCCCATACTTCCAAATTGCTTTCCATAAGGGTTTTTATGAAACCATAGTTGTACAAATATTGTACTAATGTGCCTGCCCTTTCCACAGTCCCATCAACACAAACTAGTCCCATTTTTTATCATCTTCACCAATTTACTTGATGTGAAGGGAACTCACAGAATTATTCTGATTTGCATATGTCTTATTAGTAGCCATTTGGGGACATTTTTTCATGTGATTATAAATAGTTTGCAATTCTTTTGAGAATTAATTTAAATAATACTTGAAAACTTATCTTTTGGTAATGAACTTTTTTGGTTAAATGTTATAACCAAATATAACCAACATTAAAGACCCCTTTCTGGATCCATGTACCTTGGATATCATTCTTTTATTAGAAGTAGTTGACATAAAACATTTTTTCTTTCTCTAACACTTTCCTTATTATCCTACTTGCATTATTTTTGTTCCTATAAAAGCTTTTCAATTTCATGTCATCAAGAAGATCTGTTTTACCTTTCATGATCTTTTCAATCCCTTGGAATATCTTGTTTCTAATAGTATCTAGAATCAGTTTTGGAGAAGGGCCTCATCCTATTCTCTAGGAATCTGTTAGGCTTAACAGTTATTAGACATGATTCAAGTCCAGTGTTCAGCAAATGTATCTGACCTTTGGTGTGAAAAAGAAATTTTTTTCTGGCTTCTTTTGTCTTTTATATAATACTTGGAAGCAATTTATCTACAGGAAAATATGACATACTGTCCATATACATGAAAATGAGCATATGCTTAGAATTTTTAAAAGTATAATTTTTAAGTTGCTGAGATATAATTTCCCTTATGACTTGAATTTCTCCAAATATTTTAAACAATACAGAAAAACATTTGAATAATATACTTTGGTAAGTTTCTTTATGTGGAGCTAGAAAATCTGGTTTACAATCCTGGCTCTGCCACTTACTGCCCCTAGGAAGGATACCTCCACTCCTGGTTTCCTCTCTTATAAACTAAAGGGATTGAATTTAATCACTTCTAAGGATCGTCTAAACTCTAGATCTCTAGTGGCTTCTTTCTCTGAGTCTGTAATCCTATAATCCTGGTTCTTTGAATTTGATAATACTGTTCTTAACAGCGAATCCCACAAAACCCATACCTTTACATGAAACCAGGAACAATTAGGTTCATGATGATAATAAGGTGAATCCCTAGCTCACTTTAAGGCTCATCTCCTACTAGAAAATTATATTGATTTCCCTCTTCCCCCCACTTCTAATTGGTGTTCTAGCTCATATTAATTTGTATTTACTTTGTACAGTTTGTGTTTACCTAACCTGTATTCACACTGTTTTCTTTCAGTCAAATGTAAACTTCTTGAGATCCTCTTTATGAGGGATTCTTTTGTTTTTGTCTTCTTTTGTATCCCCAGGACCTAGTTCAGACATTCCATATCCTACCTCCACATCTTTGCATGGGCTGTTCTTTATGAATTCTCAACTTTGCTTCTTATAATTTCAAAGTTCCTTCAAATCTCAGCTCAGCTCCCAAGAATCCATTTTGGATGCCATCAGCTTCTCCCTTTCTCATAAACTGCCTTATATTTACTTTTTGTGTATATTACATACACAAGGGGATTTAGTTTCCCTCACGGTTCAGTTGATGTAATCACAGAAAGTGATAACAGGGATAACAAGATATTAATATGCTAAAAATGGGCAAAATATCCTGCTATTCCTTTATGAAATGTAAAAAGATTCTTTTTGAATCAAAGTGGTGAGCCTGGCCATTGACTAGGCAGATACACCCTACCCAAGGTGTCTTTTAAAAAGAAGCTAGTCATTTGAACAATTTTATAGTTTGAAGTTTAAAGGCAAGCAACAGCTTTGTGCAGTGTGACCCCCTCCATGTCTACTAGAGTGCAACAGGGGTACAGTGGAAAGATTTTTCTCTCCCCATCAGCTGTTGCTCACCATAGAAATACCCATCAAACAGAAAACACCAGAAGCCAGTCCTGTGCTAGGAGTGAAGTAGTTTGAGCTAGGAAATAGAAATGCACATTTTTCATAATACATATCTGTCCATACAGACAAACAGATATAGATACAAAAAGGCTGTATTCATTGCAGGAGACAACTTCAAGGAACAGTACTTCTAGCAGTAAAAAAAAAAAAAGGGAATTGACTATGTATTTGAGAAAAAACAAGCTCTGGCTCTGTGAGCTATAAAGAATAGCAGACTCAGGGAACCCAGCTGGGCAACTTGCCCAGCACAGACATTGCACCAAGGGAGGAGGGTGAGTAGGACAGATATAGAAAGGATTCAGTGAAAAAAGAAGGGACTTTCAGGACCCTGAAGTATTGGAGACATGAATTGTCTTAACTATGCATTTTCTACATGTGTCTCATCACCTTGGCACGCTGTGCTCACTTCTCCCACTGCTCTGTGTGTCTGTGGGTGAGGGTGAGGCAGATGTTTTAGGAGGATGTTATGTAGCTTTTGTTCTTACTAATACAATGGGGGCTTATGAGCTATCATTTTAGACATGCAGCCCCACATGTGAGAGTAGTCACCTGTCCCCTTTTGTAATGAACCTGAAAACATATGAATACTGAGGCAGTCCAGAGGGCTACATATATTTATTTTGTCTTTATTTATAAAAGCGTGTGTGTGTGTGTGTGTGTGTGTGTGTGTGTGTGTGTGTGTGGTGTGTGTGGGGGGTGTGTGTGTGTGTGTGTGTGTGTGTGTGGTGTGTGTGTGTGTGTGGGGTGTGTGGGGGGGGGTGTGTCTGTGTGGGGTGTGTGTGTGTGTGTGTGGTGTGTGTGTGTGTGTGGTTGTATTCTGTGCTCATCCCTTCCTCACCTCCCAACCCCAGAATGGAAGTACCTTGAAAGCAGAGATTGTTTTATCTTTGAATGGCTGGAACCAAACATGGTGCCTGGTACTTAATAAGTTTGAATTGATTGACAAATGCATTTCTAGGTGCTAGAGTTATGACTAAGATTTCCCCTTCTCCCCAAGAAAAATTCCAAAAAACTTGTCTAAATATATATTGTTGGACAAGAGAAAAGATTCTGTTAGTATTGTAGAAATTGACTTGGAATATGCTATCTTCTGAGTAGAGCAGGATTCCAGGGGAAATATTAGGTATAGTCAAAATGAACCAACTTCTGATGTCCACAAGGAAAACAGAGAGTGGAGGATACAAATTATTAAAAAAAGAACCAAACCCCTAGTATTGAAACCTATTGGTATAAACACAGAATGTTGTCAGACTCTGAATCATGAATTACTCAATACTAGAATAACCAGGGCTAAAGGTCCTAAAATTGCAGCTAGGTGGTGCAGTGGATAGAGCCCAGAAGTCAGGAGGACCTGAGTTCAAATCTGGTCTCAGACACTTAACTCGTCCTACCTGTGTGACCCTGGGCAAGTCACTTAACCCCAATTGCCTCAGCAAAAAAAAAAAAAAAGTGTAAGAGATTTTGTAGGATTCACTTATCCTGCTAGAAAGTGTTTCTGAACTATAAAATCAGTTGAAGTCATTTTCTTGAGCAATTCTGCTTCAAGAAATTCACTAGATACCTGCTAAGAACTGAACACTGACCTAGGCTAGGCAGAGCAACAAGCATTTATTAATCACTTTCTATATGTCAGGCTCCATATTAAGTGCTTACGATACAAACTGTACATTCTTTTCAAAGAGGATCAATGGTGTCTTAAGGTGACTTGCTAGTGAATTGGATTTCAGTGAGACAAAATTGAACAAAGTTATCAGCTTTACTCTTTCTTCCAGAGTCATTGAAGTCCAGTCGGAAGACAAAAGTCAAGATAATTTGATGGCCCAGAATGCAGTGGATGTCCTTGGTGCCTTTGATGTCTGACCAAGCTCTGAGTGTTCCATTGCACTTGTTTCAGCTGTTTCAATTGTCAATGAAACAAATTGTTCTCAACTGCCTGTTCCAACAGGGGATGTCTTCACCTACTTGGAATACTTAAGAGTAACCAACAGATCTTAATCTTATCTATAAGTTAGGGCAATATCTACCCCAATCATGTGAAGGGCACAAATATAAGCAAAGACAAAAACAACACTGTTCTCCTGGAACTTAAAGGGAAAGACAACTTACAAAAAAAGGGGAAGAAAGGAGAGAGGAAGGAATGGTATACATAGAGTATGTTGTCAAAGTCCAGTAAGTCAGAAATAGAGCTAGAGGGAAATAAGAATTGGTTAGCCTATGCCCTCTCCTCAAAACAAAGAACTAATAAATGGGTGAAAGGAGCTGACATGGCAGAGGGATTGTCCAGTGTGAGAAGGCTATGTGGAATAGATAGATGTATGATACAAGGTGAGGAGACACAGGTTTTGGTAAAAATTCAAAGTAAAACTGAGTCATGTTGTCAAAATCCTACTTCCTGGGAAGATGGGAAGATGGATAAGATATGGTTCCTGCCCTCAGAGGGTTTATAATCTCATGGGAAGATATAATGCTGATGCAAATGATAAAAAAAAAATACTTGATTAATTCATGACTGTAATTAATACATTAATACATGATTGTAAATGTAGTAGTGGCAAGAATGTGGGGTGGAGAAGGATCATTAATGACTGGGTTGGGGGAGGTGAATTGAAGAAAATAAGAGAAAGGAGACATTTGAAATTAGGCCTTAAACGATAGGTAGGATGTCAGTTGGAGGTAGTGTTAGGATTACTAGGTGAGAACTCAGGTTGTGGACAATGACAAGGTGAGAATTCAGGTTGTCTGGACAATTTCCGGCATAGGGAATAATGCAAGGAAAGATATAGAAGCTAGAAAACATGAAATGGGAGAGGAAAGTCACCTTGCATAACAGGCTATGAAATCTGGATTTTATTTGATATGCAAGAGGAATACATTAAAGGATTTTAAGCAGAGGAATGACATGTTCAGAGTTGTGGACAAGTAAAAGTTAGCATCAAAAGAATCTACATTGATATAAATGTTTAATTAAAAAAAAAAAAAAGAGGAAGAACCAAGATGTATGAATCTGAGAAAGTATTTAAAAGTAGGACACAGTGCTTTTACCTAATAGAATGAAATAGGAAACTGAAATCCATGCTCACAGAATTTTAGCTACTATTAAACACTTGCTAACAAAAACAGCCTTTTCCTATTGCTACTTCCTGGCACCTTTCTCTGTATTTCCCTTTCTGATTTTCTGTTGTCCATATTTCAAAATCCTGCTTTCTTTGAAGTGTTGTTTTTGTTTTCCTTTTTTTTTTGGTAAACAGCATTTCATTTCTTTTCCCCAATTACATAGTTTTCAACATTCATTTTTTAAAATTGAAGTTTTTTATTTTCAAAACATGCAAGGATAGTTTTTCACCACTGACCCTTGCAAAACCTTGTTCAACATTCATTTTTAATAAGATTTTGAGTTTCGATTTTTTTTTCCTCCCCCTAAGAAGGCAAGCCATCTGAGAGAGATTATACATGTGCAATCATGTAAACATATTTCCACATTAGTTATGTTATAAAAGAAGAAATAGAACAAAAGAAAAAACCACAACAAACAAAAACAACCAAAAAAGTGAAAATAGTATGCTTCTATCTGCATTTAGACTTCCTCTGGATGTAGATATTATTTTCCATCCAAGTCCCTTGGAATTGTCTTGGATTATTGTATTTCTGAGAAGAGGTTAGTCAATTATGGTTGATCACTACACAATGTTATTACTGTGTACAATGTTCTCCTGGTTCTGCTCACTTCACTCAGCATTATACAGTTTCTTTTTAAAAGATTTCTTTTAATCAGATTGCTCTTGCTGGCATGAACTGTCAGGGGTATGCATTTTAGGAGGCTTTGGCCTTATGTTGTATTACCCTGGCAACTAGATTTACAGGCAAAGCACTGGCCTTGAACTTGTCAGAGTCTCTGACGATGTGAACTCAGCCCTTTTTACTCTCTAGCAAATCAAGTTGTCATGCCAACTGCTAACAATTAAACCCATCTCTCTCCCTTCTCTGGCTTTAATTCAATAACTTAGAAAATGTTTCATATATAATCCAATTGGCCTGAATGTATGTATTACTTGAATGTGCATATGGGTGTGTGTTTTTTAACAATGACTAATAACCTGTAAATAGATGACAAAAGAACTGGCAAGGGCCTAGAAATGAAATTTGGGTCAAAAGTTCAATGAAAAGCAAAGAAAACATGTGCTGAGTTTACAATGGGTGCTCCAATTTTAGAATAATAGTAAAAGATGTAACTAAGTCCTGGGAACCAACTCCTGCCCTCTAATTGATGTATGTATCCAGTTTCTAAGAACATAGCTGTGCAATGAATTTTAAATTCATGTGTCCATTTACTGCAAATAGATATTTAGAACTATTTGATAGCTCTTGACATAGAACCATTGAACATTTTAAAAACCACACTATCTTTACACCAGCATGTAGTTCTCCGGGTACCTTTATGCCATATCTCCTAACTCCAACTGCCATATCCCCTACTTGGAGATTCTGATTGGTAAAATATTTTTAATATCTAGTCTGACTCAGACCTGAGCTCAGTTCTCTCTGCTCATCTTAATGTATATTGTTATATGCTTGGCTTTCTTTGATTTTTTTGCTTCAACTTTGGATATAAAAATCATATCAAGACTACCATTTTAAAAATAAGGTGTAGTTTCTCCTAGAGCTTCATTCACATCCCTATGTCTTTCCTGACCAAAATAACATTTGCTGGCCATTGCTCCTTTATATGTGTTGTCTTCCTTCATTAGAATGCAAACTACTTGGCAGAAGGAGCATTTCACTTTTATATTTTGTGTCCTGGTGCTTAGTGCTTGGCACATAGTAAATACTTAGCAAATTATTTTTCATTCATTCATTCCGTATTCTTGCCCTCTAAATCATTAAAATTCCACTTAAATTTCTTACCTCTCTCAAATTCTCTCTTTCTGCCTGTCTCTCTATCTGTCTTTCTCATTTCTTAACATGGTAAAACAATTTTTTTAAAAATTAGGAACCAGCGAATGAGACTGGAGGAGCTGAGTTGGGTATATTAGAATAATTTAGGCGATAAGAATATATCAAGAAATACATGATGGAATGGAAAAAAAAGGTAAAAAAATTTAGAGAGGGGGGTGGTTTCTAAATAAAGCACAGTTGGCTTGTAACTGAACAGACAAAAAAAGACAAAGTCTTAACTTTCACTATAATATAATAGGACAGACAGTGATGTGTCCCAGTCAAAAACTAGAAGAAAAATGAGAATCTGAGAATACAGAAGTAAGGGGAGGTAGAAATAAACATGGATAGAATCTACACAGAGTAGGTAAAGTCCTGCCTACAAAAGCAGACTTTGAAGTATCTTTTGTATTCTTTCCAGGGAGGTGCTTCGTGTAACCATATATACAGAAACAAGAGTAGATCATTAAAATCCATTTAGAGAACATGATCTTATTTATGAAGTAATTCAATAGATGAGGCAAAACCAGATGCTAAATCAAACATTTAATCAAATATTTATTGAGTATCTACCATCCTAAGGCATTCTGTTCAGTAGTAGGAGATGGAGTATGAAGGCAGTTAAGAAAAATATCAACTCTGGTTCCTGCCTTTATAGAGCTCAGAGTTTAGCAAAGAAGACAATAAACAGAAAAAAAAAATGATTGAGGAAAACTAATACAAGGTAATATGTAAATGCTAAATTGTATAGATTAGATGTTAAGTGCTAGAGGTCTTCAAATGAAAGAGGCATTCGTTGAAGTAAAAATATCCCTATAACCAGGGAAAAATAGTTTTGATTTATGAGCTTAGAAGTTTAAATATATTATTCAAAGCCTAGTATAGGACTTTGTAGGATGACAGCCTAGAAAGCTCTCTAACTAAAGAGAACATAAAATGGATGAGCAAAGATTTAAAAAACAAATAAAAATTAAAAGTCTATTTGTGATCAGATTGAAGTAGTAATTAGAGCAGAGTGATTTAAGTTTTTCTCCAAGATACTAAAATTTAGAGGGCAACAATAATCCTTGTAGTCCTTCTTCAGCTTAGAGTATAGAATCTGGCTAGCAAAAATAAGTCATTACAGTAGGAAACTATTAGAAAAATATGCTATGGCAATTGGGATTAAAAGACTTGTCCAGAGTCATATAGCTAGTAGTTGTTAAGTGTTATTCTCTTTTTTTTATTTCACTCTTTCCACTCTTCTCTACCCCTTGTCAGTGGCAGAATCTCAAGTAAATTCCTCTCCACCTGCCCACTTGGCTCTGCTCTTTCCAGACAGTAGCAGTCTCCCTAATAGCAACTCTGAGATATCCCAAAATCTCTGCCCACCCAGTGATACTTAAAAATTTAGCATTTCAGAGAAATTGCTGAGCAAATTTGTCTGAAGAGAGGACTGACTTGATTGACATCCCTGACAGGGCAATTATGCCTTATATGTCAATGTATCCTCCTTAGTAGAGGTATGAAATATGGTCTGCACAAGATTAGTAGGGAAGCAATAAATTGGTAAATCATTTTTACATTTAAGGATTCTGATAAAGGCCTCATTGCTAAAATATAGAGAGAATTGATTCAGATTTATAAGAATTCAAGCCATTCTCTGATTGATAAATGGTCAAAGGATATAAACAGACAATTTTCAGGTGAAGAAATTAAAATCATTTCTAATCATATGAGAAGGTGCTCTAAATCACTATTGATCAGAGAAATGCAAGTTAAGACAACTCTGAGATACCACTACACCCCTCTCAGATTGGCTAAGATGACAGGAAAAGACAATAACGAATGTTGGAGGGGATGTGGGAAAACTGGGACATTAATACATTGTTGGTGGAGTTGTGAAAGATCTAAACATTCTGGAGAGCAATTTGGAACTATGTTCAAAAAGTTATCAAACTGTGCGTACCCTTTGATCCAGCAGTGTTTCTATTGGGCCTATATTCTGAAGAGATCTTAAAGGAAGGAAAGGCACCCACATGTGCAAATATGTTTGTGACAGCCCTCTTCAGAGTGGCTAAATACTGGAAATTGAGTGATTGCCTATTAGTTAGAGAATAGCTGAATAAGTTATGGTATAGGAATCTTATGGAATATTATTGTTCTATAAGAAAAGATCAGGAGGATGATTTCAGAGAGGCCTGAAGAGACTTACATGAACTTATGCTAAGTGAAATGAGCAGAACCATTGTACATATCAATATTATACGATGATCAATTCTGATGAACATGCCTCTTTCCAAAGATGAGATGATTGATGCAATTCCACTGATCTTGTGATGAAGAAAGCCATCTATGCACAGAGTGTTCTGTGGGAACTGAATGTGGATCATAACATAACATTCTCACTCTTTTTGTTGTTGTTCACTTGCATTTTGTTTTCTTATTCATTTTCTTTCTTTTTTTGATCTGATTTTTCTTGTGTAGCAAGACAATTGTATAAATATGTTTATACATATTGGATTTAACATATATTTTAATAGGTCTAATATATATTGGATTGCTTGTCATCTGGGGAAGGGGTGGGGGAAGGAGGAGAAAATCTGAAACACAAGGCAATGCAAAGGTCAATGTTGTCAAATTATCCATGCATATGTTTTGAAAATAAAAAGCTTTAAATTTTTTTTTTAAAGAGAGAAATGTGGTCTGCAACACTCTTGAATGTAATTTAAACTAGATTAAAATGTAACTGGGAAATAATTAACAAAACAAATAAAAAATACAATAAAACATAGATAACATTACATTTTAAAACTAAGGCAATATGTGGCCCACAGGGATCCTTTGTGTATGATTTAGAGGTCCCCTTTCTATTTGACTTTGATACCACTGCTCTCCAACATCTTGCACAATGCCTTGTTCGTAGCCAAGTATCCAATAAGTATTTGTTTTATTTGTTGAAGGATGATATAAGAATTTTGGAGGCTTTGCATAGTGTCACCCAGAGATTCAGACTCAGAACCACTTTGTAAACCCATTGTTTTCTTTTTTTTGTTATTGTTGGACAGAAAAGAAACTATTATCACATATAAAAGACATTTATTCTATGTCTCTTACTTTCAAGTAGTCCCACAGTAGACTCCATACAAAGAGTTGCATAGATTACTGATTCTGCTATCTTGGATCTTACAACACAGATAGATGAAGACATTGAGGTAGCAAAATGAAACCATAAACTTGATAATTGAAAAGGCAGGTAATGTTAGAGAAAACTCCCGGAATATTCTGAGCAACATATTTAGGCTCAAAGAGCATGCAGCAGAAAGACAGTTCCATTGATTACCACAAAAAAGAAAGGCATATATATCATTAAAGCTAGGAGCCTTCACATTTCATAGATAGGGTCATAGAGTTTCGTGGATGAGGAGAGTTTGGGAAGCCAAAACTGGAAATGAAATGAGCCAGAACTAAAAATTAAATATATAGGAAAATTAAGAAGGAACATCTCAAATAATGAGGATATTAGAAAGGTTAAAAAAAAAAAAAAAGAAAAAGGAAAGGATCTCACAGGTACACAATAATTGGTAGTATGATTTGAGCATTCCAAAATGCCTTCCATCCTATTCCCCTAATGCCTTAGATTCCTTTAAGAGACAAAGCTTTTGCTAAGTTTAGAAATTAAGCTTAAGGTGTGAATGTAAGAGATAGATAGGCAGTTAGATACACAGAGAGAACATTGACTTGAAGTCACTTTAGGTATAAATGACTGATCAGAAAAACATTACTAGATTAAATTGTGATATTAGAGACATGAATGAACAAATGGATTCTGGGATTTGGGGTGAGGCTATGGAGGGCAGAGGGAAGAACGCAAAAAGGATTATGGAAATACAAACTTAAATGACTCCAAAATTTTGTGAAATGCTTTTCCATGAAACACTAATGGATGGTACATGAAAAGGAAAGAAACTTCAGAGAAATGCCCACTATACAGTATAGAATATATGCACTAGTTGCTGGAAAAATAAAAACAATGAAAAAAAAAATAGCTCTTGCCCTCAAGGAATATATACAAAATAATATTTTTAAATATATAAGAGATAGAGTTCTGTGTGACGGTTGTGTGTGTGTGTGTGTGTGTGTGTGTGTGTGTGTGTGTGTGTGTGTGTGTGTAATGAGAAGTGCATTTTTTCTTCTAAAATCAAGATCAGTAAATGTATAAGTTGCATACATTCCTTGATTCCACCACCTCAGTTCACTTTACCTCTGCCCTACAAGTTCAAAGATAAAAGAAATTTTCATCCAAACTGAATTATTCTCTGCCAATGAGTCTTACTAGATTAGATTACAGATGTATGGTATTATAAGAACAGGTTCCATATTCAAAGACGATACATAACAACATATACAAACTGAGTCAATGCCAACATTCTCATAAATTATGAAGTCTTGCCTATGCTCAGAATTGAGATCTTTAAAAATAAGAGACCATGTGTGTGATAAAATCCAAATATTTTAAACCCTTCTATTTGAATTCTGATGACTGACAAACAAATTTATGATGAATTTTATGTTGATTATTAACCACTATACTCTTTAGTTAAATGGAACTTCTGTTCTACTAGGACTTTTGGTCTATTAGTTTGAATTTCATCATGGAAAGTAGTTTTAATAAAGCACCTTATAGTTCAGACTCTTTAGTAATTTAAGCTGGCATCTATAAATGAATTCATACACACAGGCGAGTGCACATACACACATACACATGCACAGGTATGCAAACACATACTTATAGAAAAAGTTTGGGATGTAGGAGTATGTAGAATTAACTCTTTCAATAATTTTGTCTTTGTGATCTTGAACAAGTCACTTAGCTTTTCTGGGCCTCAGTTACTTTATTTGTAAAATCAGAGAATTTGACAATAAAGATCTCTAAGATTTCTTCTCACTCTAAACATATGACCTTTTGATTCTATGACCTCTCTGGCTCATATTTTTGACTTATTTGTAAAATAAAGAATTTGAACTGGTTGATTTCTAATACATCCTTAACTCTCAATTCTACTGTTTTATTATAACTCGGTCAACTTGTTTATGAATTGCGGGGAGGTTATTCTTTGAGGAGGGGGAAGACAGTGACTGATATTGCTATTACTCTAAGGAACAGCTGGCCAAGTGCTTGGGACTGTGTCATAATTCTGTGACTTTTCTCCTCTCCTCGTTACTTGGTATTTCTGTCATCAAATGCTCACTTCAGCATGCTAAGTTCAGTGCCTTGTATTCACCTAGTACTTCCGGTATCGGATTTGGCCACGAATTATACATTCTAATAGCACAAGAGGGTCTATCTTGGAAGTGTCCTTGGAAGGATTGTTGAATGGGGGCTCATTTACATTCCTTATATTTAGGATTCTTTAGAGGGGGTCAGCTAGCCTCAGATTTTTTTTTTTATAATTATTATAGCTTTTTATTTACAAGATATATGCATGAGTAATTTTTTGGCATTGACAGCTGCAAAACCTTTTGTTCCAATTTTTCCCCTCCTTCCCCCCACCCCTCCCCCAGATGGCAGGTTGACCAATACATGTTAAATATGTTAAAGTATAAGTTAAATACAATATATGTATACATGTCCAAACAGTTATTTTGCTGTACAAAAAGAATCAGACTTTGAAATAGTGTATAATTAACCTATGAAGGAAATAAAAAATGCAGGGATTGGGAATTCTATGTAGTGGTTCATAGTCATCTCCCAGAGTTCTTTTGCTGGGTATAGCCGGTTCAGTTCATTACTGCTCTGTTGGAACTGATTTGGTTCATCTCATTGTTGGAGAGGGCCACGTCCATCAGACTTGATCATCATATAGTATTGTTGAAGTATATAATGATCTCCTGGTCCTGCTCATTTCACTCAGCATCAGTTCATGTAAGTCTCTTCAGGCCTTTCTGAAATCACCCTGTTGGTCATTTCTTACAGAACAATAATAATATTCCATAATATTCATATACCACAATTTATTCAGCCATTCTCCAATTGATGGGAATCCACGTAGTTTCCAGTTTCTGGTCACTACAAAAAGGGCTGCCACAAACATTCTGGCACATACAGGTCCCTTTCCCTTCTTTAAGATCTCTGCCAGTAAGTAACACTGCTGGGTCAAAGGGTGTGCACAGTTTGATAACTTTTTGAGCATAGTTCCAAATCACTCTCCAGAATGGCTGGATGTGTTCACAATTCCACCAACAATGTATCAGTGTCCCTGTTTTCCCACATCCCCTCCAACATTCTGCATTATCTTTCCTTATCATTCTAACCAATCTGACTGGTGTGTAGTGGTATCTCAGAGTTGTCTTAATTTGCTTTTCTCTGATTAATAATGACTTGGAGCATCTTTTCATATCAGCCTCAGATTTGTTATAAATTATTACCTACATGGTTCTATTTGAGACCAAAAAAGGTTCCTATCACTTAAAAAGCATTTATTAAAGACCTATTATATACTTTTTTGCCAGACATTTTGCAAGTGCTGGGCATCAAAAGGCAAAACAGATGACCTCTAAGATCCCTTGAAGCTCTGAATATATGATCCTTATTAAATTTCTTTGTAACTCCAAAAGATTAAATCAACTCATTAGTAATCAACAAGCATTTATTAAGGAATTATTTTGCTCCAGGCACTGTGCAAGATGATTCAAAAACGTATTAGTCCGGGCCCTCTGGACTAAATGTAGCTACATTCTAAAAGAAGAAACAGCATATTTACAGATAAATAAATACAAAATATGTACAAAGTAAATTTTTTTGGGGGGGATCACTAGCAGGGATGGGGAGAATCAGAAAAAGTCTCTTGTAGGAGATTGTGCTTGAGCTGACCTTTGAAGGGAGCTAGGGATTTTTCTAGGAGATGGGATTAAAGATGGAATAAGAAATGGAATATTGTCTATAGAGTACAGCAAGCAGGCTATTTTGACTAAAATACAGACTTTGTAGTGGAAAGTAAGAGTAATAGTCTTGAAAAATAAAGTGGAATCTTATTTTGGTGGCTGTGTGGAGTGTAGATTAGAAAGGGAAAGGTGGGGCACAGAAATCAATTAGATTTTTGTAGGGCCATCTTATAGAATGGACAGTGATTACATAAATTCCAAAAGTCCTGTGTTTGTGTGTAGGGCACATTTAGAGCATTATTTGATCAAGATAGGGTAAATATGAGTCAAAATCGTTGTATCATTGGGCTATAAGAGGGCACTGAACATCTTGGGTTGAACTAGAGGTGGGCATTTCCGAGAGGAGCAAGAATTTGACTTGGAGACATAGGAATATGGGGATACAAAGTTCACTGATATTACATTGTTACCCAGCGTCAGCCCTGAATATCAATATTCCTCAGGAACAATGTGAAGTCATGTCTCTTAATGAGCCCTTGAGAATATATTAGCATTCTATCTGAAAGCAAACTTGTAGGCCTGAGCAGGATTGACAGTTTTTTATATTCAAGTGTCCAAAAGTCAAGACAATTTTCCCAGCTGTAGCTAAATAGCAAAGATTGGCATATTTTAGATCATCTCACTCTGATTTCCATAAGGATCCTTGGATTGTATTCCTAGAAGTGCTTGTTTGACATCCATTAGAGCATCATCCTGAGGCTAAGAAAGAAGTAACATTTCAACTCTTATGTAAAGAATCCTCTCACTGCCCAAAGGTGATAAATATGTCTTAATACTATTCCCATCTTCCTACAATAATAGCTAGAGAGTCAAAAGTCAAAGAATGGAAATAGATTTATCCCCCCTTTACAGGACCAGAAGTCCAGCAACATGTGTCCCAAATGGAGAATGCTAATGCAAGCAGTAAAAAGACAACAGTAGCAATTTTGCCTTTCCCCTATACAGCTCAAGTGCCACTGGAAGAGAAACAGCTCCAATAGAACATAACTAATATAAACTAGAAGGAAAACACATTCAGACAGACCTACCCATTGCTTTAGTTGCCAGTCAACAGCAAATTATGTTTCCATTTTCATTTAATAGAAGATTAAAAAAAAAAAGATGGCTACTAGAATATATAATATATATATATATAATATATATAATAACTGGCATTTATGGAGCACTTCAGTACTTGAAAAACATCAGAATGACATGATCTCATTTGAACTTCACAACAACACTGTGAGACATACAAAAGGTATAATTTCCCCATTTTACAGATGAGAAAACTGGGGATAAAAGAGATTTAAGTGACTTGATCAAGATTGAATAGTTAATGAATGCTGGAGGAGGGATCTGAATTGGGAGTTCTCAGGCTCCAAGCCTAGCATTCTAGTCTCTATGCATACTGCCTTTAGAAAAACTTTTCCCTGACTTTCGTGTAGTGCCTTAAATTTTGCAAAGTGATTTACAATTTTTTCTATTAACAACAACAACCTGTAGTAACCTACAACAACCCCGTAGGATAACTCCTGAAGCAATTTTTATGTCCCTATCTCCATTTTATTGTTAAGGAAATTCAGACCAAGAGATATTAAGTAACTTGTCTGGATCATAATAGCTGGTAAATTTTCGAGGTGGGATATAAAATCTGGTCTTTTATCCATTACACTGTTTCACCTTTCAATAGAGAATGCTTGGTGACATTGCTATCCAAAAAAAAAAAAAAAAAAAAAAAAAGGGAAGAAAGAAATTAAATTTTTTTCTAATCCTGCCCTGTGGCAAATTCACTTGAATTATTTCAGTTACATAAATATTGTTTATCTAGTCACACAAGATTTGGAATCATTTGTTGGTCAAGAGAAGACTGCATATTACTTTCAAAGAGGAAATAGTTATTCCAATTTAAACAAGCATTCTAAACAGTTTTTTTTTTCCTGGTGTACTCATCACAGAATGATTATAATTCAAATTTATCAGGAATAAACACACCACACACACACACACACACACACACACACACACACACACACACACACACAAAGTTGGAAATGGGTTAGAGAAAGAAAAAATGCAATAGGGGCCTGTTTGTCAGCAGTTTTAGACCTCTAACATTTTGGAGGAGGAATTTCCTCTCTCACGCTGGTTTGAGTCAAGACCCTATTGAACTTCAAATAGGCAACCAGCCAACCCAGCAATAAATGCTACACTGAAGCATCTCTTAGATCTAGGTCATAAATTCTGACTCTCAAAGTTAATTTCCTCCCAAGGTTAGGTCTATACAACCCAATTATCTAGATAATTTAGATTGTAAAATGTGCTTGAACTGCATAATCTATGAATTGACAAGTAAGTGAACATTTATATGTAAGCTATTCAAGTCTTCTTGTAGTCCATCAGGACATATATCTTGGACAGACACTGAAAATAGACTATGAACTGTGCTCAGAATCTAATTGGGTAAGGAGAACATGCTGCATTGCTTTTGGAAATTGTGCTGTGCTTTTAATGACCCCAGGATTCTCCCTGGATCAAAGACCCATCTTTTTAATAACATAATTTTTCTGGTGATAGTCTGTTTGCTATGCATGGACAATCACAGCCTCAGAAATATTAAAGTAGAAGGTTACTCAAAGGACAAAGAGTAAGTACATAGTGAATGTACACAGGCTGCAATATATTGTCCACAGAAAGCATAAAGAGTAATATCAGATTATGTATGGATGTCCAGGAAAAAAAAAAAAAAGTTGTTTCACTCACATAAGAGTTACCCAACAGATTGACCATGTGCTCCATACACATTCAGGCAATTATCCTGAATTTAAAGGGAAAACTTTGAAAGTTTTCTTAAGGGAGCAGAGATAGGGAATTGATGAAGTGGCTCAGAATGGACGAGCATGAATGCATTGTGATATGCACTATTGGAGGGAACACCCACATCGACAAGATCACATATTCATCTTAGGTAAAGACACTGATGGAATAATGATTTGAATTCTACCTGGTGGAATGTAGAACTGGCTCAAGGGAATCAGCTTTTGACTAAATTCTCTCTCCCTTAACAAAAAACTGGGTATTTCATGATAAAAAATAAAATAAAATAAAATTCATGATTATTTTACTTAAAAGTAGAAACATTATAGAAAGTCTTACTTTAGGAGAAATCATAACTGCTGTGTTGCTCTATGAAAATAAGACATATTGTGAATTAGTTGTTTTGAATTTGAATTTGAACTCTTCTGTCAAAAACTCCCAGACTCTGGGATTTTGATTCTCTAGCACTGCTGACTTTGGTCCGAATGTTTATCCATTCATTTTTTCAGATCTCTAGTCGTTTGTTTATTTTGGCCAACCTCTTGCAGCCAGAGACTTCCTACACCCTGCCATCTGGCACTCTCTCTGGTTTCATTCCCACAGGCTAGTCATGAGGAGAAATCTCAGAGGAAGTTGATCTGCTTCAAGACCCAGAGTTGGCCTCCTGAGTTCTTGTGCCCAGGTGTCTGTGCAGCAAAGACGGTCTTTAAGTGGACTCTTTATTAGAGATAATTTTTCAGATTCATTACAAACACAGCATGAACTCTGATCTTTGTGATGAGCTTAAATTTTCAGAAATGAAATCATTTAATTAGTGCTTTCTCCTTTTATGGGTTACTACCAAACATCATCTTCTGTCATCCATCAAACTTATAGACCTTTCTCAGGAAATTCAGGGTTAGTACAGTTTCATCTGTTTTAGGTTACAATTTACTTAGCTTTCCAGAATATATTTATTAAATAGTTAAAGGAGATTTAAATGAATCATTGTGTTATTTAGATCCCAAATAAATAATTGACCTTCAGCCAGACTTGCCCTATTCATTGTTCCTTGAATGTATTTTGTGAAGGATCACTCCTCTGCCTTTATATGCACCTATGATATCTTCTACCTCTCTAATCTATTTGGAGCTTGCTTATCTAACCTTTAATTCCTTGTACTTTTTAAATTTATTTCACCTCCTTCTTGAAACTTTCCCTAACTACCCCAATCCACAATGATTTTTCTCTTCCTTGAATTACAAAGAATATTTATGTGCTTTTTATTTTATTTTGCCTTAAACTGTTGATTATTATAGGTTCATAGATTTAGAGCTAGAAGGAAACTCGAGATCACCCAGTCATTTTAGAAATGAAAAGACTGAGACCCTGAGAGAAGTGATTTATCTAAAGCCAAAGACTTAATAAATAACTAAATTGAGATTTAAACCCTAATATATTGATTTTAAACCCAAAGCTCTTCCTATTGTGTGTCTTTTCATATCTGTGTGACTTTGTCTCTACATTTAGATTCTAAGCTCTTTGAAAAATAGAAGCTATATATATAGTTTTCATTCCCCATTCTGATCAGTGCCATAAGTATTGTAGATACTCTGTACACTCTCATCATTTCTTTACCTTTGATTCTGCCTCTGTCTTTGTCTCTGAGTATCTGTCTCTTTGACTGTCTCTCTGCGTCTGCTCTGTCTCTGCCTGTTTTTGTGTTTTTCTCTTTGACTCTCTTTCTGTCTCTGTATGCCTCTCTGTCTCTATGTGTCTCTCTTTCCATTACAAATTGAACCTCCAGATTTTCTTCTTGAACTGTTGGGTTTTCCCTTCCTAATTTGGTAGCCTAGGGTCTACCTAGTGAGCATAGTCTTATAGGTATACCTGTGAGCCTGAAAAATGCCTCACCAATCCTTCAACACTTATCATTATTATAGCTTGCAGTATCATAAGAATTATGCATCTAATAGCAGGGAGCACCAGGATCATGAAACACTGCCACCTGTAATAATATAGTTGCAGCTCTTTAAATGGATGGGGGAGGTGTGGTATTCTCCAACTTCAAAATGTGGCAGAGTGCCATCAAATTAAGTATAGAGAATTGCTCATGGTTGCCAACATTCTGTAATACCTGTCTTCCATCCCTCTATGCTGCATCTCTGCTCTTCTATTTTCTGTTACTTTAAATGGGGACAGATTTAGCCTATGTTGTCCACCTTGAAGTCGGTTTGATGCCTTTAATCTTTTGCTCTGTATATCCTGTTGCTCTGGATCCAGGCCATGATTTATCAATCCTAAATATAATGTGGACCCCCAAAATTGTTCATCATGACCCATAATGGTTTTCAGAGCCTCAGAATAATAGTTCTTGTAATCCCAAGGATCACAAGTTTAAGTCTGGAAAAGACCTTCTAGAGGCAATTTAATCCAATCCCCTCATATTATAGCAAAATTATATAACTAGTAAATTATGAAGCCAAGTTTGGAACCTGGATCCTTTGATTTCAAATCTCATATACCATAATCCCCTCTAGGGACTGGGAACTGAAGAAAAGGAAAAAAAAAACAAAAGTAGGAGCTGCAGGATACAAGGAGAAAAGGAATGAGATCAGTATTTTCAAATTTCTAGATTTTAAGAGGGACTTAATAATTTAGAAAACCAGAAAAAAAGCAACAATAAAATTTCAAACACTGTCAGTTTTTGTCTGTGACTTTCTGTACTGCTAATGTGCATCCAGTGTCTCTTCTGGCAAACTTTATCTCTCTAATCCCATTCCTGACTCTGCTTGGGTAGAACAAGGCCAAAGGTAAAGTGTCGGTATTGGAGGGTGTAAAGAGATTGGACTGGACTAGATGAGTCCTTAGCTTCTTAAAACCATGTTTATCACCCTACAAGACAGGGTATCCCAGAACTTTAAGTACAGTAGTAAATACCTTAAAATGAACCAAGACTTTGGTGATACTCAGTTTATTGATTCAGGTTCTTTCTTGTCCTCTCCAACATTTCAGAAGAAGACTGGCATGGTTAAAAAATGTGTTGGACTTGGTATTAGGAGACTTGTGCACTCAGATAATTACTCATTGTATGCTCAATGGAAAGTCATAGTATTTCAGATTTAATTTTCTCATCTATAAAATTAGTACAATAATAATCATATATCTATCTCACAGAGTTGTTTTGAGGACTGTACTTTGTAAAGCTGATAGTACTGTGTAAATGTGAGTTACTATTTAGCCTACAGATTAGTACTAATTGGGATAATTAAATTTTAATACAAATGTTTTATTGAAAATGTTACTGGATGAGAAGAGCCAGGTAGAATCCTTAGTAGGCTTGACAGAGTCATTCCTCATTGACTCTTTGTGTACCTCATTTTCATCATTTTTGGAATGATGGTAATAATAATTGTTCAGTCTCCCTTGTAGATCTGTTCCAAGAAAAAATGCTATAGGAATGAATAAGAACTAGGTATTTGTGAATTATACTGACAATGATGGTTGCTTTTAGTTGTAGTAGATAGCACTAACCAGTTCACAACTGGCTCAGAAGAAGGCCAGCATTTTCCATCTATTCACCTGTGGGTCTTTGAATTCATTATTTATTGACTTTAAACATTCATTTAAAAAATTTAAGTTTCCAATTAGCTCCCTCCCTGCAACTCTTCCATTACCCATTGAGAAGAACATGCTATCAATTATATGCATGTTCATGTATTTATTGAATTTCCATAAGAGATAGTCTGCTTACCCTTATTAATTGATTCTAAAACAAACTTGGCATTGAAAGAAACAATATTATAGAAGGATCTAGCTCCACAAGAATAATGTTATTTATGTTACAAATGGACAATCAGCTGGCAATCAGCATTATGGTGCTTTTAAAAAATAATGTATTGGGTGTTCATCTGAAATTACATTGGTTGGAGATAAAGTCATTTAAATATATTTGTACACACCAAGCCTTAAACCTTCCCTTAGACAAGAAGAAATATGATTCTAGTGTTCAGGCTGTTTATAATTCAGTCAGTCAATATGTATTTACAATTTATTAAGAGCCAATTATGGGTCAGACACTGTGCCAAGTACTGAGGATACAAAGAAAAGCAAAAGACAGTGAATGTTTGCTCTTAGAAGTTCACAGTGTAATAGGGAAATCAACATGCAAATAACTATGTTCAAAATAAATTATATACAGGATAAATCAGAAATTATCAACAGAGAGAAGACACGAGAATTAAGAGGGATGGTAAAAGACTTCTTATGGAAGGTGGGATTTTTAGCTAAGACCTGAAGGAAACCAGGGGTGTTCAGAAGAAGAGATGAACAGGAAAAACATTCCAAGCATGGAGGATAGCCAGTGAAAAATGCCCAGAATTGGGGGATGGAGTTTCTTGTTTGAGGAAAGGTTTAGCTAGAGAGACAAAACTCATATCCCCAAAACGCTCAGGACAACTAGGTGTCACTAGCACAAGCAGTAAAAATGACACTGAATTTACAGTTAGAGGACCTGGGCCCAGCCCTAAATATGTGATCCAATTAACTTCTATGAGAGTTCAGTTAATGAAGAGATTGGTCTCTAAGGAGTAGAGTTTCTGAAGTACTTCGAGGAGTTAGAATATCAGCCACATCTAACATTGTCTTGATTTCAAGTGCTTCCAGGACATAATTTGGGCAAATATAACCTCCCTGAGGGCATGAACTATTTCTTTTTCTTTAGTATTCTTGGCATGTAGGATTGAATTTTTCACATAAAAGACAATTAAAAGTGCTTTTTAACTTGAATTACTAAAAATAGTAGTAGGATCCTTTAAGATCTACAGGTGGCAGGCCATTTACCTTCCTGGGATTTACTTAGACAAGGGGAGGGAGATGATGAGTATGGAATGTGCAGAAGTGGTGGCTTATTTACAGCTAGCTTCTTAGACCTTTAAGTCCTTAAAGGGGAAAAAAGCCCATTGTGATGTGTTGAGAAAAGAGGTAAACTTGCAGGCTAAGTGAAGAGGAAGTAGCAACGTGATTTCTTCAATTCCTCAGGCCTCAAAGTAGGATCTCCTACAGTCCCATATAGGTTAGGTCAAAGATCTATTGAATCAGGAAGCCATAAAATTTGGATGTCATAATTTTGGGATGAAAAGGAATATCCCATTTCTAGTGGAAAATATCTAAAGTGTCTTCTTCCTGAGGCAAGAATGACATTTTTCATTGTTGGAGGCCATGAGTTTTCTGGCTGGAAGAGGGAGCTCGGTCTACTTCAAGTATCCACTTAGTAGCTCTATTATTTACTGCCTTGGACAAAAGTAACTGTGATCTTGAGTAAGTCATTCAGACTGTTTGGGTTTCAGTGTCCTTTGCAAAATTAAGATGTTGGACTAGTTCAGCTCTAAGGTTCCTTGCATCTTTAAATCTGATCTTATAACACCTTTCACACCTCAGCCCTCTTGCCTCTGCAGTTTTCTAGCTGGATTAATTATCATGACTGCCTCTCAACCTACTTTCAGGAAGGCAAGCTCTCCTAGTCCTTTCTCATGACCTCACTACCAGAGGATCACTTGGTAAAGCCTTAGGTTGCCCTTTAGTATCTACTTGCCTTACTTGTCTAAAAAGACTGGGCTAAAAACAATGGGTCAGATGTAGAAATATTCATCCCTAATGACCTCAGAGTTTCATTACAAACAGGCCAGGTAAAATGAGCCACCTTCCATCAGGTGACTCCTCCATCAAAGAATTGAAAACTAGTAACATGACCAAAGAAAAATTCATCTAATTAAAAGTGATTTCCTGATGCAGAGGACAAAACCCAGGCAGGTTACAGAACTGGCAGGCTAAGCATTGACTTGTTCAATTGCTTTAGAATGAGACTGAACAGAAAGCAAGGCCCCTGATCATGAGGAACAAACTGCTTAGGTTTAAGGGCTAAGAAAACAATCTATCTAATGTATCAGAAAATGTTTTTTCTAGCAACTTTTAGTTAGAATCGGTGATTACCTCCTGCAGAGCTCTGTGACCTCATCCTTCTTTTCTGCCTTCCCAAACTATATATATAGGATTTTCCCTATTGTAACTTAACATATGGTTTACAGCAAGGAACCCAGAGTAGTCCTAGAAATGAATATCAGCTCATGTTTCAGACCTCATACTCAGGTGAATAAAGAGGAATGGTCTTTGTTTCTTAGGAAAACAAGAGTCCAGAATAGTGTTATATGACCTTGATATTTTAAATAAGGCAAGACTTTTTTTTTTTTTTTTCAGAAATGTCCACACATTCTCTGGATTGGTGGAAGCAACTGATGACTGAAGAAACAAACACCTGAGAAAGTAATTTTCATCAGGATTTAAAAAAAAAATTAAATATGTAAAACCCTCAATTTCTCTATTTGAGCCAAATCCAAAATCCAATTTTTTAAAAAGGTTTCAGTGTTGGGTAGATGTTACTACAGAAGAAAAATAACTATATTTTGGTGCTGGGAAATAATTATGGAATCATCCATTTTAATTCTATCATATATATGACAAGTAAAGAAACTGAGACTCACAGAAATTATGTGACTGTCATAGACATAGTAAGTAACAGAGTTAAGCTTCAAACCTAGGTCCTCTGACTTTTATATCAATATAAATATAAGACTTTTTTCACTGGGCCATTCCATAGAAAAGCAACAATGCCAGCTCTTGCTTCTTATCAAAAACAAAACACAACACAACATCAAAACCAAAACCAAAAAAACCAAAGAGTTTAGATATATTAAATAGTTGGACCTTAGTTAATTTATCTGTTTGTCTAAAAGAAATTATGCAGCAAAGGATATCTTTCTTCTCATTTGTTACTAAATGATAGTACTTACCACTTAAATTGCCTCTATCTATCCATCCATCCTACACTCATATTTCGAAGATAAGAAAACCGGCTTAGAAAGGTTAAATGTCTTAGGCTATACAGATAGTAAGTGACAAAGCCAGAATTCCAAGCTAGATCTTATTTGAGGTCCAGATTCTTTCCAATGATTCATTTTCGCAAAGGAACAAGTACTTGGAACACAGACCTTCTTAGGGAATAGCTTAAGTTGCCTCTGCTTTTTTCCTTCTCTCAAATAAGTCAGCAAAAACCTGGCTTTGTGTCCCCCATCTTCAGGTTGTGGCAAAGAGTGTGTGTGGTCCTTTGAAATCTTGATTTTCTGAACGTGTTTTGTTACTTCGCTGTTGAAATAGAATACCATTTTCTTTCTTTGTTTTTGGTTGCTAGGCTTCCATATCCTAAGATAGTTGCATAAGCTTTATCATGCTCAGCAGAGTGCTGGATAATAGCATTTTGGGAGGGATTTTTCGTCAATTGAAATATTTGTTGAAGTGAATCTGGAGATATTCGTGAGCCTTGAGCTATTGGCATCTATAGTGATGTTTTAGCAGAGGGGAGATGAGTGTTAGCACCCACATATAGTACAAATGGTGACTAGGGAAAAATAAAAAAGATTGAACCTCTTTCTTGAAATTTCTTCATACACACATTGGTTTTCTATTAAAGATGTTAGTGTGTTTGGTGATCGTTTCATTGTGGAAAGAGCTTTGGTGGTTAGAATGCACTTTTGAATTATTTTTGCAAAATCTTAGATTGTTCTGAATATTGCCTGAGGCCATCCTAACTTGATGGGATCAGAAGAAGGAGGTGGTTGTTAAAAAAACCATCCAATCTGGGGGATCTGGGATGATTTCCCACAATAAATATTTTTAGCTCATTCATAACTCTCAGGAATGTTAGTATTTTGGGCAAAGTATGCCTAAGGGACAAACGAACTAGAAACAATCCTATAAGATAGGCAGGACTAATTGCAAACCTGCTCAACAAATGGGCCAACACAGGTACAAAAGGTTTTTCTGAAGTTGTTGCTGGTTATATTCCTAAAGTGACTCCAGAAGCTTGAGGCTCAGACATCTGCCCTAGCTCACTTGATATCACTAGTTGGAGCAAAGTCCACATCTGGTTTCCAATCCCTTTCTTTTAACCCTACAATTTGGTCATATTCTCAGCTAGGTTTCACTAACTTTCTCCCAGGATCATTGAAAAAGTATTTGCAGAATGATTTGAATATAGGCCAGATTTTCTTAGTTGGCACCGACTTAAAAGAGATTTGGATGTTAATTTTTTTTTCCTCTCCCATCCACAGCAGATCAAAGGAAAAAAAGAAATACTAGTGTGTATATGTGTGTGTTTGGAGCAGATGGGTGGTACAGTGGATGGAGTACTGAGCCTGGAATCAGGAAGACATTTTCAAATGAGTTAAAATCTGGCCTCAAGACACTCAATAGCTGTGTGACCCTGGTCAAGTGGTCAATACTTAACCCTGTTAGCCTCAGTTTCCTCATCTGTAAAATGAGCTGGAGAAGGAAATAGCAATCTACCCCTGTATTTTTTTTTTTTTCACAAGAAACCTTCAAATGCAGTATTAATGAGTCAGCCATGATTTTGTGTGTGTGTGTGTGTGTGTGTGTGTGTGTGTGTGTGTGTGTGTATGTATTCCAGTCCTGGCTCCCCTACTAATAAGCCGTCAGATTTTGGGCAAGTCATATTGGCCTCCCTAAGTCTCAATTTTCTTATTTATAAAATACTATCTTTGATTTTCTGTTCAACTGAAGTTGATGTCTAAAACATATACTGACATTGTGATGATTTCTAAGATCCCTTCCAATTATAACACTTGACACTTTAGAAACTTAAGGTATGCATTCTGATTTCATGGTTTATGGCTGCTACAGTGAAAATTATGATGACAATTTGGGTATACTGATTTTTTTGTGCACCCAGAACTTATAACATCTAGGCTCTTTATTCTTCCTATTTGATCTCATTCCTGGTGATTTTTTTTACTGAATGACCTTCTGAATTCCTTTAGAATAATGCAGATTCAAAGCTGAAGAGGGAGACTCGGTGGATAATGAGGTCCTCCAAGTGTACCTGCTTGCAGAGTACATTGTACATGTTGCATCATGTCTCATGAAAGAGACCTCTAATTTCTCAAAAAGAGTTTGGTCTGATATCCCAAAAAGGAAAGCCTGAGTGGTTGGAAAAGCCTACCATCTCAGTCACCTGCTCATCCTGGAATGTTTCTCCAATAATGATTTTCCACATGTGTCTATTTACCAAATTATGATATGTAGTTAGATGGACAAGATAAGAGTTTTTCCATCTCTATGTATTTATGAGACAACAACACAAATGTACAACTAGTTGGATTGAGAATTAAGCAAGAAGGAAGACATGACTGACTTGCTTTTAGAAAATTGAAAAGCTCTTTTAATGATCTTAAGCTTTTTTCCTTTTGGAAAAAACATAAACACCTTTTTAAAAGTTATTTTTTAAAGAGGAACACATGCTTCTGTCCCTTAAAGGATAGTAGAGCTCCTGCTTCTAAGAGTAAATGTTTTTTTTTTTTTTTTTTTTTTTCCCCTGAGGCAGGGGTTAAGTGACTTGCCCAGGGTCACACAGCTAGGAAGTGTTAAGTGTCTGAGATCAGATTTGAACTCAGGTCCTCCTGAATTCAAGGCTGGTGCTCTATCCACTGCAGTAAATGCTTTTTAGTTAAAAGTTAATAAAAGGGGGCACATAATTGCCCCCTACCTTCTTAGGGATGATTAAAAGTAGATTTTTTAATCTTAAAAAGTGATTTTCCATTAAACATTTGTGAAACTCTTTGAGATCTATGCAGAAAATCTGTCAATGCCAAGAATTATGAGAATCCAGAGTTTGCTACTGTTGGCCCCGTGCTAGGACATGCTTATCAGATAACAAGTATCTACCATTATCAGCCACGCTGTACAGAAAGCCAATGAACTATTATTATCTCAGCACATTGTCCATCTGTCACGATCTGCAGGGTCCTATTCATATGCAATTTATCCTACATAGTGCCAAAGACATTTTAATGTTTTGCTTTTTCTTATAAGATGGTAGAGCAAGTTAGGACACATGTTATATAATACCACCACCTTCCTTCATAATGAACAACTTCTATGGTAGGGTTAAGGAGACGACAATACAACCAGGCCTTTGCCAGCCTCTCCAAAGCTGTGCCAATGCACCTGCAGAGAGCTCTGAAGGCAGTCTGCAAAAGCAAGAGTGCTCATTATGTCCCATTGTGTAAGATGTCAGAGAAGCTTTCCAGGACAGATAGAACTGAAAAAAAAAAATTCTTTTCTTTGTTCCTTCTCCAGATTTAATCCAAAGACTTTCAGTTCTGGGGAATTGTTCACCAACTGTGCCTCTGAACCTCTGCCTTTCACTTTCACCTGCTTTGAGAAATTTGATCTACTCCAACAGGGACATGAAATATTCATCACTGCTCCTAAAGATTGTTGTCCTGGGACTGCTCAGGGTTAAATTAGGAGAGATTCCTCAAGCCGATTGATTGTACCTCAAAAGCACTTGTCCAAGATATTTCTTGGCAAAGTCAGAGTGAATTATTTTTAAACTATTTCATTAAAAAATCAACATAGAACTTTAGTAATAAATTAATTTTTATGCAAAAAAGTATCGCAATAATCTTGTAGCCATTATTCTTAGTTCGGAAGTTCTTAAATTATTGTGGTAAAACTTAAAGTACTTTATTTCAATGTAGTTGGTTTCCTATGTAATTCTAATTATTTTATCTTATGCAAGTAAAACATTATTCTGAGAAGGGTTTCATAGGTTTCATTAGACTGCCAAAGAGGTCCATGACAAACAAAAAGCTTAAGAACTCCTGTTATGCTGGAAATATAAGGTCTGATGCTAAGCAAAGTGAGTAGAACCAAGAGAACATCACATGTAGTAGCAACAAGATTATGTGATGATCAACTGTGATGGACTTGGCTCTTTTCATCAATGAGGTGATTCAAGACAATTTTAATAGACTTTTCACCTTTTCTTAGTATTGTTTGTTTACTTTTTTTTTCCTTGTAGTTTTTTCTCTTTCACCTTTTGATCTGATTTTTCTTGCATAGCATGACCTATATGGAAATATATTTAGGAAAATTGCACATTTTTAATCTGTAGTGCATTGCTTGCTATCTAAGGGGAAATGGTAGGATGGAGAGGAAGAGAAAAATTTGAAACACAAGTATTTGCAAAGGTTAATGTTGAAAACTATCTTTGCATGTACTTGAAAAAAGAAAAAAATTATAAAAAACATAAAAGAACTTGTGTTGAGATCTCATCCTTTATCCATTCATTCTCATTCCCTTTTAAAATAATTTTATGTTTCCAATAGACAAAAATATAATTTATTTTCATCTCTTTGCTGTTTTTTTTTTTTTAACCTTGTAACTGATAATACCCATTTACTTTTAATTGGAGATACGAACATGTATTTACTGCCAGAGGGAACTTCAGAGACCATCTAGTTCAAACTCCTCATTTATGAACTAAGAATAATGGCTACAAGATTATAAAATGGGTAACATGAAGTTGAAAGATTAAACGACTTGCCTGTGATCACCTAAAAGTGTCAGAAACACGATTTGAACTTAGAACCTCTGACTCCAGAGACAGTGCTCTCTTTCCATTGGTTGGTATATATGCTGTATTCAATGTTTCATAAGATTTATAGAGAATATAAAAATTGGAAGGAACCTTAAAGGTCAACCATTTCTTGAAGTATAAAAACATAATCCACAGCACTTTTACCCAATCCCACCCCTTGCGTTTCGGATGAATATTTATCCAGCCTTTGCTTAAATCTTTTCTATTAGCACTGGGTTGGGAGGCAGGTTGTAAAAGCAGTGTGAGACCTAAAACACAAGCCATAAGCTAGATAAGCATGAATGCCAACATTAAGAACAGGCCAGAATAGGCTAGAGTATTCTGGAATCTGATGGACCTGGATTGTTAAGATCCATTGTTAAATTTTCACCTTGAGCATTTAGAAATTGGCAAACATTACAAGTTAGGGCTTGGTCTTATTTTTTATTACCTAGACTTAATAGACTTCTGGATAAAGTTCTCTAATGAAGACTAAATAGAAGTATTGGTAGGGAAAGAAGGCGGAGAAGAAATTTATTTATATTTATATTGATTATATATTTAAAAGAAATAGCAAATTGTACATAATAGATTTAGTTTCTTGTGCAATCATCCTTTTAAAAATTATACTCTTATTGAAATGCTTGTTTTATTTCATCAATTAAAAATACAATAAATAAAAAATGTATTGAGTGTAACTCTCTCCCCTCCTCCAGCCTGTTGTTAAATATTTTCCCATACATATCTGTTATAAGAAACCAGAAAAGGGCTGAACACACTGCACTGGGTTAGATATAAAGACTACTCATGACCTAGGGAAAAAGACTCAGAGATTGGGAAGTCAGTAGGAATAGAAGGTAATTGTCACATAGGTAGGAATATAAGCCAAAGTCAACGAGACTTAACCAGTGAAATAGTTTTATGGGTTTTCTGTGGTTGCTGTAGGGTGGAGAACAGGGAATGAACAAAATCCTATCTGGCAAAGTCTGAGCAGTATCTCATGATTAGTAAATAACAGAGTATTAGGAGCAAATCTTAAAGTCATCTAGCTAGCCCCTAATCTATGCAGCAATTTCTTCATCATCCTTCAGATAGTCATTTGGCTTCAGTTTGAAGACAATATTCAGAGATAGTCTATTGCATCTTTGAATTGCTTCAATTGCTAAGAGATTCCTCTTTATATCAATCTAAAATGCTGACATTGTCTCTTTTTTTTTTTTTGAAGAGGGTATTAATTTTTTTTTTTTAACCATTGCCTAGGAAGTATTTTTTCTTTCAGCAGTAATTGTGATTAAAAAGAAAGGAAGGAAGGGGAAAAAAGAAAGGAAGGAAGGAAGAAAGAAAAGAAAAGAAAAAGTTGCAGAATGATTTAATCAAAAGATCCATGGATAGAAGGGCTTTTGAACAAGAAAGAAAGATCAGTGCAACTAGAATTAGAAATGAAGGAGCTCAATGTGTGTGTGTGTGTGTGTATGTTGGGAATATTTATAGCAAATATTACTAATAAAAGTCGGATATACAAAGCATATAAGGAATTGATAAGATATATAAAAATGTATTTCTTTGCTTGATGATGGCCTTGGTATGGAAGTATGAGATTTAAGAAAGTTTCTTTATTGCTGAACAGAAATTTTTACCCAGAGTTCAAACATGGACTGCAGTGTTTGAAACTGATATTAGAAGAGAATACTGACAGAATTCACCTTCATGAAAGCATCATTTGAGATGTTAGATGGACATATCTGCCTTGGGATAACCTTCTCCCATCTTGCTCCTGGGCACAGGAATCTAAGCATCAATTCCTTTACAAGAGCTGATAGGAATTTTGAGTGGTGCCATCTGAAGCTACCAATCAAAGAACAGGATGGTAAGCCTTGCCTTTTTTTTTTTTTTTAAATGATTAAATTATTCCCTCTTAGAGCCAAAATTGATGAGATCAAGCTTCAGACAATGCTCATTCCCCCTTACTTCTTTCCCTCGATAGTAATAAGTCTTTTGCATCTCTTCATGTGAACTAATTGTCCCATTATACCTCCCCTTTCCTCTTTTTCCTTTTTCCGTCCCTTAACATCTTTTTCTTTGATGTCATCATATCAGAGTCCATTTACAACCACATCCTCAGTCCATGTAATGCTCTCCTCTGTCTTCCCCAGTGACAGATACAGTTCTCAAGAATTACAGATATTGTTTTTGAGCCTTGCCTTGAATACACCAGTCCTCAACACTTTTCTCCTTCTCCAACACTGGCAGAGGAGTAATCCTCTGTTAAAAGTCCAACCTATCCAGATGGTATTTCTTCTCCATTATAGCATGGGGAAGAATTAAGGCAGAGAAGTCGATTTTCCCCTCCTCAGATACCAGCTGTAAGTACCAGTGCTCACACTTTGTTACCTTGACCATAATCCTTTAAATTACCCTGAATGATTTAATGAGCAAAAGTTGGTGTCTAGCAATCCCAAAAGTGATTCAGAATAAATTTAGAAAAAAATTTGCCTTTAAAAAGACAGGAGACATTCCTCTTTCAGTATGAGAAGTAGAGAGGTCCCAGGAGAAAAACACCAGAGGATGAATAAACCTAAACACCTGTAGGGATTTCCTTGTAAACATTGCCAGAAATGGTAATAGCCAAGCTAAACAGATTCTTTCTATGAATTCATCAGTTTCAGTAATGTGGAACTTGTTCTTAGAGAGAACTGTGGGAGAAAGTTGAAAGAGGAAGAACATTCGTCCTGGTGTATTGTGTGGAAAAAGGTTAGTGAGCAGTCAGCTTGGTTCCCCTGCCATTTCTCCTCTTCCCTCCAGAAGGATAGGGAATTGGGTGGCAGATAATGCTGTTAGGAAACTGAGGAGTAACCCAGATACAGATATTTATGAAGTATGCTTGGTAAGACTGTTGCATGACAAATAGGAAGTTTCAATGGCTCTATCCTTTACCTATTATTAAAGGGGGCTTAACCCCAAGCTCATATCCCACAAACTGTTTGAGAATTTCTTATAATTCTTTCCCCCTTAGGGAAAAGGACAGAATTTAGGGAGAGAAACTGATGTTGTTCACACCAATGGATTGCTGAATGAATCAGTCCCCTCATTTCTCTTTCCATAAATGAAAGCAAATTCTTCCCTGGTATAATTAATAACGGTAGCAGGTAAAGATGGAGAGGGCACTCTTTTTGACAGTTTTCAAATGAAGAGATACAAGCTATCAACAATCAGGAAAGAATGCTTTAAATTACTAATAATTTTAGAAATGCAAATTAATACATTTTTTTTTACATTATATTGATCAATTTGGCAAAGAAGACAAAAGGGGAAAAATGGCTTATTTTATTTTATTTTTTTTTTAGGAGCTATGGGAAGGAAAAAAAAAATACTAATGCCCTGTTAGTGGATCTGTAATCTGTGAATTAGTCCATCCATTGGGGAACGCAATTCAGAACTACACTCTCACAGACACTAAGTTATACATTACTGGATCTGTACCCAAAAGAGGTGAAAGACAAATGGAAAGGATCCTATGTACATTCTATATACATGCTCTCTATATTTCCTTATGAATCATGTTGGGAGAGATAAATCAGAACAAAAGGGAAAATCAAGAAAGGAAAAAAAAACCCCAGAAGAAATAGAAAAAAAATGAGCATAGCATGTGTTGATTTACATCCAGTTTCCCTAATTCTTTCTCTGAATATAGATGGCATTTTCCATCTAAAGTTTATTGGGATTGCCTTAGATCATTGAACTGCTGAGAAGAACCAAGTCTGTTATAGTTTTCTCAACGGTCATTTCTATGTAGACAAATCCATATATACATTCTTTAGCTCACTCCTGAGATCTAGTCAGCTATTTCCAACCTGATGTCCTATAGACTTCTCTAACGTGTCCAAAATAGAACTCATTATATTTTCCCTTTAATCCTTTCCCTCTTTTTAGCTTCCCTAATACTATGGAAGGCAATATCCTCTCAGACCCCAAAGCTTACAACCTTAATGTCATTGATATCTCATTTACACCCTGTATATTCAACCTGTTACCAAGTCTACCTTAACAACATACAGCTAACATTCTATTGCTGTCCCTCTTTACCTCTTGCCTTAATTATTGTAGCAGTTTTCTAATTTCTCTCCTTGCCACAGGTTTCTTCCTGTCTAATCCATCTTCCACTCAGCAACTAACTAACTAACTAACTAACTAACTAACTAACTAACTAATTAGCTCTCTCTCTCTCTCTCTCTCTCTCTCTCTCTCTCTCTCTCTCTCTCTCTCTATATATATATATATATATTTTTTTTTTTTTTAATATTTTAATAGTTTTTATTTACCAGATATATACATGGGTAATTTTACAACATTGACAATTGCCAGACCTTTTGTTCTAATTTTTCCCCTCCTTCCACACCCCCCCCCCCAGATGGCAGGTTGACCAATACATAACATGATATTTTTAAAGCACAGATAGGTCTAATCATGATTTTCCTACTCCTACTTGGTAGTCTAGTAGCTTCCTCTTACCTCTAAGATCAAATAAGATAAACTCTTTAGACATTTAAGCCCTTTTACAAACCAGCCCTTTCTACCTTTACAGTCTTGTTGTACTTTACTCCTCTCCATATGCCTCAGTGAATCTAGCTTTCCTGTTGTTCTTTACACACTTGACCCAACATCTCATGTCTTTGTGTCTTTTCACTGGCTGGCTGCCATATGTGAAATGCTCTTCCTTCTTACCTCCACTTTATTGCTTCCTGGCTTTCTTTAGAACTTAGTTCAGGGACAGCTAGGTGGCACAGTGGATAGAGTACCAGCCCTGAAGTCAGGTGGCACAGTGGATAGAGTACCAGCCCTGAAGTCAGGAGGTCCTAAGTTCAAATCTGGTTTGAGACACTTAACACTTCCTAACTGCATGACTTAACCCCAATTGCCTTAGCAGAAAAACAAAAACAAAAAACTTAGTTCAAATCTGATTTTCTGCAGAAGTCATTTCCAGGTTTTCCCCTCCCACCTAAACCCTTATAGCCCTATTTCTAGTTCCTTCCCTCTGAGGAAAATATACATTTACATTGTATAATGTATTGTTATGTACTATTTTTTACATGTAGTTTCTTCCATTAAAATCTGCTTTCCTTCAGAACAGACACCATGTTTTTCCTCTTTCCTTGTTTCCCTAGAACTTAGCTTAGGGTCTGACACATAGTAAGTGTTAAATAAATATTGCTGACTAATTGACAAATAGAGCAGCTAGATAGTTTTTCCTTTTTATGATATTTTTAGGATAGAATCTTAAGAATGGAACCATTAGATCAAAAAGTATCCTGACTCATTATTCTCTAAAATGTTCATATTGGTCTATAGGGATTAGAATACCTGTTTCTTCACAATCCCACCAATATTGGATTTTATCCCTTTTTAATATTTTTTGGGGACCATTTTAGTGGAGAGAAGACATTAACAACCGTCAAGAAGAAATAATATTATTTCCCCCATTTTTAGTATTTTAAGAATTCCAGCACTTATTTAGAAAACTAGTTGAGATTTCCCCTCCCACCATTAGATTATTCCATTCATTGAAACATATTTAGAATGAACAGCTGTTACATACAGCATCATGTTGTGGGAAAGGAAGTTAAAGAATGTATTTTACAATGCAAAATGGATGATGCTCTAGAATACTGATTGGTACTCATCTCAGCAGCAAATTCTCCTTCACATCTGCTGAACACACATATCAGTATATTTAAAATGTCATAACACTGTGCTTTCAAAATAACAGACTCCTGTTTCTCTGCCTCTCTATAGATTTTGACCCAATCTATAATGTTGTCTGGGTATTTTATTTGATGCTATATTATCTTATACATAACAATATGCTTTCTCCAACAAATTGTCACACTTGTTCATAGTCTGTCAACTATGAATTCTGACAGTAACATTGTTAACCTATGACATATGGGCCCACTCAGGTTGTACACACTGTCTGAGCTGAATGGATGGAATGCCATGCTTTTTCTTCTCCTCCTGCTGGGTACTGACCTAATTCTCTTAGGCAAAATTATCTTTAGAGCAGGATAAACTGGTAAAATCCATTCTACTGGAGAAAAATCTAAGAGTTTTTTCCCCTTTGGTACTAGATAAAACAGAGAGGTATATAAACAGGCCAAATATGTAATATTTCTGTTTTTGAAGATTATTGTGATGTCATCACAAAGTAAAATTATACTTGCTTTTAGCTTACAGTTATTATGTTTGTGACAAAAGACAATAAAAATATAAACTTTGTATTTATAGCCTTGATTAGTTTCAAACCATTTTTACCTTATTTTATCCTAACAGGCATATTATTCAAAACAGGAATGCATATTGCAGAATTGAAATAGACTTTATTGATCAGCTAATTTAATCCACTCTAATATATTTTACAGTTGTGGAAACTGAGGTCCACAAACATTAAGTGCTTAATTCAAAGTCATGAAGTGACTCAGTGGTAGGTCTGTGATTGATAGATGAGTCTTCTGATTCCTAATTCAGTGATCTTCCTTCTTACCATACTTTATGTTAACTTCCTATCCTTCTCCCTTCCGCTCTTCTCCAAACACTGTTTTTCTTTTTCTATCACACAGAAGGTTAGACTAAGAGAGAGATTCTACTGTATGTATTTTTTTACATTCAGGTCCTTTAGTTCTCAAGATCAGACAGAGAACCATGGAAAAAATACTGGACTGGCTGTTAGAATGTAATGATGACCTATAACAGATTGTGTGTTGCAAGAATCAAATGAGTCCTTAGATGCATAGCAATTCCCCAGGATGGGTGTTTGCTGAAATGGAAACTGGGCCCATGTGCCTGTCGAAGGTTTCTCCATGAGTCATGGAGAGCCTGGAGAAATAGGGTAGAAGAATCAGCAGCCTGGAAAACTGCAGCTGAGGTTCTGATTCAGTATTTGAAACTATCTGCTGATCTGTCACATTGAAAATAGTTCCCTTTCCTTTCCTTAGATACTGAGTGCTTTCTGTAATCATAATACTATTTCAAGTTGAGAAAACAACCCTAGAATCTGAAATGCCTTGGAGAGCTGAAACATTTGCTGGAGAAGGATTTAAAATTGTTGATCTTCTGGGTTCTAAAAAGATAGATTATACATCTAATAGTGATTATTTTATTCATTGAACTACATATTTTCTGCTCAGCCCTCAGCAATATCTTCTCAGGTATAAAGACTTGAATCTTTCAACACTGATCATTTTGTGTGTATTGCTTATAAGGTCATAATGTCATACTCCTAAAGGACCTCAGAAAGAAAACCCAGGTTTCACAAGGTTTGCAAGAATACATGTTGAAAACGATCTATGTGTGTGTTTTGAAAATAAAAAGCTTTATTAAAAAAAGAAAAAGGATTGTGGAGATCAAATATGGATCACAACTAGTATTTTCACCTTCTTGGTGTTTTCTTGATTTTTCTCATTTTTTTTTCCTTTTTGAGCATATTTTTCTTGTGCAGCATGATAATTGTGGAACTATATATAGAAGAATTGTACATGTTTAACATAAAATTGGATTGTTTGCTGTTTAGGGTAGGGAATGGGAGGAAAGGCAGGAGAAGAATTTGGAATACAAGGTTTTGCAAGAGCGAATATTGAAAACTATTTTATTTTTGCATGTATTTTGAAAATAAAAAGCTATTGTTAAAAACCCATTTTTCTGTTCTGTCTAGTGCTCCATCTACTATACTAAGGACTATATAATTCTTTATTGAGTATCTAGTCTGAGCTTAGTTCTGTACTAATTAAGCACAATGGACAGTTAGCTAGTACAGTGGATAGAGCACTGGGTTCAGAATCAAGAAAAACTGAATTCAAATCTGGCCTCCGATACTTCTTAATTATGTAATGTTGGGCAAGACACCTGTTTGCCTCCGTTTCCTTATCTGTAAAAGAAATGAAGAAAATAGCAAACCACTCTAGTATCTTTACCAAGAAAACTCCAAAAGGGGTCACAAAGAGTCGGACATGACTTAACATGACAAAAATAACAAAAAGTGAGGTCAGTGAGAGAGAAAGAAGTAGAAAACAGTCCTTGATATTAAAATCTTAATGTAGTAGGGATCCATCTTACAGAACAACTGATATATGTGGGGAACAGGTAGCTGAAAATCAAATTTTCAAACGGTGATTAAGTCTTACTATAGAGATCTGAAGATAATTTATTTTTATAACTCAAGATTCACTTTAAATTCCCCTTTCAGGAGGCCTATGTTGGTTCTCTCAGCTACTGGTGGCCTTCTCTAAAACTGCTTCCAATCTACTGTGTATGTATCTAATATGTATAGTAATTTAAATGTTATCTCCTTCATTAAGTTGTGGACTACTTAAGGGCAATGAAAGTGGGTTTTTTTGTTTTGTTTTTGCTTTTGCTTCGTTTGCTATCCCCAGTACTTAGTTCTGTGCCAGGCATATAGTGATCCATTAATAAATGCTTATTGACTCATTTACTCAACAGTAATGGAACTGTGATAGATAGTTATAAGATTGACCTCTTTGGACCTTTGGCAGCTTCTGACTCAGACTTATAGTGGAATGATAGTATCTTCCTTAACAGTAGCAAGGACAATATTGACCTGCCTATCAGTCTCTGAGCTGTAGAAGAGAGTAGGATTACAAATGAGTCTCTAGTCCTATTTAGTGATCTCTTTAGACAAGGATTAGTGGAGTCCTTGTCAGAGATTGATTACAGATGGGTGAGACAGTTTGAGGTATTCACTTTCCTTGGCTAATTTAGTTTTCCCCTAAAGATCACTGCAGAGTTAAATAGATTATCTGGGAATTGGGGAGGAAAGAATCTTAGGAAGAGGCCCTTTACTCCTGGGTTGATAACATGCATGAAGGAGAAGTAGCAGAGCAGTTGGTTGTTACCTGGTTCTTTCTAATGAATGGCAAAGGCTGATGGTGGTGGAGATATGAAAAAGAAAGCTCAGAGAGATTAAGTGGCTTTCCCAGACTGGAATTTAAACTTAGATCTTCCAAGTCCAAACACACTAGCTACTTAAACCATGCTGTTTCCCAGCAAAATAGGAAGTGTAATTTCTCACAGAGAAGGTCAGAGGCCAGTGTGGCTTGGAGTTTGTAGGAAAGAACTCATGGAGAAGGTGGAATTTGCATTGAGGCTTCTTGAAAAGGTAAGATCTGGATAGGCAGGGAGGAATCAAAAAGGCTTTCCAGGTATGGGCAAAGATTCAGAAACTGGACTAATCAAATTGTCTTTGAATATCTGCCTGATTCCCTTTGAGGAGAAGGAGGAGATTAGGTTATATTACTGCATCTATTATCATCCCTTCTGAGTTCTTAGATTAAAAATCCAAAGCCAAATAAAAGGAGAAATGGGGCTCCTGATTTCTCTCCAGTTCTTGAGTAGGTGTTGAATGTTCATGCTGCTTCCCCTTTTGTGGGAAAGGAGAACTTATGTTTATGACCCCAAAAAAGCCAGTTGAGTTAGTCTTCTCATTACTCTGCAAATCTATGTTTTCTATTGTCGTCCTTAGTATTTGAAAATGTTGCTTCAGGTGCTGTTAGTATGATGGTCTTGAGGGGGTGGGTGGTACAAAAAGTGACAATAGGAAAAGAAAGGATGCTGGATTAACCATCATTTAGTTTAACTGTCCTGGGAAGGTGTCCCAATGACTTGTTTACTGATTGTTTAGTGCTTTAGGGAGGTGGGAAGGGAGAAAAAGCAGGGTTCTTTCTCTTTGCTTAGACCTCCTTTCACATGAGATTCCTTATCTTGCCCTCACCCTTTTTGTCTAAGGACCCCAATTAGAACTGCTTTTTAGAGTGTCTTTATAAGATTTCTTCCTTGGTCCAGCTCATGAGGCACCTCCTACATCTGCTTTTTCTGATCACCTTTCTGGTCACTGTGATTTCTCTCTCCTGGGTTGGAATCTCAACTCTTTTACTTAAGACCTTAATTTTCTGAGTCTCACTTTCCTCATTTGTAAAATAAGAAGGTTGGATTAGATCAAGGGTTCTCAAAATGTGGTCTGTGGACCCCTAGAGGTCCCCAAGGTCCTTAAAAGTGACCCATGAAGTCAATACTATTTTCATAATAATACGATGTTATTTATATAACCCATATAAACAAAAGCTTTTGGGGATCCTCAATAATTTTTAAGAGAGTAAAGGTATTCTAGAACCAAAGACTTTGAGAATTGCTACATTAGGTGATCTTTTAAATTTCCTTTCCACTCTCAAATACTATATCTAAGTTACTTGCCTGGTAGTGTTGCTTAGTTTCTCAATTGTATGTTTTCTGTCTCCTTAACAAGACTATAAGCTTCTTGAGGACAAGGATCATTTCTTAAACTCTTTCCTATTTCCCATGCTACCTAACAGACCATTTTATGTATCTTACATTTAGCAAATCCCTCATAAGTTTCTGTTAAATGTCTTTTTTAGACCATTGCCTACTCTATTTCCATATGCCGTGGACTCATCACACAGCTGCTTGAGCATATGATCATCCCTTAACTTTTGCATGTCCTGACCAAAAGCACAGATACATCTCAAGAGAGATTGTCTATGCTATATTGGGAGCAGTGTAGCCTGTAGACACTGAATTGTTAACACTTCACAATTGGTTCCACTGAAAACTCTATTCTTTCCTTGGAAATAATGTGTGCAGGAAACCTTTCTATCTTATGTAATTTTAAAAATAACTGATTTTCATGACTGTGTTCTAACTGCATTTTTCAAATTTGACCATGGTTTTGATGAAATGAAAAGAAATGGCTGGTGATGAGTTGATTATATGACCACATTATCAAGTCTCATTTTGAATGCTGATCTTTTTTTCTGTGAGCTCGGAATGAGGCTGTGGGGATCCTGTGTTTTCACAGCTGTTCTGGACTCCAGTCTGAGAGGGATGCCACTTTTCCTCACACATTTGGTGACTTCAGTGTTGAGAAGATGGATATAAAACATTTTCCTCCCACACGTGGTCCTTTCCCAGAGGTCTTTTAATCTTTCAGTATTAAGTGAGGAGCCAAAAACATCAGGAAAAATGAATTTATGATCCAACATTGAGTCCTACCCTGTGGGTAAATCTGAATAATCCTATTAAGGTATGACTTCCTTTTTTGTGACATATTTGGTCACTGAACCATATTCATAGAGAATGAGAGCTGAAAGGAGCCTTGAGGGACTTGATAATCATTAAGATTCTTTTAGCTCTATGAACAGTTGTGATCTGTAGGTTTCGCTCACCCTCAGCCCCCAAATGAACAGTCATATCCTTAATCTAACAATCATCTCTAAATATTCAATCTCCATGATTCAGAGTGACACAATTCATCTGTCTTACAATAATCTCTTATCCTTCCAACTTTCCTTCTGATTTATTCCTCCTAAACACATTCTTTACCTTTGTTGTTACTTCTAAGCAGTCCACTAATTCCTTCTTTCTCAGTCCAATCACGCCTGTTCTATTCTTACTTCCTTTTTAAAAATAATCTTAACCCTAAAGTTAGCTCTTTCAATTTGACAATTATCATCTATCCTGGATCCTCTGTCACCTTGCCCTGTCACCACTTATTCCTTTCCAAACCCCATTCTACACCACTCTCGCTAGCTTCTGTGCTTTTATTTATTCTCAGTTACTGTTTGTATGTTGCTGAATGTAGCTGGAGGAAACAATTTGCAGGTCGATTATAAATTTATGGTAGCTGGTATCACCTTTCAGTCAACAAGCAATAAATAGATCACTTACTATGTGCCAGGCACTTGCTAAGTGCTGGGGATAAAGAGAAAGACAAAAACAAAACACAAAATCACCAATCTCTGTCCTCGAAAAACTTAACTTCTTATGGGGAAGACAACATATAAAAAAACTGGATGCCTACAAGATATATACAGATTAGATCAAGGGTTTAGAGGGATATAGATTAATCTTGGATCTGATCCATAGATAACAAAGGGGTCCATGCATAGTTTCAGGGGCTCCATGAAGTGGGATGGGAAAAAATTGTATTTTCATTTTCACTAATCTCTAACTGAAAATTATCATTGCCTTCAATTGTAAAACATGATTCTGGAAAAGGGTCCATAGACTTTACTAGACCATCAATGGATTTTGTAGCATGAAAAAAGTTAAGAACCCCTGGAATAAATGGAAAGTAATCACCAAATTTTTAGTCTTCTCCAGTGGACACACTATCAGACTTCCTCAGAGACTTCCAAATCTGCTCCTAGGATACCTGCCTCACTACCATCTTCGGTCTCTCTTTTAATCTAGCGTCTTGCCTCATATTCTACCAAGAAAAGAAAAATCCTCCCTTGTTTACACCTCCCTACATCTAATTCCAAATTCTTTCAAAATATTATCACATTCTTTTCCTTTTCTCCTCTCTCAGAAGAGATGTCCCTTCTACTTGCAGTACTTCTAGTACACTTTATTCTATCTTTTCTGCTTTCTTTTAGAGTTTGTTCCTTCCACATTCCTTCCTTTTTCTTATCTTAGTCACTCTTTATCTATTACATTCTACAAACATGCTTAGCGATCTTACTTCCTAAAACCTTTCACTTGACCTTACTCTTCTTTCAAGTTATCTTCTGCCATGGATCCTTCCTCTCAATACCAAGTGCCTAAAAAAGCCTATACTTTGCTTCTATTTTCTCATCCAGAAGTCAGTAAGCACTAAGTATAGTCAGTCAGGTAAGCAGTAGGGATACAGAGAAAGGAAAAGAAAAAAAAATCCTGAGTCAGGAAGTTCATATCTGAATAACTCACTTTTTACATCCTTGAAATTTGGCCATTGCCACCATCTAACTGAAGTAGCTCTCCAAGATTGCCTATTATGTCTTAGGTTCTAAGTCTAGTGATTATTTCTTATGGCTTTAAAAAACAAAAACAGAACACCTTTGCAGTGTTTAACACCATTGACCATAATCCACTGGAGATATCAATACAAAAATAAGATAGACAGTCTTTGTTCCAGAGGAAATTTATAATGTAACTGGGATAGGTAACATGTGAATATATAGGAAAAGAAAAAAATAGATGTATCTATTTGTCATGGGTTATTGAGTCAGTTCATACTTGAGCTGTATAAACCCTTATACTTGGCCTTTAAAAGTAAGAACAGAGATAGAAAATCAGAGAAGAGAGATGCAGAGAAGAAAGGAACTATCGAGATTCAGACTGCATTTCCTCCTAGGAATCACATGACTTCTGAGATGACAGTTGAAGAGGCAGAAGCATTGATGAGGTGGGGAGGTATTCCTTGTCCAATTATTCTGGTCCAATAGAGGAGATATTGAATCAAGCAGGAGTTTAGTTGAAGAAAAAAAGAGACAGCCATAATATAGAGGGACAAACCTGGACTTTCTTCTTTACCAGTCCTGGGAATTATGTAGACAATGCAGGATTTAGGAGACAATTGATTCTCTTTTGTCCCTAAATGATTTTCTCCTTTGTTTGGGGGTGGGGGAGAGACCTCTACCCAAGAATACAACTACACAAAACTACACAGCTACTCAAAGAAGGAGGGATTTATTTGAAGAAGGGAGTCATTTGATTTTTTTTTTTTTTTTTTTTTTAACAAACTATGACTCCTTTTCCCTTTGTGGGGTAAGGGAGTTGGAGTATTATATGGGATGATGCTGTAAATCTGGAAGACTTTTAAATCCTTGGGGAGCTCAAGTTCACTGAAAAGGGAATGGGAATTATTTTGATTGTTTATAGATTTACAAGTGAGTCTTTGTGATTTTGTGGGACAGAGTATAGGGGTTAGGGAGGTAAATTTATTTCGTCCTATATTCAATATATTATTAGCATGAATATCTGCTGAGAATTGTAGATATTGAGATGAGACAATTCTCTAAAATGAAGCCCATTGATTAGAGGAGAATTGATCGGATTCTCTGTGGGTTTAGGTGTGGATCATTTGCATTTCATGTCAAATGAAATAATCTGTACTATATTTCATTCTGTATGAATGTTAATGTATTAATTTTTTTTTTTTTTTTTTTTTTTTTTTTTTTTTTTAGGATACCTGGCTACAATTCTGATGTTTCCAAGGGAAATATTGGGTTGGGAGAAAAATGAGCCAAAAGAAAATGATTGTTGAGAGGTCTCTGAAATTAATACAATATGTGTTAACCCATAGTGTAGTTCTGGTCCAAAGGTTACTGACACAATTTTATGACTTTAAATTGTAATGAAACTCAGATTTTTAAAAATTGAGCAAATTATTATTAACTTCTAAAGTATATGTTAATTCTTTCTTTTTACAAATGGTACTCCAATCTAATTCAAAAAACATATTAAGTAGCAACTATGTGTAAGGTATACTGTATTAGGCGCTGGATGTAGAAAATCAAAATGGAAAAATTGTTCCTGTCCTCTAGGAGCTGATATTCTTCTGGAAAACTACTAAGATTTCATGTCCATTTAATCATAATCATTCATACTATTTTCTGTCATTTTGAAAGATATTTTTAACATTGAGTGGGGTCTAAGTGTGGAGTACACTAGGGTCTATATGGTGTTAAACAATTTTTTTCAATAAAAACAAAAATGTGTAGAAGCCTTTTTAGGCAAAATAGTCAGAAAAAAAGTCAATACATCAATAAATACATTGAGTGTCATTTTCCAAAAAGAGAAATAAATTACTTCACAAAATGGACTGCAATTCAGAGAGAGCCAGCTGGAGCTCCTGACCTAACTTTCTAGAAACATAAAAAGGTAATTGGGGCACCTGTGAAGGAAAGTTAAACTCTGGCTAACATTCCCATTCTCTGGACCTGACCTTTCAGTTCTGGGAACTTCAATGTTCTAGGATCATATGTTTTTGTTTTTGTTTTTAAATCTTCTTTCTGAAATCTTTAGGGATTTTGCTGTCTCTGCTATTTGTTTCCTGAGCTGTCAGAGAAGAGGCCCCATATCTCCTCCCCACAAGTGTTGTTTGCTTTTCCCTTTCCTTCTAATGTTCAGTTACTTTCCTGCTGTGATCAGCTGTCACTCTGATAAACTCTTACAGGCAGCAGAAGTCTGATTTCAATTACCGACGCTTAGGCACCTTCCCTCATTTTCTCTTGGTCAGTGAGAAAGCAAAGGCAAAAATAGATCATAGCAATTTCTTCAATGACAAAATGAAGTGTTTATTTGGTATTCATCCATTTGGATATCTTTTAAAAATTGGGATTTTTTTCCCATCTAAATTATCTAAAAATCAGGCAGATCCTTCTTGTCATCCTGTAAATGTATAATAGAGTTTGGCTTACTTAAATTGTATTAAAAGTCAGCATCATGGGAAACAGAATTAGGTTTTAAAATGAGTGTAGATTATTATATGAGTCCAGTAAACACACCTTATTATATCAAAAATTAAAAGACTTAGACTAATGTGACTTCTAATTATTTATGTGACTTTCAATAATTCACTGTCTAGGTTGGACTCAGTTTCCCATTAAGTAAAATGAAAAGATTTGATTCACTACAAGATCCCCAGGCCTCTTTAAAAAAAAAAAAAAATCATTACTTCACCATCTATCAAACCATCAATTTCTGATTCCCTTCATTTTTCAACCTACTTTCAACTTGGATTCCAATTGATCTATTAGTTTTAAAAAATTCCATGAATCTATCACTTAAAGTAACTAGATGACATTATATCATTTGTACTTTCTGAATTAGTCATGAACAGAAGTCAGCATGCCTGTATGAATTATTTTCCATTGTTGTGTACATGATCAGAAAAGGAGATGGGTTGTTCCTGAAGCAAAAATTTTGAGAGCTGCTGGACAGATTGAATTCTGCACTAATTTGTTAAAAAGCAGGGAAGGACTCTAAAGCATCAAGTCAATCCTCTATGGAAGATTTATGGAATAATAAAGACAAGAACTTCATAGATGTAAAAGTAGAATGGTTGAAATCTGTGTACTGATTGGCAAGATCACAGATCCATTGTAAAACTAAGTGCAAAAAGAGGAAAAGGACTGATTAAAGTTTTATTTTTTTCCAATGGAGGAAAAAATGCAAATGTTTAAAAAGAGAAACCTTTAAGAATTTCTCCCAATTGGATACTGAGCTTAAAGAAAATTGAAAAGCATGGAGCAGGAGTAGAGCATTTGGAAGATAAGAAAAAAATGCATAGAATAAAAAGAGGAGCAATAAAGAGGAGAAAGAGAAGCAGGAGGGGGAAAGTTCTTTGATAAGGAATTGGTTGACCTTTGAAACTTTATATTGCAGGAAAATTTCTTTAATAGGTAAATATAGCGTGGGAAATGGGATGATACAGTGGTGATTGTCCTGAGGCTATGCTGATAACTAGTGAACATAGGCATGCAAAAAATACTGCCAGAAACAGTAGAAACAGTATCCTGGCATTAACTTATAAGCAAATTGTGGTGCCATTACATGAACTGATGCTGAATGAAGTAAGCAGAACCAGGAAAACATTGCACATATTAACAAAAACATTGTGTGATGATCAACTATGATCGATTTAGCTCTTCTCAGCAATACAGTGATCCAAAACAATTCTAGTAGACTTGTGATGAAAAATGCCATACTCATCCAGTTGTTGGAAGGAATGTGGGAAAACTGGGATACTAATACATTGTTGGTTTAGTTGTGAACTGATCCAACCATTCTGGGGAGCAGTTTGGAACTATTCTCAAAAGATTATCAAATTGTGTATACTCTTTGATCTAATAGTGTTTCTATTGGGCCCATATCCCAAAGAGATCATAAAAAAGGGAAAAGGACCCGCATGTACAAAAATGTTTGTATCTACCCTTTTTGTAGTGGCAAGGAAGTGGAAACTAACTAGATGCCCATCAGTTGGGGAATAATTGAATATGTTATGGTATATGAATACTATATAGCTATATTGTTCTATAAGAAACGATTAGGGATAATTTTAGAAAGGCCTGAAGACTCTTATAAGAACTGATGCTAAGTGAAGTGAGTAGAACTGGAGAATGTAACAAGATTATGTAATGATCAATTCTGATAGATGTGACTCTTTTCAATAAAGAGGTGATTAAGGAAATTCCAATAGACTTGTGATGGAGAAAGCCATCTTCATCCTGAAAAAGGACTGTGGGGATGGAAGGTGGATCACAAAATAGCCTTTTCATCTTTTTTGTTGTTGTTTGCTTGCCTTTTGTTTTATTTCTAATTTTTTTTCCTTTTTTTGATCTGATTTTTCTTGTGCAGCATGATAAATGTAGAAATATATATAGAAGAATTGTACACATTTAACATATATTGGGTTATTTGATGTGTAGATAAGGGGGGGAAGAAGGGAGGGAGAAAAATTTGGATTACAAGGTTTTGCAAGTGTGAATGTTGAAAACCATCTTTGCTTATATTATGAAAATAAAAAACTATTATTTAAAAGAAGACACATACTATTTTCACCTTTTTTTGGCTTATTTTTTTCTCATGGCTTTTCCCTTTTCTATTTTTTTCTTTCACTACATGACTAATATGGAAAAATGTTTAAAATGATTGTACATATGTGCATATATCATGTGTAATACAAATACATGGATCCTATAACACATTGTTTGCTGTCTTGAGGGGGGAGGTAAGGGAGGGAGAAAAAATTGGAATTCAAAATCTTACAAAGATTAATGTTGAAAACTATCTTCACATGTAAATGGAAAAAATCAAATATCATGGAAATGATAAAAATAAAAATATATATTTTGATAACTATGAAAAAATAAAGTAAAACTTTCTATCAAAATGTCACTCTATTTTTAATTTATGGTGAGGTGACAGTTAATTGTGCATATTTGAAGGTCCTGTAGAAAATTAAATTACTACAGAGAGTGTTCATGAGATCTAATTCCAGGCCAGGTTTTAGATCCAACTTTGATATTTTGTTCAAAGGACAAATACTAAGTCCATACCTATCTTAATATCTCCTTTTAGAATGTATATCAAGGAAGAACTGGGTACTTAGAACCAGTGCCTACCCTCACTCCATAACATATTTTCTGCCTTAATCAAATGGATCCGTAGCCTCATGGTTTCTCCATTTATTCATGTTTATTCATCCTGGGAGACAGACCAATTAATATCCTCTCCTGAATCCAACACAGTGGATCCATCCAACACATTAGAGATATTCTTCACTTCTCTAATACCAATGAAATGCAGCTCTCCAGAAGTTTTCTCTTATCCTGGGCACATAACTAATTTCCTTTTTCTTCATCAGGGATGTTTCATTAATTATTACTCTCATTGGCAGAGTGGTATCCTAGAGAGTGATTAATCAATACTCTCCTCAATGTTCTAGGGTTAACCTTGAAGGTTTTTTTTTTTTTAACCCCTGGAATTATGGCTCGAGCCCCCATATGGTATGTTTCCCATTAATTCTTAAGACATTCTTAGTTAATTAGCTTCTTGAAAGATATTTACTATGTAGGAATAGCATAGACAGTTGCTACAGAAACAGCTCCTCAAACGTCTGGGACATGTTCTCTCCTTTAATATGCAAGGTCTCTGGGGAGACTAGGCTCAAATTTATTAAGCCCACATGGCTAAAGCACAGATTCACAGCTCATTATTTGAAGTTCTTTTTTCCCTTTGTAAACTTCTAGGCTCCAAGTTTGGTTTCCTTGTACAATTGTAAAGCTGCCATTCTTGATTATATCTAGTTTATCCTCATTTTTTTCTCTCATTTTATTTTAAAGACACTGATATCATTCGTTGCTCTTCAGTGTATATTGATATTAATGCCAATGGGAAACCCAAACTTTATGACCTTTCAAAGTTCAGAAGGCAAGTGTGGAAAGTATAACACCATTTCAAGCTCACTTCCTCCTCCCCTTTACTTACTGCCTTTGATAATTATGATTTGCCTCCACAAATTGGTCTGAAGCTTGCACAATTTCCTTCTTGAATCATTTCATTTATGTGTGTTTGTGTGTATGACTGTATGTGTATGTATGTATATACTTAGAAATATCTAATCCTTTCAACCAATCCAGATCTACTTTTTATGTGGTATCATGTGATTCCATTCAATAATCAAAATATTTCACTTTTTCCAAATTGATGGAGAATTTATTTGTGCCTGATTTGCACCTTGATTTAATTTGGAAGTTGGACTCTTGGCCTCCACATTAATTGGAATGAGTATGATTAATTGTCAACCAAAAATCTGGACCTTCTGCCTTTGATTGAGGTTGGGGTAGATATTCAGATGTATGCTTTTTCATATATATATATATATATATATATATATTTATTTATCATATTCTTTATACTAGGGTCATCCATAGAAATGGTAGTCACTAAGATATACTTAAGGAATTCTTCAGGATGCATGTTGACTTAAAATTCACATTAACATGATCTATATTTTATTATATTTTTATTTTGTTAACTATTTCCCAATTACATTTTAGTCCACTTACCATGCTTGGGAATGTTGTCAGACGTGTACTTGACACTTCACCTTTAACCCACTTCCTTGTAATGATTATTTTGTAATGTGTTTCAGCCTACTTATATCTACTCCATCCTTCTCCATTGCCCTTTGAATGAACTTCAATTTCAGGACCTTAGTAACTGAACATCACCATCCCTAGGCAATCTCTCAACTTGGACTCTGAACTGGATCTGTTTTATGACAGGAGGGAATACCTTTAGCAAGTATTTTCTTGTTTTATGACTCACAATATGAATGTCAGCCAAGGTTGTATCTGTTGTTTTATTTTTCAAGGAATGATATATAATTTTGATCTATGTATGGGAGACATTTGAAATCAAGGAAAGCTTTTAAGGAAGATATTTGCTCTATCAAATAAATGTTAGTCAACAAACAATAAATACAATGGAATCTTTTTCCTTCTCTTTTCAGTTAATTGTGTGATGGTAAATTGTTTAATATGCAATTTACTGTAGAAAAATGTTCACAGAAAATTGCCTCTTCCTTTCTATTATATTTTTCAAGTATGACTTTGTTGTATATACATTCTCATAAAATTTGTGTAGTTTTTTGGGGGTAAGGTCTGAAATAATAATATAATAAATAATAATAATAAATAATTAAATATAATAATAAAATAATATAATATATAATAATAAAATTAATATAAATATATAATAAATATTAAATAAATATAATATGTAAATATATAAACATAATAAAATATATAATATAAATATAATAATAAAATAATTAAAAATAAATAATAATAAGGTCTGAAATTTTATTAATATCATTAGCACTTCCTCCTGCTTCAGGTTCCTCAATAATTGATGCCTCCAATACCAATAAATTTGTGAAGAAAAGATCAAGAAGCTAGAGTGAGAATGAGAGTGAAAGCAACAGTGAGAGAAAACTATAGAGACTAAAAATGGATCAGAACATAATATTTTCACTTTTTGTTGTTTGTTTGTTTGTTTTTCCTTTTTCCTTTTCCCCCTTCTGATCTGATTTTTCTTGCATAGTATAAATATGAAAATATGTTTACAAGAATTGCACGTCTGACATATCAGATTGCTTGCTATCTGGGCTGGGATGAAGGTGGGGGAGTAGGGAGAAGGAAGGTGAAAAAGTTGAAACATAAGGTTTTGCAAAGATGAATGCTAAAAACTATCTTTAAATGTTTTTGGAAAAATAAAAAAAATTGAATAAAAAAATACTGCTACTCAGGACAAAGATGGGAATGAGTGAAGTTGGATGAAAAATAAAAGTTCAAGAGGTAAGAATGAAGTCAAAGAAAGATTCCTCCTATCTATTGTGAAAATTGACAAAATAAATTTTATTAAGCATCTACTATGTTCTGGTGCTTAATAAAACTTTATCAATTTTCACAATTCACTGGGTTGGGCAGTTAGATGGCAAATTGGAGTGCCAGACCTCAAGTAAGGAAGACTCATCTCCCTGAGTAACTAGCTCTGTGACTGGGAAAGTCACTTAACCTGTTTGCCTCAGTTTTCTCATCTGTAAAATGAGCTGGAGAAGGAAACAGCAAATCACTTCAGTACCTTTACCAAGAACATCCCAAATGGGGTTACAATAAGTCAGACATAACAGAAATGAATGAACAACAATACCCTGGCTCGTTTAATAAATTATTGACTCAAAAAAAAAATGGGAAATTTGTGGAAAAAAAGGACATGGCTCTGTTCCTGTTTTACATAAGGTAGACTTGTCTTTAAAAGGAGAACAGAGGCTATTTGGCTTTTTTGCTCCCTGACATAAAAAAATCCCAGGTATTAAAAGTTTTAGTAGAATATCCACTCTGCTGTGGAAAGGCTTTTCTGACCTAGCATGATACTGCTATAGTGGATGTGGAGGTGGATGTGAATAGTCTTTTTGTCTAAGTTAGAAACTTAAAAGAAAAAAAAAAAGACTTAAGGATTATGTTCTTTTTTTATCTTTTGCTAACAGTAAAGTTGCTTTTTTAAATCATATTTTATTGTTCATGAGTATGTCATTACATTCTAACCTCAAGCCTAAATAATTAGGCTGGCCTAAAAAAAGCCTGGCTCATAATATCAACAATGATTAAAAATGGTTTCATGAAGAAGTTTAATTTAAGTCAATTGCCGCAAAGAAGAAACTTTAAAAGCCCAAAACCCATGTTAGCCAAGAAATATTTTACTTGCCAAATAAAAAGGCAGCCAGTAACAAAACCAGCTTAGAATATGAACTTTATTATAAACTCTTAAAGAGTTTATATATATGAGTTTATCTATGATCAGAATTTCTTCATAAGAAGCAAAAAATCAGTGAAAATGACAGAAGGTTTGATGTGAGACCCAAATAAGAAAAGTCAATGCAAGGATGTGGAACTTATTGATAGTACTGGAAGGTAAACAACAAACAGAGGAAGACTGAAGAAAAAAAAAGAACAAACTCTTCATTTAACATACAGAGAATCAGAGTTCAAATCTTGTCTGTAGCCCTTAGGCAGATGCTTTAAGGACTCATGGGAATATTTCATATTATTTGAAATCTCCTAATAGCCATCCTTTTGAGAACAGAGCTAGTCTTCCTTTTGTAGCATATATTTTGAGTTCAATATCCTGACTTAAAGCATTGAGTCTAATATCCAGAGCTTAGTTCCTTCATTGTCTCAGGTCCATAGGGGTAGCTTTAAGGGTTCAGGGTTGTCTTTCTTTTGATAATATAAAGTTTAAAGCCCTCACTAGGAGTAATTGCTTCAAAACATTTCTCCCTAGAGTCTTTAGCATACTCTTCCACAAGAACATACAGACTCTTGGGGGAAAGTAGGCTTAAGTTTGGGGTAACTAGATGGTGCAGTGAATAGTATGCCAGGCATAGAATCAGACTCTTCTTCATGAGTTCAAATCTGACATGAAATGCTTATTAGCTGTGTGATACTAGAAGTCACTTATCCTTTTTTTTTTTTTTTTTTTTTTTTTTTTTGCCTCAGTTTTCTTATCTGTAAAATGAGCTAGAGAAAGAAATGACAAAACCCACTCTTGTCTCTTCGCCAAGAAAACTCCAAAAGAGCTCATGGAGAGTCAGGTACAACTGAATGAAAAGATTTTACAAAATATATTTGGCAGAGGGGTAACTCCCAGCTTCTAGTTGTTAATTTTTTTTCTTTCCCCTCCCCTTTGTAGTTTCCACAAGAAGATCCCTTTAGCCATAGTGGAATTTTTTCCTGAACTCCTTGTGAAGCTGTGAAGCTGTGTGCAGTCTGTCTTTGGCCCTTTATTTAGCTAGTGCTGCCAGCTGTTCTCTGTATTTTGTTAAGACGTTTATAGGAAGATGGGAAGTCCTCTGGCCCTCTGAAGTGTGCAAGAACCTCCTTGTGCTAAGAAGGGGAGGAAGAAGACCTAAGCTAAGATAGAAGTCGAGATATTTCTCCCCAATTCCAAGTGGTTCTTTCACAGCGATTTTACTAGAACCTAGGCTGACTTGATATTTTATACATGAGCCCTAGGATATGTCAAGTTTTTTTCAGTCAATCTGAACCCTCTTAGACAACTCTCAATTTATCCAAGCTCATCAGAGATATTTAAATTGATTAATGCTTTTTCTACACTTAGTTGGAATGCTTTTGATTGATTTGATTAAATCAACAAACATTTTTATTTGATTAAAGAAGTGGCCTTACATATAGAGAATTGACTCTAATTTATAAAAAATCAAACCATTCTCCAATTGATAAATGTCAAAGGATATGAGCAGACAATTCTTAGGTGAAGAAATTGAAAATATTTCTTGGAGCATATGAAAAGATGCTCCAAGTCATTATTAATCAGAGAAATGCAAATTAAGACAACTCTGAGATACCACTACACACCTGTCAGATTGGCTGAGATAGCAGGAAAAGATAATGATGAATGTTGGAGGGGATGTGGGAAAACTGGGACACTGATACATTGTTGGTGGAATTGTGAATACACATAATATTCATATACCACAATTTATTCAGCCATTCTCCAATTGATGGGCATTCACTCAGCTTCCAGTTTCTGGCCACTACAAAGAGAGCTGTCACAAATATTCTTGCACATACAGGTCCCTTTCCCTTCTTTAAAATCTCTTTGGGATATAAGCCCAGTAGTAACACTGCTGGATCAAAAGATATGCACAGTTTGATAACTTTTTGAGTATGGTTCCAAATCATTCTCCAGAATGGCTGTTTTCACAATGTTTTCCCAAGACATTTTCCTTTATTTATTCATGCAATTATTTAAACTCCTTATGCCTCAGTTTCTCATCTATAAAATGAAAAAGTTGGATTACATGAGGTATTTATACTTACGTATAAAGCTATAATCTTCAATCTGATTGTACTAGATGACCAAATGCCCCATGACATATTTCTAATTGTCTCTGGGCACTCCATAAAACTAACCTTTTAACCCTTTATTTTATTTTCCAAGGACACCTTGTGAACTGTTAGGTTCTTACTAAGTGCTAATGAGATAATGAGATATTAGGTTCTTACTAAGTGCTAAGTCGGTACTTAACAATTCTCTAGTTCTGGTCTTTACTAGGAGTTTAACAAACCCTTTGAACTCCTGGGGAGGAGTTTGCATGCTTAGGAAGAGCAAGTTCATTGGTTGAAGTAATTTTTCCCAGAAGCCCTTGCATTATCCCACGCCCATTCTCTGGGAGGATAAAAGAAGGAGGCACTCAAGAGATAGAGAGTCTCTTGTCTGGGCCAGACTTGAGGTGGCTCTCCAGAGGAAGAAGACTCTCTACTTTGGACCAGAGTTGGCGGCAACTATCTGGAGACAAGGGCTCTCTACAGGAAGAAGGATCTGTTTGAGAGATTTGAGTTGACACAGCAGATCTCCTCCCAGAGAGCAATCAGCAGTCTCTGGAGACAACAGCACATTACATATTGGCGCCCAACATGGGGCAAGGACTTTTGCTTATCCTGACAAGGACTTATTCTGAGCCCTTCAGAGGAGCTAGCCCGGACCATCGCAGTGAACCATTTAACTTCCTTCTATTTTCTGGTTTTGTTTATAGAGTAAATGTTAAGCTTGATAATCTGATGTCTACTATTATTGAACGAATATTTCACATTTAGAGTAGCAACAGCTGGATTAGTGTTTATAGATGGTTTAAAAATTGTGATTCTTAGTACCCTCTGTTTTGTTTTCTTTCCACTCTGTCATCATTACTTCAGAAACAAGATGGTGCTTCACTGGATTGAGAACCTTTTTTTTTTTTTAAATTGGAGCTTTTTATTTTCAAAACATATGCAAGGATAATTTTTCACCACTGACCCTTGCAAAACCTTGTTTCCACTTTCATACTGTCTTCTCCCTATTCCTTCTCCTAGATGGCAAGTAATTTAATATATGTTAAACATGGTAAAAAATTTATGTAAATTGAATATAGGCATACATATTTATACAATTATTTTGCTACAAGAGAAAAATCAGATCAAAAAGGAAAAAAATGAGAAAGTAAATAAAATGAAAGCAAACAAGAATAAAAGAAGTGAAAATGCTATGTTGTGACCCACATTCAGTAGATATAGATGGCTCTCATCATCATAACATCATTGGAACTGGCCCGAATTATCTCATTGTTGAGAAGAGTCAAGTCCATCAGAATGTAATCTTGCTGTTACCATGTATTATGCTCTCCTGGTTCTGTTCATTTCTCTTAGCATTAGTTCATGTAAGTCTCTCCAGGCCTCTCTAAAATCATCCTGCTGATCATTTCTTATAGAACAATAATATTCCATAATGTTCATATACCACAATTTATTCAGCCATTCTTCAACTGATGGGCAATCACTCAGTGTCCAGTTTCTTGCTGCTACAAAAAGGGCTGCCACAAACATTTTTGCACATGTGGGTCCCTTTCCCTCCTTTAAGATCTCTTTGGGATATAAGCCTAATAGAAACACTGCTGGATCAAAGAGATGCACAGTTTGATAATCTTTTGAGCATAGTTCCAAATTGCTCTCCAGTATGGCTGGATGTATTCACAATTCCACCAAAAATGTATTAGTATCCCAGTTTTCCAACATCCCCTCCAATATTCATAATTATCTTTTCCTTTCATTTTAGTCAATTTAAGAAGTGTGTAATGGTACTTCAGAGTTGTCTTAATTATCATTTTTCTGATCAATAGTGATTTAGAGCATTTTTTCATATGACTAGAAATGGTTTCAATTTTTTTCATATGAAAATTGTGTGTCTACTTATCAATTGGAGAATGTTGAGAGCCATTTGGTAATGGATATGGGTTTCCATATCCAAAGAGAAGGGTTTCTGTTTTTAACCAAGATGATCCCTGGGAATAGTAGGATCTTTCAGACTCTGACTTCTGGGGGCAAAGCTTTTATGAACCTAAGATCACTTCTACATTACAGTGAAGCATTGGAGTTGGACTTTGTTGAGTAGTTGGTTGACATTCTATTAAAAACAAAAATCAAATGGTCATTTAAACTGAAAACCATGAGCATAATAGATAAAATGTGAAACAAAGTAAACTTCAAATACATAATATTTAAGAAACTATCCCACAAATATTTATGTAGTACTTTATAAGTAACAGGCATTGTAGAAAAGTTTGTTAGATTTCTTTCTTGACTTTTGAATCACATCATTGAACTTAAAACTACTTTGTGTCTGTTTGCTATTAAAAGGAGTTAAAGGGAGGGAAAGCCCAAAGAAAAAAACATTTTGTAACACAATCAAGGAACAGAATGCATGTCCTAAGTTTTTGGCATTCTTCCTTACTTGATTTTAATTTTAAAGTCAAAGAACATATAATAAAACAGGAGGTATGAGGCTTATGATAAATTTGTTGATACGATGCTATGCTTAGCATGTGATGGCTGAAAAAAAAAACAATTGTTGCTTAGAATCACAGAACCAGAAGGTATTTGATCTGGAAGAGACTTTAGAAATCACTTGGTTCCTTTTCCTCCTTCTTTTCCTATTTATAGGTGAGAAACCTGAGGATCAATCAGGGGAAATTATTTGTCTATGCTTACAGAACTACTAACGACCAAGTTAGGGTCAGAATCTAACTCTCCTAAATTAATCTCCAATTCTCCTTCTACTAAACTCCTTTCCCATACCCCAATACTTTAATTAAAAAAAAATTCTAATCATTGAAAGAAAATTTCAAAACATTTTAATCATTGAAAAATTATTTTATCATTTCCCTTTCTAAATATATCCCTACTTCTTTCCTTACTCAGAAAGCCACTTCTAATAATAAAAAAATAATTTATGGGGTAGCTAGATGGTATAGTACTTAGAGCACCAACCTTGAAGTTAGGAGACCCTAAATTCAAATCTGCCTTTAGAAACTAATTATGTGACCCTAGGCAAGTCATTTAACCCCAATTATCTCGCCCTTCCCTCCAAAAAGAATAGTTTAAAAAGAGAACAATGAATTCAACAGAATTGAGTTTGAAACTTACAATGCTTCACCTCTGCAACCAAGGAAAGAAAGTACATTTTCCCATCTTTTTTTTTTCTGAGGCTTATATATCATGATTATATAGTATTCAGTTTCTTATGTTTCTTTTCATTGACATTGTTATGATTTTCATATATGTTGTTTTCCTAACTTTGTTCACTTTACTTTGCAACAATTTTCTTAGACTCTTCTTCATTCTTCATAATAAGCATTTCTTAGTAATAGTAATATGTATTTGTACTAACGAGTCATAATTGTTTTTTCTATTCCCTAATTGATAAGCTCATTTTGTTCTTTGCTACCATAAAACACCTATAATAAATATTTTGATGCATACAGGAACTTTCATTTTTTAAAAACTTCCTTGATGCAAATACTATCAGTAGAATTTTTGGGTCAAAATGTATGGGTATTTTAGTATCTTTTAAAAATCCATAGTATTCCTTGATCCATGAAACTCTTTTGCGACAAAATGTTGCAAAAACACCTTATCTTTCAGGGAGTCCCTTAATCAAACCTTTCCTCCTTCACTGAAATGACTGGTCATTTGGAGTAGCCTTTGAATGAACTTGCCTCCCATCCCCCCATCTCCATACAGCTTAAGAAATCAGAAATCATTATCACAAAGCTCATATTTTATAGCCACAGAAGAAGTTATTAACCTTTTCAGGTTTTTCAATTTCTTTAGTGTGTGGTGAAGATTAAGGAGAGAGGGAAGATCCCAGTATGACAATTCTCCATTACAAGTTCTACTTTCTCCACTGAAGTCCCAAACTAATGTTTCATTAGATTATAGAGATTGCTCTGTATTCTTGAAGCCTATGGTGGCAAAGCTGAAGCTTTATTAGGGCTTACCAAACTTGAAGAGTTTTGAGTATGGACCTGTTGATAGACTGTGTACTTTTAATGGGAGGATTAAGCTAGCTAAGTATGGCTAGGCCTATCACTGAAAGGTTGACCATGAGGTCAACACTACAGATCATCTCCACAAATGGGGAGGGACTATGATTTTATATAGGTGGATGGAGTCCTTGCATTATTGGAATTTTTTTAAAAAAAATATTAAAGCATGGAAATTTCTGTGTTTTTAGACACTGTATGTTTTTTATTCATTTACACTTAGCTCATCAATATCCTGTTGCACAAGAATGAGTTGATGTCCAAGAAATCTTCTGGGCCTCTTCATCTTTTATTTGAACCAGAAAACTTGACTTTGCCAAGAGTAAATGGAACTCAGACATAAAGAGGTCTGAGTTCAATTTTCACTGAACACAAATTTTAAGTCAGTTCTTCATTGACTTTGCCAAATGCCTTCTCCCCCTCCTTAATTCATGGGACGTATTTTTGGCAGATTCTACAATCCTGAAAGTTGGCTTCTCTTTTCTCGTTCCTTCCTTGGGTGTAACTTAACAAGCCCATCCTTTAGTGAACATTTCAAAAAAGCACCCACAGGAATTTTGCCAGGAGAGCACCAAGCTTGGAAGAGAGAATGTCAGTACTGGAGTTTCCCCCTTTTTTTTAATCTTCATCACTCATTAGACACACTGAGAAGTCTGAAAAGGTTAATAAGTTGTTCTGTAGCTGTAAAAATATGTACTGTGTGACCATGGTTTCTGATTTGTTAAGTCCTATGGAGGTAGGGAATAAGTTCATTGCAAAGGACTTCACTGTCCACACTAAATGATCAGTCATGTTGTCAATTATTATCAGAGGAAGAACAGATGGTATTTATTTGTTTCTACTGAAATAATACATTGTAAAGAAATTATTAGAGCTCCTGGTTCTAGATTTCCAACTTTATCTGGAGAAGCACAAGCTAAAAAATAATTCATCTTTCTGAGCCTCAAATTTTTCATAGGTAAAAAACAGTGACTATCTTTTATAGAGTTGTTATGAAGAAGAAAAAAGATGATTAGTTATTTAATAAGCACTTATTAAACATAAACTATATGCCAAGTGATGGAGATACAAAGCCAAACATGAAAATAATCCTTTTCTTCAAGGAACACATAATCTAAGGGGGCTCAGAGAGAACATATATAATCCATTACCATATGAGGTGTTGAACTGAATTCAGGAGAAAATAGCCAATACAGCAAAATGGAGGTTTTAAATCAAGGCAAATGAGTTGCAGCTCGGGTTGCTGATGTGGTGAATTGACTCTTGCAAAATACAATGTCTCTGGCAACCCAGTATCTGAGTAAGCCCCAGTGAGGAGCAAGCTGACTCTGCAGAGTTATGTTACACAGATCAGAGCTGTCCTCAACTGATGTACACAGTTACCCTATACAATTTGGACATTAAGCTATAGATATCAACTTCCAAGGCTATCTTATACAAACAGGATGGCCATGACCACCAATTGATTTACTGATGCATGTAATTACCTAGTTAGCATACTTTATTTTTGATTATTTTCCATAAAAAGTCTCTCCTCTCCCCTTGTTCATTATGAGTTCATTAGGAACTTTGACCACTTGTTAAGTGTTATAATAAATCATTGTCCCTTGACCTGGAGATGGTTTTTTTAGTCAGTGAATTTATTCCAGATGATTCCCCTTTTCATGACCTATTATCCACCATAGTCAGACACAGTATGACTTGATTCTAAGATAGTGATCTCATGTTGATCCTTTTCCAGAACAAAGGACAACAACCAAGATAAGATATATAAATTATTTTGGACAGTTCAAATGGATTTATGAATGAAGGATATGACTATTATGACTATTATCTCTGTAGCACCTATACGTTACAATCTAGAGAAAACCCTGAAGGGTTAGGGTTTTCTTCTCATTCTATTGTTCATTCATGCTCATATGGTATGTTTTTCTTAATATCGTTGCCAGTTTATGCTTCCTGAAAACATCTCAAAATAATTACAACATAATTTAGCTAATTAACATCAGTTAGGTCTTACCAAAGGCCTTTACTAAAAAGATATAAGGAGCAAAATACAAAAAAATCCTCCCTGTACCAGAGCACTCTCTCTTTTACATGTCCACTTGGCCTCTGGGAAAATGGGCTCCAACTTAAAATATTTATTACCAGCAATCCTACCATTTTTACTTCTGGTAGTCAGTGCATGACTTTGCTTATAGGATATAGCATTGTCTCCAGTGTCAGACTGAGTCACAGCTATGCTGCATCAAACAGGTTTTTGTTCAGATCTAACTACTCCTGAAATTGGCTATTATACTGACAAATTCTGCTATAGAACAAGTTGCTGTATCTCTGTTGGCTTTTCCAACTTTTATAATTCACAAGGTTGTAATCTGGTCACTTTTATCTTCAATACTTATCATCGCTTGAGATTAGAAAAAAATAGACAAATTAGGGACAGAAGATGCATAAACACTGTGTTCAAGGCCATAAAATGGCTTGAGTAAAGGGAGAAAGAGGTTAGGAAGAGAAAGAACTTTCATCTGTTCAAACTTTTTTGCATGCATTTTGCATTCTGCCCAATTAAAAGGTACTTGCCTAAAAAAGTTCTACTCTGAATACTCATTGTGTCATGAAATGTCCTTGGTTTCTTGGAAGTTATGCCAGTAGGCCACAAGCTTTTGGCAAGTTCTACCAAGCTGCAAATGCGGAATAGATTCAGAAATGGTGAAGACTTTTTGTCTCAGGAACAGTCTAAATAGGGTCTTTTTTTTTCCTTTTCTTTTCCTATCTTTTCTTTTTTTTAAATTAAAGCCTTTTATTTTCAAAACATATGCATGGATAATTTTTCTTTTTTTTTTTGCTGAGGCAATTGGGGTTAAGTGACTTGCCTAGGATCACACGGCTAGGAAGTGTTAAGTATCTGAAGCTGGATTTAAACTCAGGTCCTCCTGACTTCAGGGCTGGTGCTCTATCCATTGTGCCCCCTAGCTGCCCCTTCATGGATAAATTTTTAACATTGATCCTTGCATAGCCTTGTGTTCTAAATTTTTCTCCTTCTTCCCCCACTTCCTCTCCTAGATGACAAGCTATCCAATATATGTCATACATGTTAAAATATATGTTAAATCCAATATATGTAAACATATTTAAACATTTATCTTGCTACACAAGAAAAATCAGATCAAAAAGGAAAGAAAATGAATAGGAAAACAAAATGCAAGTGAACAACAACAAAAAGAGTGAGAATGTTGTGTTGTGATTCACATTCAGTTACCACAGTCCTCTCTCTGGGTGTAGATCATTGAAACTGGTCTCAATCATCTCATTGTTGGAAAGAGTCATATCCATCAGAATTGATCGTCGTATAATAATGTCATTGCTGTGTACAATGATCTCTGAGTTCTGCTCATTTAAACAGGTTTTTCTAAACAGGCTAGGATTGTTTGACTTTTAGGTGATATATATATATATATTTTTTTTTTTTTTTCAGGCACTCTTGATAAAGTCTATTAAGGTATAGATGGAATGTTATCTGTCTAGTAGAAATTGTACTTTCACAGATCCTTGAAATATGAAAATAATACTTATAGCTATGTCTGCACTTGACAGGTTTCAGTTCAATTTAATTCAACAAGCATTTACTTTATTTTGATTTTATTTTGATTTTGATCCTCTCAGTCTTACAAAAAACTTTTCCTCACAATTAAGAAAAACATTCATTTTTTTTACTTATTTATTTTTTAATTATAGCTTTTTATTTCCAAAACATATGCATGGATAATTTTTCAACATTGACCCTTGCAAAATCTTGTGTTTCAATTCCCTCTCCTCTTTCCCCATCTCTTCCCCTAGATGGCAAGTAATCTAATATATGTTAAACATGGTAAAAATATGTTTAATCTGATATATGCATACATATTTATACAATTATTTTGCTGCACAAGAAAAATCAGATCAAAAAGAAAAAAATGAGAAAGAAAGTAAAATGCAAGAAATAACAACAAAAAGAGTGAAAGTGCTATGTTGTGATCCTTACTCAGTTCCCACAGTCCTCTCTTTGGGTGTAGATAGCTCTCTTCACAGATCATTGGAATCAAATCACAGATCATTGGAATTGGCCTGAATCATCTCACTGTTGAAAAGAGCCACCCCCATCAAAATTGATCATTGTATAATCTTCTTGTTGCCATGTACAATGATCTCCTGGTTCTGCTCATTTCACTTAGCATCAATTCTTGTAAGTCTATCCAAGCCTCTCTGAAATCATCCTACTGATCGTTTATTATAGAACAATAATATTTCATAACATTCACATACCATAACTTATTCAGCCATTCTCCAACTGATGGGCATCCACTCAGTTTCCAGTTTCTTGCTACTACAAAGAGGGTTGCCACAAACATTTTTGCACATGTAAGTCCCTTTCCCTCCTTTAAGATCTCTTTGGGATATAAGACCAATAGAAACACTAATGGATCAAGAAAAATATTTAATTAAGTCCAACTGACATATACTTTGTATTATATTCCACAGATAAAATCTCTGCCTTTCTCTGGAGAGGAGGAATATGCATCCATATCTATTTTCTAAGACCAAGATTATTCCTCACAATTCATTAGTTTGTTGATTTTTAGTGTTATGATTTTCATTATTGTAAACTTTGACCTCTTAGTTCTTCTTCCTTCATCCTGTATTACTTCATATAAGACTTCCCATCTTTCCTTGAGTTCCTTATTTTGTCATTTATTGTTTCATCTGTATATTATAACAAGCAAATATTGGATTAAGCATTTCAATAAGGCACTGTGATAGGAACTAGGGATACCAAAACTAAAGTAACAAAAAGTTTCTGACCTCAAGGACTTTCTATTCAATGTACTGTCATATAACATGTACAGAGATAATTAGTTGATACTTTGAGAACAGAGCCTTGTGGTGTAGGGGGAACATAAAGAAAGGTTTTCATTCTGAGGTACAGTGCTGAGTATTGGAAGAAACTAAGATGATAAAGAAGAGAGAAAAAAATATATTCTAGGTAAGAAAGATGGCTTGTGCAAAGTTTTGGAATGCTGAGTTCAGTGAAGAACCAATTGACCAATTTATCTAGAATGTAATCTTCAATGAAGTAGCTGGAGTGTTGTACTTGCTGTTGAAATCTATGTTTAATTCCATCTATAAAATAAGGGGATTGGACTCATTGGCCCTCAGGTGCCTTCTAGCTCTACATTTTCATTCTGAGTAGTTGAGTATGCAAAAGTAAATAAAATTAATTTGAAAAAGTAATCTGGAACCAGATTGTAGAGGGCTTTCAATATGTAGATAAGGAGGTTTTTTTTGTTTTTTTTTTTTTTTAACCTAGAAGCAATAGGTAGCCAGTTCTGATTTTTAACTATGATATAGTAAGATCTGGCTTTAGGAAGATTCTTTTGGTATTTGTGTATGGGATAAATTAAAGAGGAGTGGGTAGCATGAAGATCAACTAGGAAATTATTGCAATACTTCACATGTGAAATTCATTTAACCTCTACACACTTTTGTTTCCTCATATTTAAAATGTTGGTTCCTTCTAGCTCTATGATCCTTTGATCCTTTCATCTTTGATTCTGTGCTGCAGCCAGAATGGTAGTTATGAATAGAGAGGAGAGGATGGAAGAAATGTGGAGGAGAAAGGAACAAGATTTGGCAACTGATTAGATATGGATGAGGGTGACAGTAAAGAATCAACAATGACACCAAAGTTATGAAATTGGAAAGAGATATAAAGAGAAGAGAGTCTAAGAGAGAGATTTGGGGGATACTCCTTGTTTGGGGGAAGAAGATGGATGATGATGCAGACAGATATGATGAAAATCAAAAGAAATAGTTTAAGAAAATTCATGGGAGGAGAGAGAGTGTGTGAACAGTGTGAAAAGATAAAAAGAGGTTAAAAAGGATGAGAATTGAGATTGCAATCAAATTTACAATTTTACTATATCTCTGAAGATCTGAGAGATAAGTTTCATCTGAGTGGTAATATTACATGTCAGATTGCAAGGTAAAAAGTGAATGGGAGGTAAGAAAATATGGATAGAGAATGTAAATGTTATTTTCCCCCTCATAGCACAGAGGTTCTTAACTTTTTTTTTTTTTTAATGTATCATGGATCCCTTTGATTGTCTAATGAAGTCTATGGACTCTTTCTCAGAATAATGTTGTTAAATGCATAAACATAAAACATTTAGGATTACAACAAATATCAATAATTAAGTAGTTATTAAAATATTTCAAAAATCAAGTTCATAGACCTGGGTCAAAAACACCTGCTTGGCAATTTTCAGAGGAAGAAATCTTAAGTTATTTATAGCCACATTAAAAATGCTCCCTACAAAGTCAGGAACTATATGAGCAAAACTACAAGACATTTTCCACACAAATAAAGTCAAATATAAACAATTGGAAAAATATTAAGTGCTCTTGGATAGGCTGAGTGAATATAATAAAGATGACAATACTACCTAAATTAATCAATTTATTTAGGGCTATACCAATCAGAATCCCCCAAAAAACTAATTTAATGACTTAGAAAAAATAACAACAAAATTCATCTGGAAGAACAAAAGGTCAAGAATTTCAAGGGAACTAATGAAAAAAAAACAAATGAAGGTGGCCTAGCTGTACCAGATCTAAAATTATATTACAAAGCAGTGGTTAACAAAACCATTTGATACTGGCTAAGAAATAGACTAGTTGATCAGCGGAATAGGTTAGGTTCACAGGACAAAATAATAACTATAGCAATCTAGTGTTTGACAAACCCAAAGACCCCAGCTTTTGGGATAAAAATTCATTATTTGACATAAACTTCTGGGAAAATTAGAAATTATTATGGCAGAAACTAGGCATTGATTCACACTTAACACCATACACCAAGAGAAGATCAAAATAGGTCCATGATTTAGGCATAAAGAATGAGATTATAAATAAATTAGAAGAACATAGGATCGTTTACCTCTGAAGAGGTAAGGAATTTGTGACCAAAGAACTAGAGATCATTATTGATCACAAAATAGAAAATTTTGATTATATAACTTAAAAAGCTTTTGTACAAACAAAACTAGTGCAGACAAGATTAGAAGGGAAGCAATAAACTGGGAAAACATTTTTATAGTCAAAGATTCTGATAAAGGCCTCATCTCTAAAATATATAGAGAATTGACTCTAATTTATAAGAAATCAAGCCATTCTCCAATTGACAAATGGTCAAAGTATATGAACAGATAATTTTCAGATGAAGAAATTGAAACTATTTCTAGTCATATGAAAAGATGTTCCAAATCATTATTGAACAGAGAAATGCAATTTAAGACAATTCTGAGATACTACTACACCTCTCAGATTGGCTAGGATGACAGGAAAAGATAAAGATGAATGTTGGAGGAGATGTGGGAAAACTGGGACACTGATGCATTGTTGGTGGAACTGTGAATGGATCCAACTATTCTGGAGAGCAATTTGGAACTATGCTCAAAAAGTTATCAAACTGTGCATACCTTTTCATCCAGCAGTATTACTACTGGGCTTATATCCCAAAGAGATATTGAAGAAGGGAAAGGGACCTGTATGTGCCAAAATGTTTGTGGCAGCCCTCAGTGATGTCTACCAATTGGAGAATGGCTGAATAAGTTATGATATATGAATGTAATGGAATATTATTGTTCTATAAGAAATGACCGGCAGGATGAATACAGAAAGGTCTAGAGAGATTTACACGAACTGATGCTGAGTGAAATGAGCAGGACCAGGAGATCATTATACACTTCAACAACAATACTACATATGATCAGTTCTGATGGACATGGCTCTCTTCAACAATGAGAGGATCCAAATCAGTTCCAATTGATCAGTAATGAATAGAACCAGCCACACCCAGAGAAAGAACGCTGGGAAATAAGTATGAACCACTCTTTCTGTTATTGTTTGCTTGAATTTTTGTTTTTTCTTCTCAGGTTATGTTTACCTTCTTTCTAAATCTGATTTTTCTTGTGCAGCAAAATAACTGTATAAATATGTATACATATACTGTATTTAACATATACTTTAACATATTTAACATGTATGAGACTACCTGCCATCTAGGAAAGGGGATGGAGGGAAGGAGGGGGAAAAGTTGAAACAGAAGTTTTTGCAAGGGTCAGTGTTGAAAAATTACCCATGCATATGTTTTGTATATAAATACCTATAATAAAAAATGCTCCCTACATCACTAATAGAGAAATGAAAATTAGAACAACTCCGAAAATTAAAATCACCTTATACCCATTAATTGGCTAAGATGACTTTAAAAAAAAAAAGGAAAAAAATGTTGAAGAGGCTGTGGGAAAATAGGTACTAAAAGCAAGCATATTAACTAGCCCATTACTTAATTTTAGGAGAATGATGAATTTTAGGGAGGAGGTGAATGGGAGATAGGGGATGATGAAGCTGAAGTATTGATTTTAATTAAGTTCAAAGGTCAAATGTAAGAAACAAAAATCCTTCAAGTTTCTTCTCTTATGAAACAATTTGAAACTACATAGTCAAGGCTATTAAATTGTGTATGTCCTTTTACCCAACCATACTACTTTTAGATCTATACCCTAAAAAGATCAAAGAAAGGGGCAAAGAATATTTATGTACAAAAATATTTACAGCAGTTCTTTTTGTGGTGGCAAAGATTTGGAAACTGAGGGCATGCCCATCAGTCAGGGAATGATTGGATAAGTTATGGCATATGGTTGAATACTATTGTCCTATAAAACATGATGAAGAGAATGGTTTAAGAAAACTTGGGAAGACTTGTATGAACTAATGCAAAGTGAACTGAGATAACCAGGACAATAATATAATCGACAGTAACATTGTAAAGAAAATCAATGTTGAAAGACTCTGATCAACACAATGACCCATCACAAATCCAAAGGACTTCATAATAAAACATGCCATTCAGAGTGTAAATAGAAATATATTTTCTTTTCTTTTTTCTCATTATTTTTGTACAGAGGTAATGTGGAAAATTTTTACATGTGACTATATGCCTTTTTAATGAGTGTTTTTAGAGATAAGAGATAGGAAGAGTTCAGAATTGAAAATAAAATTGATTTAAAAAGAAACAACAACAATAAAACACCACCACCACCAGCCCAGAAGTTTATGGAAGAGAATAGAGATATAGAATAGTTGAAGTTTTATAAAACTGAGTTGGTTTTATTGGGGGTGGGGTGGGGAAGATTGTTCCCCAACTGATGGGCATGCCCTCAGTTTCCAATTCTTTGCCACCACAAACAAAAATTGCTGTAAATACTTTTGTACACCTTTCTTTGATCTCTTTAGGATATAGACCTATGAGTAGTATTGCTGGATAAAAGGATATATACAGTGCAATAGCCTTGATTGTATAGTTTCAAATTGCTTCATAATAGAAAAAATTTGAAGAACCCATGTTTCTTATATGTGACATTTGTTGACCTTTGAACTTAATTAAAATCACTTCATTTTCACTTTACATAATTCTGATACTTCAAAAGGCAGAGCTACCTTTATAAGTGGTAGGGAAAGAGCAAGTAGAAAGGCTGAAGATTACAGAAAAAGAGGGATAAGGTCTTGGAGGAGACAGACAGTGATAGGAAGAAGGGTCCAAGTAGTAGCACCCGGCTTAGTGAGAAAACTAGTCACTTTTTGGCAGAGACTAGAGCAATAGAAGAAAGAAGATGAGAATTGTTATTGAAGAGAAAAGGAAAATGACAATGGATCCTCTCTTTTTTCCAGTTTAAAAAAATACATTCCTCTGTTGAATTGGAAGGAAGGTTGGTCTAAGGAGCAAGGGGGAGAAGAGAAAGTTTGGAGTAGTAACTGAATGCAAGTAGGGAAGAATAAAAGGTTTGCTAGTGAGCAAGTAGAACTCAGGTGAGATGAGATAATATAAATCTGTAGTAGACCGTTTGGTATTTTTTTCCAATGGCAATCAGCTTTAGGTGAGTAAAAGCAATTCAAGTATGGCATGGCAGCAGCAGCAGCAGTATGAAGAGACAAGGAATCAAGTTGAGCTGGTTAACTAACAGATTAACATATCCATTAAGCAATATGAATAAGGAATCGGACTTAGAGTACCGGTGACTAGGGCTGAAATCCCACCTTGGACACTTAGTAGCTGTGTGACCTTGGACATTTATAAATTATTTAGCATTTCTGTGCATTTCTTAGATTGATTAGATCTGAGGATAACCTTTAAAATCCCTGTCAGCTTTAAAGCTATGATCTTATGATCCTATGAAGTCAGAGTCATAGTGATGACTAATGATGAAGAGAGGTAAGGGCTAGAATGGCTAAAGGTCATGATGAAGACAGAGATTTAGGAAAAATGAAGCTGAGGCAGAAATGAAAAGGAGACTGTGATCCAAAACAGGAATTTTAGAAGTGTGAGTTGTGGAGATACAATAATTATAGGCTGGAATATATGGCTATTTTTGTGTGGCTTTGTCAAGTGCAAGTACATGAGCTCGGGAATTGATAAACTGGGTTTGTGAGGAAATTCCTGGAAATGATGAAATACTGTAATATAAATCTAAGTTTTGTTATTATTCATCTTAGAGGGAATTGAAACTGGATTTAGGAAATGTTCATTTGTGTGTGTGTGTATAATGAACATGTATGTGTGTGTTCATGGGCATGCGTGTTTGTACATACCATGCCTCCCTCATAAAACTTATCAATTCAATAAGCAGTAAGTGCCTACAACTGTTTTACAAAATGGGAATATGAAGACAAAGATGTCCTTGCCTCGAAGGACTCATTCAACTGGAGTAATAGAAAATGCAAAAAAGTAAGTCAATGCAAAAAAATTAAATTTTTTAAAATTTAATTTCATTCTAAAAATTTATTACAAAAATTTTATGCATGGGCAATTTTCTAGCATTGACAATTGCAAAACCTTTTGTTCCAACTTTTCCTCTCCTTCCCCCCACCCCCTCCCCCAGATGGCAGGTTGACCAATACATGTTAAATATGTTAAAGTAAAAATTAAATACAATATATGTATACATGTCCAAACTGTTAAAAAAATTAATTTCAAGGAGTGTTAGGATTACTAAGTGAGAACTGAGGTTGTCTGGACAGTGACAAGGTGAGAATTCAGGTTTTCTGGACAATTACAAGGTGAGAACTCAGGTTGACTTGATAGAGGGGGCAAGCTCATTGGCTGGGGTGGTTCTTCCCAGAAGCCCTTGCATTATCCCACGCCCATTCTCTGGGAGAATAAAAGAAGAGGACTCTCAGAGAAAGAGGAAGACTCTGAATTGCATCAGGCTTGACGGGGCTCTCTGCAGGAAGGGAAGTCACTTCTTTGGACAAGAGTTAACAGCAACTGCCTGGAGACAACGGTTCGTTACAGGAAGAAGAATCTGTCTGAGAGATTTGAGTAGACACAGCAGATCTCTTCCCAGAGAGCGATCCAGCAGCTTCTAGAGACGACAGCTCGCTACAATTGGCGTCCACACGTGGGGCAAGGACTTTTGCTTATCCTGACAAGAGGAGCTAGACCAGACCTTCGCAATTTGGCGCCCGAACAGGGACAGACACAGTCCTGATTCCAGTGGAAAAGCTTCCAATCTAGATCTCAGTCTCTCTGACCCAGAACCGTGAGTAACGAGGAAACTTTGTTAAAGATTAAGTGAGCGTGCTAATAGATAAATAAGGAACTTAACTTGTTAAGGGCTAAACCAGGAATCTCTTATAGCTGAAATGGGGCAGATGTTAGCTATATTCAATCCCTGGACCTCAGCCGACTCAACCTCAGCCCCAGACGCAACCTCAGCTCCATTCAGGAGTGGTACTATAGAGAGTATAATCAACATAATTGAGGAGCAGAGTTTACTTGTAACCTGGGTACAGATTGCTAAACTCTTGGCTGCATTAAGACGCACATCCCCTTGGTTCTTAGAGGAAGAAAAGATAGATGTAGATAAATGGAAGCTAGTGGGATATGAAATGAAAGAATTTCAAGCAAAAATTGGGCCTCGTTCAATTTCTGCAGAAGTATTTTATATCTACAACATAGTTCAATTAGCCTTAAACTATCAAGCAAGTTGTAGGAGAAGGAAAAGTTCTAAAAATGAACAGAGGAGGAAGTGTGAGGAAAAAAGGAAAGATCAAGATCTTTCCCTAGAGCAAGAGGATTTAAATGAGGAATTATGGTATGATTCTCTTGAAGAAGCTTCAACCCTGCCTAGAGAACAGATTATTGACAGGCCCACATCAACCCCACCTTCAGAGATGGAGGAAGAAAGAGGGGAAGAGGCAGAAACACAAACAGAATTGCCTGTGAAGCAGCCTAAGCCTATGACAAGATTAGAAAAAGCATTGGTTAAAGCTAAGAGAGAAGGACAGGATATAAGTGATTTTATACATGCATATCCTGTGATTGAAGAGATTGATTCTGTAGGTAAAAAAAGGAGAAGATATGCACCTTTAGATTTGAATAAAATTAAGGATTTGAAAAAAGGTTGTACCCTTTATGGGGCTACATCAGCTTATGTCAAAATGTTACTAGATGGTTTGTCTTATGAAGTCCTAACCCCGAATGATTGGAAATCCATAGCAAGGACATGTCTGGAACCTGGAGAAAATTTATTATGGCTTGCGGAATTTCATGAATTATGTAAAATTCAAGTCAGATGCAATTTGGAAATAGGAGTTAACACACAATTCACTTTTGAGCACTTAGCTGGTGAAGGTCAGTATGGAGAGAATTCGGAACAGATTCATTATACCATGACAATATATGAACAAATTGCTAAGGCTGCAATAAAAGCTTGGGGTGTCCTTCCTGGACAGAAAGATCATGGAGAGGCTTTCACTAAAATACAGCAAGGTCCCAATGAACCTTTTGCAGATTTTGTGGGACGTTTGCAAACTGCTGTCAAAAGAACTATTGGAGAAAATTCAGCTACAGAAATAATGACCAGACATCTGGCTAAGGAAAATGCCAATGAGATTTGCAAAAGAATTATATGGGGATTAGACAAAGATGCTCCTTTAGAGGAGATCATAAGACGTTGTGCTACAGTGGGAACAAATGCTTTTTACACCCGGACAATGATGAATGTGGAAAGACAGGGTCCCTCCTGGCAAGGGCCTTCTAGAGAAACTCGGCGATGTTTTCAATGTGGAAAAATTGGGCATCTAAGAGCTCAGTGTAGATATGGAGATACAGTGAGAAGACAGGGTGAGAGAAGACCTAAAACTCCATGTCCAAAATGTCACAAGGGCCTCCACTGGGCCTCCGAATGTAGATTGACCCAGGGAAATGACAGATGGGGCCCAGCTTCAGCCCCCCAAGTGGGGCATGATGGCAGCCGAGGTTACATCCAGAGAATTTTAAGACATGATCAATCAGCCAAAAGGCAATCAGATGGAAGAAAGGGATTGAAATTAGGAAAAATAGAGTTGTGTGCAGTAGAGACTACCGAGATACTCCCTGGAGAAGTGAAATCTGTTCCTGTTGAGCCTATGGATCCTTTGCCTCCAGGCACAGTAGGCTTGACCATTTCACCTTCTGAGAGTGCCTACAAAACAGTGTCCATCCATACACTGATGTGGGAGACTGGAGAACGTGTATCTAATATCCCAGTCACTAACACAGGCAGACAACGTGTGATTTATCAACCAGGAGAAGTAGTAGCATCAGGCTTATTGTTACGGACCCCTAATAAGCAACCTAGTGATAGTCGCCTAGATTTTGACTCCAATGAACAAAATCCAGGAATATATTGGACAGCAGCTGTGACAGCTGACCGACCTATGCTTACTATTTATATAAACGGAATACCATTTGAAGGATTGGTAGACACGGGTGCAGATCGTACAGTTATTAGAGGTGCCAATTGGCCCGGTCACTGGCCAAAGATTAAAGCAGACACCTATATGTCTGGGGTGGGAGGATCAATAGCAGCAGAAGTTAGTGCTAGGCCTTTGAGATGGGTATTTGAAGGAGAAACAGGAGCTTTTACTCCTTTTGTGGTTGAAAAAATCCCCATCAATCTGTGGGGAAGAGACATTTTACAGCAGATAGGATTACAAATAAGCACTTCGGCTTTTTAGGCAGGGCTGCTGTTGAAGGCCTACCTGCACTTTCACCAGTTCCTATTCAGTGGAAGACTGATTCACCAGTGTGGGTAGAACAGTGGCCCTTAAGAAGTGATAAAATTCAGGCCTTATTAGACATAGTGCAAGAACAACTTGACCAAGGACACTTGCGGCCTTCTCTAAGTCCTTGGAATTCCCCAGTATTTGTGGTGAAAAAGAAATCTGGAAAATGGAGGATGATAACTGATCTAAGAAGAGTAAATGAACAGATGGAAACTATGGGAACTCTTCAGCCTGGACTTCCATCTCCTACTCAGTTGCCAAGAGAATGGCCTCTATGGGTTATAGACATTAAGGATTGTTTCTATTCTATTCCTCTAGATAAGGAGGATATGAAAAGATTTGCTTTTTCAGTGCCTAGTGTTAATTTGGCTGAGCCTTATAAAAGATATGAATGGACAGTTTTGCCACAGGGAATGAAAAACAGCCCTACTATGTGCCAAATGTATGTTGCAGCTGCTCTTGCTCCAGTAAGAAAAGCCTTTCCAAAAGTAATATTGTTACATTATATGGATGATATTTTGGGATGTGCACCTGAGGAACAAATGTTAGAGGCATGTCTACAAAGGACCATGGAAACATTAAAGTACTACAAACTGCATATAGCTACAGAAAAAATTCAAAGACATGCTCCTTTTCAATATTTAGGATATGAAGTATATCCTAAGGTGCTTACAGTACAAAAACTCTCCTTAAGAACAGAGAAGCTAAACACCTTAAATGACTTCCAGAAATTGATAGGAGATATCCAATGGATGCGTCCCGTGCTAGGCTTGACTACCTGTCAATTGCAACCACTATATGATATTTTAAGGGGAGACAGTGCTTTAAATTCACCACGCCAGCTTACAAAAGAAGCACAAAAGGCTTTGAGAGAAGTTGAACTGGCTTTATCCAATGTGGTTGAAAGAGTCACTCAAAAACCCTTGGAAATATCAGTTTTTGCTACAAAAGAGGCACCCACAGCAGTCCTTCATCAAGGAGACAGAGTGATTGAGTGGGTGAACCTCCCAGCACAACCAGAACAAAGCCTTACACCTTACCCAGTGCTTGTGGCTAGGATTTTATTAAAGGCTATTAAGAGAGTAACACAATTATCTGGGATAAGTCCTGAAAAAATATACACATTCTATACTAACGCACAGATTAATGTATGCTGTGAGAACATCCCAGAATGGCAAATTTTATTGGCCACCGCTCCAAATTTTGCACATGGATCTCCATTAAAGATTACCCGGCTACTACATAATTGGCAATGGATTTTTGAAGAAAAGGTTTCTAAGGTTCCTCTTAAAGGACCAACAATCTTTACAGATGCCTCCAAAGAAAATATTTGTGCCATATACTCTCATGATTTAACCATAAAGAGAGTAATCAGGACTCCTTTTCAATCCACTCAACAGAATGAATTATTTGCTATCATGCTAGCTCTCACTTATTACCCAGGAGACGTAAATATAATTACTGATTCAGCCTATTCAGTAGGTGTAGTACAAAGAATTGCCACAGCCCAAATAAAATTTGCAGCCTCCAATATTTATCAGCTCTTTAAGGAACTTCAAGAGCAAGTGAGAAAACATCCAGGCAAGATTTATATCTTGCATGTCCACTCACATAGTGGACTTCCAGGTCCCATTTTTGATGGAAATTCAAAGGCAGATAGCCTTCTAACCATGTTAGCCAGTAGTCCTTTATTTCAGGAAGCACAAGAATCTCATTCTAAATATCATCAGGCTGCTCGAGCTTTACGTTTACAATTTGGAATCACAAGAGAGGAAGCTAGGAGCATAGTAAAAAGCTGTACAGCTTGTCTTCCTTTCCATGCTCCTACACTCCCTCCAGGGAAGAATCCTCGTGGTTTGAGACCCAATGAAATCTGGCAAATGGATGTGACCCATTATAAATCTTTTGGTCGTCTATCTTTTATCCATGTAGTGGTAGACACCTTTTCAGGATTCACATTTGCAATGCCAGCAGCAAAAGAGACAGCCCGAGTGGTCACTGAATTCCTTATACAAGCTTTTGCAATTATGGGTGTGCCACAAGCAATAAAAACAGACAATGGACCTGCATATACGTCCAAACATTTTACACACTTTTGTGCACAGTATAAGATTTTACATACCACGGGCATACCCTTTAATCCTCAAGGGCAGGCAATAGTAGAGAGAAGAAACAGAGATATTAAGACACTCCTCCAAAAACAAAAGAAAGGGGGAGCCACAGGTAGCCCTAGGGAACTTCTAAATTTAGTTCTCTATACCATTAATTTTCTAATTTTTGACAAAGATGCGCTGGCTCCAGCAGACAGGTTTTATAACCCACCAGAAGGGCAGTGTCCAGTGAGAGCATCTCCACTGTCCTTAGATAATCGCCAGGTGATGTGGAGAGATCCAGAAAGTGGTGAATGGAAGGGACCAGATAGGTTAACTGCCTGGGGGAGAGGGTTTGCTTGTATTTCTTCAGCAGGAGAAGGAATCAGATGGGTGCCAACGAGTCATATTCGCCTTGTCCACCAGAGAGAGACAGAAAAAGAGAAAGACCTCAAAATAAAGGAGAAGATCTAAGAAACATCTGACACCGAAAGAGCATGGATAATAAAAAGACTGTTAAAGAACTTTAAAATCAGCAGGAATCATTGGACTTCCTCACACAAGATGAGACTAATGGACAATGGACTTATGGACATTTATAAATTTTCAATTTATGATTATTTGATTATGTTATATACTTCTAGCATGCGTTATGTTACTATGTTACTATATGCTTATGTAATTTATGTAATTATCTGTAATACTTCCCATATTGATGGATTTATGTTTCAAGGTCATTTATGTAATTATCTGTAATACTTCCCATATTGATGGATTTATGTTTCAAGGTCATGACTGTCCTATGTTCTAAATCAAAAGAAAAGGGGAGATGTTAGGATTACTAAGTGAGAACTGAGGTTGTCTGGACAGTGACAAGGTGAGAATTCAGGTTTTCTGGACAATTACAAGGTGAGAACTCAGGTTGACTTGATAGAGGGGGCAAGCTCATTGGCTGGGGTGGTTCTTCCCAGAAGCCCTTGCATTATCCCACGCCCATTCTCTGGGAGAATAAAAGAAGAGGACTCTCAGAGAAAGAGGAAGACTCTGAATTGCATCAGGCTTGACGGGGCTCTCTGCAGGAAGGGAAGTCACTTCTTTGGACAAGAGTTAACAGCAACTGCCTGGAGACAACGGTTCGTTACAGGAAGAAGAATCTGTCTGAGAGATTTGAGTAGACACAGCAGATCTCTTCCCAGAGAGCGATCCAGCAGCTTCTAGAGACGACAGCTCGCTACAAAGGAGGATAGAATACAAATAACTGAGGGAAGATTGGGTCAAGAAAGGTCTAGAAATTCTACAAAGTGGAGTTAGAAGGAAGTAGCCTCCAGACGTGGAGGTCCCCTTGCACATAAAGTCACGGCAGCTTTATATGGGATGGTCGTATAGAAAACAGTTTGGACGGAGAATGTGGAAAGTGGAGTAATACGATAGATATAAAGCTTGCTTGGTTCATCTTCCCGCGTGACTTGCAATAGTGTGGTTGCCTCTTCAAAACCAACTCACATATTGGGATAAAATATTAGAATAACTAATTCTTTCCTTTTGTCTCTCTGGGCCTCAGTTTCCCATTTGGAAAAAGAAAAGTCTGGATAGATGGGCTCCAAATGCCCTTCCAGGTTTAACATTCTATGATCTTCCTGGAAGACTGCTTTCCCCACTACAACTGATTGGCGCGATTTGAAAACCCAGTCACACGTCCGCAGAAACTGAAAGCTTAAGGTTTTGGGGGGAAGTGGGGGAGGGGTGCAAATACTACTTTTTTTTTTTTTTTTCCCCAAAAACTTGGAGAAAGATTGATCTGATGCTTCCTATCTGGCTCAGAATACTCTTTTTTCTGTCCTAAAGTGAAGATACATGGAAGGGATGCTCACCCACGAATCTGACTTCTAAATCTCTTTAGCTACTTTCTGGGTACTTTGGGGCACATCACTGCCCTTTTTTGTGTGTAATCTCATTTTCCTTCTCTGCAAAATGGAGAAAGGAACATGTTGTGTACCACATATACTCTCGTATGTATATTCCTAATTTCTATTTTGCTCAAAAACAAAACAAACGAAACATTTCTTTCCTCCACACGCTTATTCCCCAGCGTTCTGGTTAGGAGTAGCTTTGGGAACCCAATAAAAGCCGAACCGTGACCCGGGAGCTGCTCCCCAGACCCGAGCTGTGCTTTTAGTGCTTCAGTGTAGGCCCTTCCGCCGGGCCGGACAAACCGGGACGCCGCGGCTTAGAGCGAGGCTAGCCTGGAAAGTCCTCTCGCGACTCCTTTACAAACGCGTCCCAGCGTGTCTATTGCGCGTGGGTGTGTAATTAACACTGCCTCGCTTTCTCTGAGCTCTAACCACAGTCCCTTTTCTCGGGCTCTCCTTTAGGTCCCACTCATCCTTGCACAGGGTACTTCCTAGTCCGGCTGGGGAAACCCTCGCCTCCTTTTCAACCAGGAAGTAATTGGGAAGAAGTAAACGGCGATCCCTTTGGGCGCTTTTTTTGCCCGATTCCTGCGGAGAACATGCACTCAAAGTGTTAAGGTTTTTTTTCCGCTCTCCTTTTTTAAAAAGGGTGATTAAGGTCCCATTCAGGCTACTGAAAAACCAGGGGACACTCAGGACAAATAATGCGCGCAAACCCGAGGCCCGCACTACTTAAATCTTGGGATCCAGCCCTCAGCGGGGCAATTTCGGGCTAAGGCGGGCGACCGCAAGAGGCTAAGGTTCGCGTGACGTCACAGAGGGAGGGGGCGTGGCCCAGGCTTGCACACCGGACCCAGTCTCAGCGTTCCTTCTCCCGGCCCAAGGAACGATCAGCTGGTTTGCGCTTCCCTGACGTAGGCTGGGCACGTCACTGCTGCATGGCCGCCTCCTCCGGAAAGCCGGCCGGGGCAAATGGAGAGGTGAGCTGAGCAAAAGGCGATGTGGAATCCGGAATCTCCGAGCCCGGGCCGCGTTGGGGCGTGAGGGGGTTGCGGTGCAGCGGGGGCGGGGGCCGGGAGAGAGCGAGTGCATCTGCACTGGGGAGAAGTGCAGCCCATGCAGCTCCGGCCTTGCGCTGCCTGCAGCGTGCAGCCCATTTCCCAGAAGGGCCTCCTGCTGCTTAGAACGGCCGGCCTTCCTGGGGCAAGGTTCTGTGCAAGCCAGCTCTGGGCGGGACTGGAAGAAGAAAGGAAAGGCTATTGTTGGACCAGACTCACCTGGCCAGCAGGGAGCACAGAATGGTTCACCCTTTCCCGCGCTGTGAGTTTGGTGGGAGTGGGGGGAGACTAGCAGTTTTATTTGGGGCACCTCCCCCCCTGCGAAGTGCTAATCTTGCACTTAAATCAGAACCTTAGAAATCTAGTCTAACCCTGTCACTTTTCAGATGGGGAAATTGGGACTCCTTGGTGAAGTGACTTTCCCAGGGTCACACACAGTGGAAATCCGAAACCCCTGACTCGAAAATACTGTGTTCTTTCCGTTCCAGCGGTTCAAACCCATGCAATAAAGACACCTGCCCGAAAAGTCAGTCTGTAATAGCTTTGTATGCAAAGCAGAGAGTGTTCGAGCACTTCGAGATTTGGAAGTCAGAGACCCAATTTCTTCATTTACAGATGGGTCCCAGAATGGTGAAATCACTTGCCTAGAGTCATCTCAAATCAGAACCCTGGTAAAGACCAGGGTTCTGATTCCTACTTTAGAGCTTTTTAGGTAGTGCCAACATAGAATCTTTTCAAGGGTTTTAGGAACGGGGGATTTTCAAATCTAGTTTAGGTAGGAGAATGGGGGGAGGGGAATTCTTCCTCATTAGTCCAGCTCTGTTTTGCATGTAGAGGGATCTGTGTTAAAGGTTAACCCAGATATGAACCTCTAACTTTTAAAATTTTATTTATTTATTTTTAGTTTTTTTTTTTTAAAGTTTCGAGCTGCTTAAGGCCCAATAAAAGAGTAGAGAATTGAGTTACAGCTCCAAAAGGCAGAAAAGCAAAAAGTCTGCATAATTCAGAGATGGGCTAATCTGTCTCCTGAATAGTGGCTGGGTTGAATCAGCTAGGATATATGAAGGCTGCCTTGGCAACTCTAAGTTGTGGCCTGTGAGTTACTTAGAACACAAAGAGATCTTGTCCAAGACAAAGAAGGGGCTTTGGAGATGGAGAATCTAATCCCTTTATTTTACAGATGAAAAAACAGACCCAGAGAAATTTCTCCATCCGCCTAAGCTGGAAGCTGCTTTTAACCCAGGTCCTCTCCAGAGGCTGCAAAAAACCTGAAATTTTAGAAAAGGTTTATAATTCAGTTATTATGCAAATTCTGTGTATTCTATGTTTTTGTATTCTGTGTTTTTGGTGGCTCATCCAGGTTATTATAACAAATGAGTTTTTCTCCCTTTATGAGATTTTTATTATGATACACATATAGGCATTGAGTTTCCCAACTATTGGGAAAGCTATATGGTTACAGTGGGAAAAATCTGGGTAATTGATTCTAGTTTCAGTACTCCGTTATGTTAGGTAAGTCACTTAACTGTTGTGGGTTTCAAGTTCAATAAGGGTTGGACTAGATGCCTCTGAGGTTCTTGCCAGCTCCAAGATTGTGTCACTCTTACATGGTAACAATTCAAACTAATAACATGAAGTCATTTTCCTCTTACTTTTAGTTGATATCTGAAGAGACTTGCAATCAATCCCTAGAGTAATTTCCTTCAGATCTGATCTCTGGGATCCATTTATCCAGTCACAGATTGATATCCGAAGGAAGACTTTTTCCTGACTCAGGAAAGACTATCTCCAACTCAGATCTGTGCTGACACTGATTAAAATTTGCTTTGCATATTGTGGTCAAAGTCTGCCAAGTCTGCCATTTCTTCTTTCTGAAGAAAAGTCTTCAGACCTTTCTGGAGAGAAGAATAAGAGGAGTTGAATCTAAGGCAGACGGATTGATATTCAAGGAAAATCAGGTAATCATTCTAAATGTAAATCTGGTACACTTTCCAGAGTTTCTGGGTTATATTGATAAAGGACGACCCTGGAAAGGAGAATTGCTCTCAGTGGCCAGGGAGTTTAGAAAGTTGGCCACTGACTCCATTGACAGTTGTCTGGGGTTAACTTTTTTGAGGGAGGAGAAGGGGAAGATGTAGAAGTAGATGAAGTAGATTTAGAGATGTAGAAGAAGATAAGAGAAGTAGGAAATTGTATCCCATATTCTAAAGAAAACAGGAGATTTGGAAGTTGTTTGATTAAAAAAAAAAAAAAGAATAAATAATGGAAGAAAACTAGTGGATTTGAGACAATGATGTTTTGACTAGTTCAGAAAACCAGAATCCACTGATCATTTAGAACTGTGAAATGGGCAATGTCTTTTGTACAACCCATAGAAATATTCTGTGATATGTGTATGGGGGGAAAGGGGAAATTGGGATTTAGCATTTCAAATTTCCTAAAAAAACCCAAAAACCTACAACAGTCCTTTTTATTGTTCCTTGAACAATTTCTCTAGATATCTTTTTGAGGGACTACCTTCAGTATATTCTGAAGTGTCTTGGAACATTCCTTTTTATTGTTCCTTTAAGACTTTCTCTAGATATCTTTTTGAGGGATTACCTTTAGTATATTCTGAAGTGTTTTGGGGCTGTTTTTCCCTAAACTAAATGGCCCCAGATGGAATCCTTCTGGAAATTTTATGTTTGCTTATTATAATTTTTTGGATCCCTTCCTTTACTATTAGGCTGTGTGAACTGTTACTTCTATTGTCATAAACATTGCTTTTAACAGTAATTTACTACTAATAGGAAAACCAGATAAGTAGATTTGTTAAATTTGTATTTAAATTAAGATTTAAATAAAGATTTAAACTTTAAATTAAGATCCAAATTTAAATTTAAATTAAGATTTAAATTAATTAATTTTAATTAATTTTAAAGATTTAAATTAAGAGTACATCTATTTTATGTGAGGACCTGAGGGGCTCCTTATGAGTGAAAAATGCTTGGGCTTTGTGACAGCTATTTAATTCATTCTAAAGCAGTGATTTTCTCATATGTAGTAAAGTTCCATTGTGTCTCCTTTGGTTCAAAAAAAATTTGTTCTTTTAAATTCATAAGGATTTAGAATTATGGAGTTTTTGAGCTGAATGAAACCTTAGAGATCATTAACTTTGGAAGATTTAGGGCTAGAATTACAACTTTTCATTTGGATCCTTAAAAAAACCAAAAGCTTAAATATATCCAGTGCAATTTCCTTCTTTTGGTGGGGGAGAGATATTTATAAACATTATTTCATTTGATCTTCACAACAACTCTGAGAAGTATTTTCATTTTATAGGTGAGGAAACTGAGACACACAGAGGCTAACTTGACCAGAGTCATACAGGTAGTAAGTATTTGAGACTGGTTTTGAATCCGGGCCTCTCTGCCTTGAAAACTAACAGATGAAAAATCTACATAGCAGAGAGTGGTTATATAGACTCTTAGGAGTGGAAAGGACCCTTGACCTCAAATGTTCCAACTTCTTTATTTAATGGACTTGGAAATTGATTCCTACAGAGATAAAGTGGCTTGGCTAGGTTCTCACAGTTTTATTTCCAACTCAGTAATTTTTGCCTCCCATTGTCAAGAGCTTGGGAAGTAGTACAGGAGAGGCTGCTGTTGATACACTTGTTTCCTGAGCATCTGAAAGTCTTTCCAGCCCTTAGGGTCTGAGTAACCTGTCATACTTTCCCAGGGGCAAACCCAGCTGGGGCTTCCTACTACATTTAGCTGTAAAATGCACAGTTGAAGTCAGGTTGAAAAGTTAGGGAATGCCATTTACAAGCAAACTAGATTAATGTGATTTTTTTCAGGTCTTTCTTTTTTAAGGCATGCCCTAAATGGTATAAGAATTCTATGTTACATTTTGAATTTAGCTTTTTTTCTTTTTTAATTGGGCCTTCTCTCCACTTATATACATTTGTCTCATCTCTTAATAATAATAATGAAATCTCACTGAGAATGTGGGCAGATAGTAATAATTAATGAGTATAGCAAAGGTAAGTTGCCTCATAGGAATGTGGCTCATTTTCATGTAGTAGTCTACCTTTTTCTCTTCTGATGGCAATAATTGTTAGCTAAATTGGAAGTGACCAAAATGAAGAGGTGAGGGTGACTCACTCTTCTAGGTAACCAGAAGCCTTTCTTTCCTTCTGGCCTACCTGTACAAAGGTACTTGGCTTCAGAAACAGACTCCAAGGCTGGTAGGCTCCACCCTACCTTTATCTCTACTACTCCATCAGTTGTAGGATATACTGAAACCAAATTGGAGTACTTTGTTCCTGAACACACCTTTAATTTTTTTCTCTTGGCCTAAACTTCCAATCATTTAATATGTAAGTATTTATTAAGCCATATGGTAACATTGTGTTATGCCTTGAGAAAGCAGAAACAGAGATTGAAAGGTCAGTTCTTGTCCTGAGGGATCTTAGTTTATATTCTCATGGGGAAGGAACTAGAGGCCCCCTGAGCTAATTCTTGAGGGAATTGAGGAGTTGAAGAGGTAGATGAGGAGGAAGAATTGCACTTTAGATGTAGAAAGTGGTTAATGGGGGCAGCTAGGTGGTGCAGTGGATAGAGCACCAACCTTGAAGTTAGGAGGACCTGAGTTCAAATCTGGCATCAGATACTTAACACTTCCTAGCTGTGTGACCCTGGGCAAGTCACTTAACCCCAGCCTCAGAAAAAGAAAAAAAAAAGTGGTTAATGTAAAGGCCTGAGATGGAAAATGGAGTGCTTATATGAAGAATTACAGCGACAAATTAACTGGAGTGTTAAATGGTTGGAGGGGAGTAGTAAGACTCAAAAAGGAGTCAGGAACCAGACAGTGACGTTATCATAGATTTATAAAATGATAAGAATAGCTAACATTTATATAATTATTACCGTGTGCCAGGCTCTATGCTAAGCATTTTACAATTTCTTCACTAAAACTCTGAGAGGTAGGTGCTTTTATTATGCCTATTTTACAAATGAGGAATACTCAGGCTAAGAAAGTCTAGGGTCACACACTTAGTAAGTGTCTGAGGTTGGATTTGAACTCAGATCTCCCTGACTGTAAGCTCAGAGTTCTTATCTACTGGACGATTTAGCTGCCAATGGCTTTTACAGTAATTTAAACTTTGTACTAATCCCTGAAATATACAAATATAGGCAGAAAGAAAGTTGGTCCCTGACTTCTGGGAGTTACTTTCTAATGTAGAGAGATAAATACATAAAGAAAATGTGGAGATGGTAGGGACAGGGTGGGGGGAGGGGAGAGAAAAGTCATAAACCTGGAGAGACATTAAGGAGACATGAAGGATGTCTTGAGCATTCTCCTTAAAATGGAGATTCTAAGAGGAACTAGCCAATCAGAGGGAAGCATTGGAGGGATGGACCCAGGGTATTTAATATGTGATGGCCAGAATTAGAATGGACTTCCATGGAGGAGAGGTTTCTCAGGCATTGAAATCAAAGTCTGGGTCAAGAGTTAGGAGTGTAGCCTGAAGAGAAAGGAAGGAAAGGCTTTAAAATGTCCAAGAAGTTCATATTTGTTTCAAGATGTAATAGGATGACCCTGAACAAGTCACTTAACCCCAATTGCCTCAGCAAAAAAATAATAGGGAGTCCCCAGAGGGAGTGAAGGAGAGGAGAATCACTTTGGCAAGGGTGTGGAGCATGACTTCTAGGGAGGAAGTGATTTGAGGCTACTGTAACAGGCCACATGAGATATCAGAGCCTGGACTAGGGTGGTCACTGTATGCATAGAAGAGATCCAAGAATCGTTTGGAAGATGGATATTGACAAGATCTGGCAATTAACTGAAAAGTGACGGGAAGGAAACTGAGCAGTTGAGAATGATATTGAGGTAATAAACCTAAACCCTAAAAGGATGATGGGATCCTCCATAAAAATAGGAAATCTGGAATAGTGGCAACTGTTTTAGACAGGTGAGGTTTGAAATTCCCATGAGACATTTAATTTGAGATGTCCACTAGGCAACTGACAAAGTGGGACTTGAGTTTGGGAGACTATGCTGTAATGTGTAGATCTGGGAATTATCTGCATAGAGATGATAAAAACATGGCAGCCAGTGAGACCTTTGTCAAAAGAGAAGGGAAGCAGGCTCAGGCCAGAGTCTTGGTGAGAACAGTGTTGGGATAGCCTAGAGAGGAGAGAGTGTCTGGGTGATACAGTTTCCTTCCCGCAGAATGCCGCCCCTCCCCCACCCCCTAATCCCTTTTGAAATCATACTGGTCTTTAAGGCCCAGTTCTGTCATTACTTCTGTGTAACCTTTTTGATTTTCTCCACAGTCAACCTTTTTTCCTATGAGTTCGCATTGTTTGTTTCCCTTTTGCTGTCACTTGTTTCATTTTTTTTTTTTTTTTTTTTTTTGGCTAACCCTTTTAATAGTCTGTAAACTCCTTAGATCAGGAATCATATCATATTTACATTTGTTTCTACTCTTTAGCTTAGTTGTACACATAGGAGATGCCCAATAAATATTTGTTGAATGAAGTTTTCCAATTAGAATTTCAACATTCTTAGCCGGCCCTCTTTAAATGCACATCAGAGTTAAATGTAACCCCCTTTTACATATACATTCCAAAATCACAGAATTTTAGATTTTACAATCCATCTGGTTGGATGCCCTCGTTTCACAAATGAAAAAAGTTGAGGTCCAGAGAAGGTAAGCTAAGTTGTCTGGGGTCACACAGCTAGTTAGTGACAGTTGGGAGCAGAACCCAAGTCTCCTGATTCTCCAGTCTAAAGGAATAGCTTACAGTTGGACAGTATTAATGATGAATATTGCAGATTAAACTTTTCTTCTCATGTATTACCTACTGGACATCCTTCTCAGTGGGTGAGGAGATTCTAGGTCATATTCACAATTGGTATGACAAAGAGAGGAGGGAACATGAGGGAGGATAAATGAGGAAATACGTGTATATATATAAATAGAGAAGGGGCTGAGTTTGTGATGTTAGCTCTTGTTAAAGCTTATTCAAAACTAGTCATGGGTATAAGGGACAGTCTGATTTTGAAATATCCTGTCTTATGTTCTTCTAGGCGACAGAATGGTTCCAAAGGTGACTTCTGAATTGCTTCGGCAGTTGAGACAGGCCATGAAGAACACTGAGTATGTGACTGAACCGATCCAAGCTTATATAATCCCATCGGGTGATGCTCACCAGGTACAGGGTGGAATTTGGCTAATGGAATGGTCCTTTCATTTCACCTTTTTTTTTTTTTTTTTTGCTTTATTTCCACCTGTGTAGTGGGATGTGGGTCCTCAAGTTGCCAGCCCTGCCAGAGTACCTTGTGCATACTCAATTGCAGTCATGGTTATTTGGTAGATAACAAAGTATCCTCCTTCACAGTTTGTGCCCAATAAATACATCAAGGTCCAGTTGGTCTACCTTTTCACCAATGGCACCTCTTTGTGAAATAGCATTTGCATATTGCCTTATACTATTAGCTTTTCTCTGTTTTGTTTTTAATGTGGAAACCCTGGTTCTTAATCTTCTTTGAGAATGGATGCATTTACTTTGTTGGTTGGTTCAAGGTGATCCTGGGAAAAATTGTGAAATTTGACAGTAATTCAGAATCCCCAAATACTCATATTTGTCATTCTTTCCCTCCCTTAAGGTAGTCTGTCAAATACAGTTTTCTAGCAAGATCTGTTTTTCAAGGACAGAAAGTTTTTGTTTTCCTTATTATATCCCCCAAACCTCACTCAGTTCCTTGAAAGATGTAGATCATACATAGTAACGTACTTAGTATTTCAAGTTTTAAAGTCATTTAACAATGACCCCATGAAAGTAGTGATATAAGTACTATGCCCATTTTAGATATAGAAAAACTGAAGCTCCTGAAAGGTTATGTGACTTGTTCTTGGTCACCTAGGAAAGTATAGGAAAGTGTCAAAATTTGAACTTGTGGTTTGCTGACACCAATAATTGTACGTCAGACCTTGCTAGCCTATCCTGTGGTCTTGAATGAGACTAAGACTGTCACTAAAATTTGAGAAATTTATTGAGATGAATTGCCTTGACTTGTTCACAGACAGAGTGCTGGTATTGGTTAATAAGGCTAGGTTCCCTTATAGGCACCTGGGATTTCTTTCCATACTCTCACATCTATGTGAATTTCAGGCATTGTCTTTTCTCCTCTAACCCTAGAAGTACTTAATTCTTTTCTTGACTATGACTAGTCATGCATGTTCAAAGACTTCAGGAAGAGGGGGAGATGTATTTATTTTTTATGTTCCTGAAATTATAACTCATTAGTTAGCTAATTTCAGGCTGCTTCCTAGAGTTTGCTTTGTGATAGGGTGATAAGGGGCCACGATGTAAAAAAAGAAGAGTCCCAACTTCTGCCTTTGAAGAAGAGTGTGTGGCCTTTATGGAGAAAGTGTGAACACAGACATGAACACTAGATGACTGACAATGTTCACTCTGTCTTAGATGTTATATGTGAGACATTTTGCCAGCTGCAGGGGGATAAATGAGTACAAAGATAGGTAAAGAGAGATCCAGCCCTCAGTGAGTTGCATTGTGATAGGGGATCAGGGGAGGTGTGGCAAATATACAGATTATTTTAGTACCAGGGGTGCATTTAGGGCTGCCTTAGGAAGCAGTGGGGTACCCATTTTTGGAATATTCAAGCTAAGGCCGGCTGACTATTCTTTTAAAAAAATTATTTTTTTAAACATTCTTTTCTTTTTAAATTTTGAGTTCCAAATTCTCTCCCTCCTACTCACTCCTCCCCCACCCACTGAAATAATAAGCAATATGATATCAATTATACATGTGAAATAATGCAAAACATATTTTCATATTAGTCATTTTTTTTTTTACAAGCAATAAAAATAAAGTGAGAAAATTGTACTTCAGTTTGCATTTGGATCATCAGTTTTCTCTCTGGAGGTGGATAGCATTTTTTCATCATGATTCCTTTGGAATTGTCTTGGATTGTTGTATTGGCCAGAGTAGCCAAGTCTTTCATAGTTGATCATTATTACAACATTGCTGTTACTGTGCAGAAATGATCTCCTGGCTTTTCTCCCTTTACTTTGCATCAGTTCATATGAGTCTTACCATGTTTTTCTGAAACCACCCTCCTCTTCATTATTTCTTATTGCACATTAATACTCCATCACAATAATATACCACAATTGTTTGGTCATTCCACAATTGACAAGCCTCCCCTCATTTTCTAATTTTTTACCACCACAAAAAGAGTGGCTATAAACATTTTTGTACATATAAGTAATTTTCCTTTTTTCTTTGATTTTTTTTGGGGGGGGGGAGGGACAAGATACAGAGCTAGTAGTAGCATCTCTGGGTCCATCAACAATTCTTTATTTATTCCTATCCCTTACAGCATTTGCCATTTCTTATCAGAATAAGATGGTACCTCAGAGTGGATGGCTATTCTTGAATATGCAATAGAGAGATTCTTTTTCAGATGTGGTTCAGGCATTGAATTCTGTTACAACTCTGGGATTCTGGGATTCTTTGAAATTCTGTAGTATGAGAGGTTGACTCTCCATTGTAACTTCCCTTTCACTATGGGATGCCAAATGACCTTTTCTTTTGAAGAGTGATTTAAAGAGCACAAAGTTGAGTTCTTGGCTTGGGAAAGGAGATATCAGTATCCTGGGTTTTTCTGTACTACATGGTGAGCAAAGGGTAAGTGAAGGAAATTTTTCACGATTTAATGATTAAACTTATTTCTTCAATAACAGTTAAATGATTATTCTCACATGCCAAGGGTTATGTAAATGTAAAAATAAATAAGAAATAGTCCTTTCCTTGAAAACACATGCAGTCTAGTGGTGGTCGTGGTGAGGGGAGTGGATGAGAAAAGATACATGTAAGCAAGGGGAAAATGTGACAGATGACCTGGGGATGACACAGAGGAAGGACGGTAGAGGGTATATAGAGGGAGAAATAATTACTTTGGGGAAACTTCCTACTGGCTGTTATGGTTGACTTGGCCTTAAAGTTACTCTCTCAGTTGGTGTACATTCCTTTTGGAAATAGTAAGCATGATTAAAATTAGCAAGGGAGGAAAAAGCAGAGAGACTACTTCAGGGAACCAATCAATTTTTGAGTTTGTTAGGAATTTTAGGTTGGGAATTAGAATGGAATATAAGAGAAGACTATGTTAAGACTAGAACTCTATCTAGACTCTTGGGATGGAATCCAGAGGGATTGCTCATTAATTCAACTGACATTTATCAGGTACCTACTATGGTCCAGTGCTGTGCTAAAACACTTGTGTCACTTAACCTGACCCTTATTTGAAGCATGAAGTCCTACTTCCAAGTGGATTAGTTCAGACTGTGAAAGACTTTGCATATCAGACTAAAGAGTACGGGCTTAATTTAGTAAGAGAAATGGAAGGTTTCTAAGGAAGGAATGCAGATTGATTTAAGCTATGTATGCATGAGTCTGACTTTGGAATGAAATTGAATTGAAAATTGAAAAAGGACCACTCTTAATTTTTTACTGCCACGGACTGAGGGCAGTAAAGTGGGTGAGGGAAGAGGTTACACTTTTGTCTTCAATCCATGTAATGATACATTTAGAGCTAGAAAAGACTTTTAAGGTTCTCTATTCCAAAGGTATCAAACACTAGCCTACATATAACCTGCAATATTCCCAAGTTAGTCTGAACCAGATCAACATGTAATTGAAACGTATTTAGCAAAATAAAAATATAATAAAGCATATATAATGTTATATTTTAAACCCAAGTCAATATGTGGCTTGCAGGGATCCTTATATGTGACTTGGTGGCTCCTTTTCTATTTGAGTTTGACATTACTGCTCTGATCCAACCATTTCATGTAAAAGCGAATGAATTGAGTAAATGAAAAAGCTTTTATTAAGTGCTGCGTGCAATGCATTCTGCTAGTGCTGGGGATTCAAGTAGAGATGCTGAAGAAACCAAGACCATCAGAGGTTAAGTGATTTTCCTTATGGCCACACGTGACACCCTTTTGTGTTCTCATCTGCTAGTCTTTTAGTTTTCTTCTTCTGCCGGTTGAAAACTTTGTTCCTCAGGCTTAGATTTTGTGCCCTGTGACACTGGCTTATTAAATATTGATTCCTTCCTTTAGCTGCTGGTGGTATTTTTCATTTTCTGTTGGCCCATTTTGGGTCTGTTTGAGCATAGCTGTGTTGTGTTGGTAGGCTGAATGATAGCTTTCTCTCTCATTCTCCTGGTGATCCTGAGTTTCTGCTATTGTTCCCTAGCATCTTGAACTGATGATCTCTTCTGCCTTAGTAACTTGATACTATCCCCAAGTTCCTTGTTAGTGGTCTGGGATTGGCTCCGCTTCCTTTGGAAACAAGTCATTTTTCTGGAAGTTTTCAAACAGAAATTATAATTCCAGTTAATCACACAGAAAGATCTTTAGTCTGGGAGTTTTCCTAGAATGAGGGTTGAAGGTTTCTGGGTGTAGACAAGATGGAGGTTCTTTCTGAGTTTTCCTCTTGCCTCATGTTGAATCAGTCTGTGTATTTGCTGGCAGGGAATGTTCTTGTACCAAAAGCAAAGTCATTTTGATATTTGATGGGCTTGGGTGCTGTTCTGGGGCCAATTTCTTTTGCAGTCATGAAAACTTTTTTTCATTGTTTTCTCCAGTGTCCGTTCTCTTGTGGTGGGGCTTAATTTTCTCAGAATGAGTTCCCAAAGGGAATTGATGATGATTGCTACCAGCCAATACCCTCCATCCCTCTTTCCCTCCGATTTCATATTTGGGGAGAGAATTTGGAGACGTATTTTATAGTAGGGATGGGGGACTGTGGAGTATAGTAGAGATTACATATAGTGCAAGTCACTCAAAAAGGAAAATTGACTCCTTTGGTCTTCCTTCTGAAATACGGGGTGTTTTTGACACCATTCCCAAATGTGTATTTAATAGATAGAGGGTGTGAGGGGGAATGTTGGTTCAACTGTGGCAATTGTTACATTTATCATAGTCTTTGCTTATCTGTGCTTAACTGAAGTTCTCCTGCCTTCTTGATGCACTGTTGTTCTTTAAAAAAAAAAAAAAATCCTTCTAAATAGTTGTTCCTATTGTCTAGTTTGGCTATCTGAAACTGCATATAAAGCCTTGATCTTAGCCAGCTCATGAAAGGGAGCCTTATGGGAAGAAGCTGTGGGTATATTTTCTGGAGTTACATACATACATATTGGCCTTGTGAATTGGTAGACTCACTTCTTCCTGAAGGAGGCTAAGGCAGAGAAAGTCATTTTTGCTTGTTTTCCTGGGCAGCCTGTGGCTGATGGAAATTTTCCTTAAGGGGACTTACTGGGGAGAGGCAATCTTGAATTCTGTTCTTTGTGTATTTTCTGTAACACAAATAAAACACCCACACACCCTTCCCTGCCTGGAGTCTTTCCAGAAATGATTAATGTGACTGACTAATTATATATGGGTGTGGTACTCTGGTGGTCTGACTCTGGTTGTCTGATTGTCACTCTGGTGACTGAAGGACCTTTCCTCTGGCTGTGCTCTTAATGACCTGAGAAGTGGTGGGGTGGGGGTAAGGTACAGATCCTTAGGCAAGGAGTCACTGTTTCTATTTCTTTTGCATCATATATTTAGGACCAGCTTTGGTGCTTGGGGGACTTCCTTACTTGGAAAGGGAGCACTTAAGGCCAAGACCTTGTTATTACTACCCTGCAAGGAATCCTTCCAATTATCCCCATTTCCCTGCCCTAAGGATCCCTCTTATTTTTTTGGACTAAGTACAGTCCTCAGGGTCTTGCTCCATCTCCAGTGATTCTGAAAAGCAGGGCTTTTTGGCCCGTTCAGTGATAATTTTTTTTTTTTTTCCAATTTTTTCCTCCCGAAAAAAAAGAAAACTGGGACTTGATTTTCCAGGATCCCATCATGAGCAGATTTGGGGCTGCTTCTTGGAGCTGCCATTACTTCCCTGGCTCTGTATTATTCAGTCTAGAAAACAAATCAAAGTTCATTTATGACCAAGTGGGTTTGCAATTGTAATCATGTGAGACTTTGCCCATGATAGCCAAGATGTAGTTGTAATGCCGGAGAAACTGAAGCAAGATAGAGATTAGTGAGTTTTTAATATTTTATTTGAAAGGAGAGATTTACTGGGACCAAATGGATCCATGTTTTGGTCCCACAGCTGAATAAGACTATCGTTTCCAAGAATCCAGCAAACTATGTGAGTTCTCAATGACTTATATATACCTGGCTTAGATATAGGGGTAGACCAAGGCAGGGGCAGAGTCAGAGTGCTGAGAGTGGGAACGGGACCAACTATTTGGTTGTGGCAGGGTTGGGAGAGGCATTCTGATAAATTGGGATTACAGAAGGGGGAAAGGCACCTGACATTCTGATGATGTCTGAGATAGATCTTTTTCCTTATCTGGATCATCTTGAATTAGTAGGGGGGTGGTTTTGCATGATTGACCAGAACAATTAGGAACTGAGGCAGAACAATTCAGGCAAACCAAGGCAGGACAATTAGGGAAAGTGAGTCAGGACAATAAAAGAGAACTGTGGCACAGCATAGTCATCCTCTCATTCAAAAAGTTCTGATTGCCTACTTATTCATAGCATTCTGCATGTGTGTTAATGCAGTTGTGTTAGTCCCATTAATACCTGCCTCTTGTCCAGACCAATGTAATAGTCAAACTATTTGTTTCTGATCTTTCCATGCTCCAACCTTCATAACTTTGCCAAAGGACTCTTAACTGATGCAGCATTCTCATCCTAGGGTTCTCTCTAAACCCTACGTACTCCTTGCTCAGGCATTCATGCCGCTTTATAGTCTGGCATTAATTTAAAAGAACCATCCATTCTGGTAGAGTAGCAAAAGCAGTGGATTTGGAATCAGTGGACCTGGGTTTTAAATTCTGCCTGCTTTTCTAAGGCCCTTCCAGTCCTAGATTCTGAAATCTTACATTTTAAACCTTATCTTCTACTAATTCTCTTCACATGCCTTATGCTCCAGGTAGAGTGAACTGACTGCTTAGCCATTCCTAAGAATCCCTTGTGCATCCCTGCCTTTGTGCTTTTCTTCTCATGTTCTCTCTTATTTTCCATTCCCAACAACATTTTCACACATTAATCAATAATTGTCTACTTTGTTCTTTTTACTATCTGCAAAGGTCCAGTTTCAGTCTCATTAACATTCAATAGAACATAAGGTCCTTGAAGTCAGGGACTGTTTAACTTCTTTTTTTTACTTAACATGATCCCTGTTACATTGTAAGTACTTGATAAATGCCTTTTGAATTGAATTGACTTGAATTCTGTATTTCTTCTAGCCATGTTAGAAGTAACCTCTCCCTTCTGAATTCCTGTGATATTTAATTGTCTAGCTCTCACGTGGCATTTTGCATATCTTGCCTTGTATTGTTAATGTTTCCTCAGTTTGTGACTTGATTCTTTTCTTAGATTATAAGATCTATGAGGGCATGGATTATGTCACAATCATCTTTATATCACAGTGAGCACATAGTTATAGCATTACTCACAAAGTCATAGAGTCTTTGAGTTGGAAGAAATCTTCAAGATTATCTAGCAGTAGTTCTCAAAAATGTAGTCAGGGATTCCCTGAGGGAGAGTCCCTAAAACTCATTTAGGTAGTCTGTGAGAGAAAAACCTTTTTGTAACAATACTAAGGTGTTTTGAGTTCTAATTTGCTAAATATTGGTAGATATAGCCCACATAAACAAAAGTTCTTTGGGGAGGAGTCCTCCTTAATATCTTTTAAGAAGGTAAAGAGATCTACATGAACTGATGCCGAATGAAATTTGCAGAACCAGGAAAACATTGTACCCAGTTACAGCAAAGTTGTGTGATGATCAACTGTGATAGAATTGCCTCTTCTCAGCAATAGTGATCCAAGATGATTCCAATAGACTTGTGATGGAAACTGCCATCCACATCTAGAGAAAAAAACTATGGAGACTGAATGCAGATCAAAAGCAGCATACCTTTTAAACTTTGTTTTTTCATCTTTGTGATTTTTTTCCTTTCCTTTTGATTTTTTTTCCCCACAACATGACTAATATGGAAATATGTTTAAAATGATTGTACATGTATAACCTATATCAGATTGCTTACTGTCTTGGAGAGGAGGGAGGTAGGGGATGGAAGGAGAAAAAAAACGGAACTCTAAATTTTGCAAAAATGAATGTTAAAAACTTTTTACACATAATTGGAAAAACAATAAAAAAATTTTAAAAAGAATATAAAAAAAGGTGTCTTGAGGCAGAGAATTTTGAGAACCACTAATCTAGCAAAATCATATCTTTTTTTTTTTTTTGGTTAATTTTCGATAATATTTTATTATTCTAAATATATGTAAAGATAGTTTTCAACATTCATTTTTGTAAGACTTTTATGTTCCAAATTTTTCTCCCTCCCTGTCTTACTTTTCCTTTCCCTCCCCAAGACACCAAGCAATTTGATATAGGTTAAATATGAATCACATCATCTTACAAAAGAGAAAGCCAAAGCCTAGAATGGTAAAATCATTTATTCAGTAACACAGCTTGTAAGTGTCAGAGCTCAGGCCTAGAGTCCTGAACTCAAAAGTCTGTTTTCTCCTCATCCATTTTGCCACACTGAGTCAAGGCTTGTTGATAATGATTTTATGAAGTCCAACTTCTAACCTCATTCAGAGAGTCTTTGGCATCTTTTCATCCAGTGCTTTCACATGAAACTTTTAGGCATTGTTACTTCAGGTTGGGCTAGGGAAAGTGCTGAGATTTCAATCCTTTTAAGAAGAATTTGTTAGGAACTTTGTATGCATAAATCTCTGGGGTAATAAAGACTAAAGAGAAAAATAAAACCTAAGCACCTCTGTCTTTAAGGGAAAAAGGGAACGGTACCATAGGAGGAGATAGAATAATGTGGGCTAAAATAGTAGGGAGAATTCTGGTGGAGATGAGAGATTTGGCTTTGATTTGATGTGGAAGGGGGCAGCTATTCCTGGGTCATCTTTGCTTTTCTAGGAGGCCAGGTATTCTTAACCTGCAGTCGCTGCAATCCAGTGAGTTTCAGTGGATACATTTCAGGGAGGAAGACTTTCAGAAGCTATAAGATCCCATAATTCCATGTTTGTTACTGAGCCAGGACTAGACTTAGAGCTCATTGGCAATGGGTTTAGAGCTTGTACTTCATAAAATCATTTTCATCAAACATTGAGTTGGTGTGACAGAATGAATGAAGAGAAAGCAGAAGTTCAGAATTCTAGTCTTGGGCTCTGACACTTGCAAATATATCTTTTATTTTCTCTACATCTAATTTAAATTTGGTATTTCAATTATAAATATATGCAATATACAAAATTGCATGTTCTTGTATCGCTGAGGTAGGAGAGCTGTGGCCTCTTATTCCAGTGCTCATTGGCAAGAGAGCTTGAATCTTCTTTTTTTCTCAGGTGGGCTTTCCTTACTCATCCTGGTTTACTTCTTAGCCAGGTGGTCTTTCACTCTGAGAGAAACCATTATGTTGGTGTGGACTTGATGCAGATACCTAACATCATCTTTAGTTCTAATGTAGCTCAGAATTTCCAAATTCAGATGATCCATCAGCTTCCACCTTTCCAGGATCAAAGGGTCAGCAACAGTCATTATTAAGAAGGGATCCAAAGGCTTCACCAGACTGCCTAAAGGATCATCAAACAAAAACAGGTTCTTGGGTGGTAATGCTGAGCGAGTGTCTCTAGCCTTCTAAGTGCTAAGAAAATTTGGCCTATGAATTTTCTTGTATTTTCTTGTTCTGTCAGTAAGGAAGTGGGAATAATAGCCAGCCTCAGTAGGGTGGGGTCTCATTGTCCCAACACACACTTAGGTCATGTCTGAATATCTTTGCTCCAGACCTGGCTTGGATCTATAGCCAAACGTGCACCCACACACTTCTAATTCCTTCTCCCTTGAGAGCACAGTTATCTTGCCTCTTCTGATTATTATCTCTTGTGTGGAGACTTGAAGAGATCCCCTTCATCATCACTCGGGATTGTTTTGAGGAGGAAAGGCATTTTTAAGCAACTCACAATGCTTAGGGGAAGACATCTTGGCTCTGATCAGGTTGCTTGTCCTCTTTAATTGCCTGAAAAGCTAAAAGCCTTTTGAGGACAACTACAAAACATTGGGGGATCTGTTTTTATGTCAAATGGTTTTAAAAGAGAAGCTCAAATCCAAACTCATAACCATGCAATGCAAACCCACTGTAGTTTACCGATAAGTCGTATTCTAAAAACCTTTTTCAAAGCTGTTGGAATTTGACTAGTTTCTCAGAGAAACAATGTGATACGTGATGGTTACGTTCACCAGATGGCAACAAAATTATATGTAGTTTGTTATGTAATAAAGTTTTAATGCTGAGTCCTAGGAGGCCATGTTCTGTGGGAGTGAGGAATAAGAGAAGAGGAACCTCTGCAGCTTGGGGCGAGGAGTGGGGGACTGGATGGACTCATGCCAGCAGTTTTTTGAAATCCATGAAATTTGACTATGACCTTCTCCCACCTCCCTTTCCAGGCCTCTCCTACCTCTTAGTGCCTTGACGTTGCCTTAAGTTCCCTGCTGGAATATATTTCCCTCGGGCTGAACTTTCGCAAAGTGTTCTGAGGACCCCTCTCTATAAATAATGCCTGTCACACCTCCCTGCTCCTCCGCTTGAGCTTGGGAATGGGGACCAGGGGAAACAAGAAAGAAAACTCAGATTTCAAATCCCAGCTCTTCTGCCAAAGGGTTTTAACATAGGGTATCAAATTCAAATGGTTATGATAATTATACTTAGGGAATCCTAGGGAATCAACTAAAAATTATTTGAATAACTAACCACATTAGCAAAGTTACAGGATATAAAATGAGCCCACCTAAATCAGCATTTCTCTATATTACCAACAAAGCCCAGCAGCAAGAGACAGAAATTCCATTTAAAACAATTATAGACAACATAAAATAATTGGAAGTTTGCCTGCCAAGACAAATCCAGGAATTAATATCATTTGCTCCTGGGTAGACCGAGTCCATATATAATAAAAATGACAATTCTCTAAGTTAATTTGTTTGTTTAGTGCCAAAACAATCAAAATACCCCACAATTATTTTATGCAGCCAGAAAAAAATAATAATTCATTTGGAAGAAGAAAAGGTCAAGAATATTAGGAGAGTTAATGAAAAAGAAATGTATTGGAAGGTTGCCTAGCCAAACCAGATTTCAAACTTTATTATGAAGTAGTAATTTTCAAAACAATTTTGGTACTGGCTAAGAAATAGTGTGGTGGATTAGTGGAATAGATTAGGTACACAGTGGCAACTGATGATAGTAATCTAGTGTTTAATAAGCCCAAAGACCTCTGGGATGGAAATTTGACAGGGTTGGGGAAATTAGAAAACTGTGACAATACTAAGATAAGGTCAAAATGGATACACAATTTAGACATAAAGGGTGATCTCCTAATCAAGCAGTAGTCTGTGGAGAAGGAAAAAATAAAATATATGACCAAACAAGAGATAGAGTATTACAAGATGTAAAATGATATTAAATTAAAAAGGTTTTGCACAAATAAAACCAACACATTCAAGATTAGAAGAAAAGCAGAAAGCTGGGAAACAATTTTTATAAGCGCTATCTTTGATAAAGGCCTCAGTTCCCAAATATGTAGAAAACTGAATCAAATTTATAAGAACACAAGTCATT